>NC_041722.1:14214667-14557062 GCF_900700375.1 Denticeps clupeoides
TGTAACTAATGGTCCACCTGTAGCTCGGTGTATAAAGTCTGTGTACATTTGGTCTGTGTGTGTTTGTGTGTGTGTGTGTGTGTGTGTGTGTGTGTGTATGCCTGCGGGTGCCTGTTGTTAATGTTTGTGTTTGGTTCCATGGGGAACAAGGTTAAAACATTTTTTTTTCTCCCCTTTTTAGATACTTTATCTTGTATAAAGTGATTTTTTGGGCGAAATGATATTTGTTGTATAACTTATTTTGTATTTGTTGCTGTAAAATGGTGTTCATCACAGGGATTTTGAAGAGTGTCTTTTAAAGGAGGCTGATAATCTATTGTAATTTTTTAAAAATTAATAATTTGGGAGGGAGGGAAGAGAAAGCGGAAAGCTTAAGGGCAAGGAGAGACTTTCCTGAAGGAAAAAAATAATAATTTTATCATTATGGACTAAAGTTATCGGCCTTTCCTGCAACAAATGAAGCAAAAAGAGTGTAGCACTGTGCGCTGACAACTTTGTTACTCTCCATTCCTCAGCCAATTCACCGGCCTACGGTTTGCCATTGATCCCCTGTGCAGGAGTATTGATCGCTTTCATCTCTTCTCTGAGCTGCCACCTTTGTCAACGGGAGTCGATTCCAGCCAACGATCTGTCACTGTTGTTATGTCATATTCAGTAACAAAAGAAGCACCTGTTGTTGCATCAGGGTCTGCAGCCCCGCCCCCCCAAGTGAAGTCCTTTGAATGAGAACGAGAGTGAGAACGAAAGCCCACTAAGATGCAGCCGTCAGATATGCACGTAATTTATTTGCATAATCAGGATGGTTTAACATCGTACCCGCACACCATCGCAGACGCTGGCACGACATCGTGGAAACCAGGACCCCCGCACCTCCTGATGTCACTCCTAAGGGCTATATATTTAATATTTAACACACGTACAGAAATAGCGTTTCGGTAAGAACATGGCTTAGTGTTGGGCGAAACCATTCAGTGGTAGACTGCAAATTAGGAACTTAAGTACACACAATAACAGGGATAAAAACATCTTAGGCGACACACGTCAGTAATGTGGCACCTAATTGGTAAAAGGTGTATTTTGCACCACAGGAGGTAGTGCAGCAGCTTTCATGAAAATTAACGGGGCTGAGACAGATGAATGAGGCGGGTCCCCTTCTAATTAGCTTTTTAGCCAACCCGCACTTTATGGTTTGATTTTTGTCACTTTGATTTTCTGATAATGGTGAGGACGCACTGTGAGCCCACAGTGGAACTTTGGATTCTGTCCAACCAAAAGAAAAAAAATTAAATAAATAAACCGCCAGCGGGTTGAATTGGACTATCTGAAAGCACACATCTTAAAGAAGGACGAACCGTGGTTGACTTAAATGCCAAACTGTTAGAACCTGGGAACCTGACCAATGGCATGGCCGGCTTTACCTAAAGGACATGGACTGAGACCGTTTCACCCCGTTCGTCAGCCCTTTCCTTAACGATGTCATTAGCGGAAATTGAAACCGCGTTTGGTGAAACGAATGAACGACGCCCTTGCGAACGAGCCTGCTCTTTGTTATGTCCTCGCCTACTTCTGAACCTACTAATTAAGCTTGCCGGTGCAGCTAAAGTGCGGTCTCGTCTACTCGTCTGTTGTGTTTAATTGTCAGGCTTCCATTTGTGATCACAGTGAGGACTTCTTTTTGTTTGGCCATGACGTGAGAAACGGCGGGAGTGTGAGAGTACAAACGATAAATGATACTATATTTTAATTGATGTGGGAAGCGTTGTGTCGCAGCCGCACCCACGATTACAATTTAACTGGGGTTTCTCTCCTTAGCCTGGCTCTCTCCTTCTCTACCCTCTCTCTCTCTTGCACTCTTACTTTCATCATCACACATTTGTGATGTGCACAACGATCTTGTGTTATCGGTTAGTTTTGCCAACTTTGTACAGTGTACATAGATATAAATGTATATAAAAAAAGATGAAACAGACAAAACTGTGTGCTCTACCCATTTTTTTAAGTGGCCTTCTGCATGGTTGAACGTACCATACACCAGCAGATAAGAGACGTCCTTTTGTAAATACGTGTGTGTTTGTGCGCGTGTATGACTGCGTGCGGTTCTAGATGCAAACACAGCTTTTATCTGTTTTGCCAGCTCTGTTTATTCTGCTCAGATCGCATCAACTCATCACGCGGCCAGAGGAACGCTTCTCTCCTCGCACTCGGGGTTCACTCAGGTCCACAACTAACACCTCGTATGAAATATGACACAATATCAGTCACATTTTTTCTTTTTTTCAGGAAAATTGATCTTGCAATTCATTCGTGTGCTTACCACATGCAACATGTGAATTTTTTAAAGGATGCACGGTGCATTTCTTGTTACATTTTAATTTACTCAAAAGACAAGCCTGAGATTTGAATAAGAATGTGTGCACTTGAAGTGTTATTATACCAAAATGAAACCAAATGTGCATATTTATTAGGCAAACACAAAAAAAAGTTTTTTTTAGTCCCATCTGAAACATCTGGCCCGGCAGACAAGGACAGGCAGTGCTCTTCATATCAATTTTGTTTTTGTGTAATACTTCTGCTATAACTGCAATAACAGAAAAGAAATCATTATCCAACAGTGTACTAATGAGAATTGTTCAATCTTTTTGTACTCACCAGGGTGCCTCAGCTTTCTTTGGCTTATTTACATGACGGTTCATTAAAAAAAAAAAAAATTTGTGGAAACATTCAGGGTATGTGAATGCACGTGGTAGACTGCACCGATGCAGTGCAGAACGCGATTGATCGTATCATAACGACGCTGGTTTTCTGGTTAAGAAGTAGTGGCGGTTTTTGAAAACGTAAATATGGTATATCTGATGGGATGTATCGCAGTGATGTATCGAATCTTCATATTTCGCTGTTTTTGTTGGCATGTTCTTATTCTTATTCACCCAGAAACAAAGGGCCATATTCCTCATTTCTGGTTTTATTTTTATTTATTTATATCCTGACTATTATTATAACCTTTGACCTACCCTTAGCATGTTGCGCCACTTTAAAAATAGTGCCCTCAAGTTTCCCTTTGCACACATTTGCTAAAAAAATCAAACATCAATCAATGCAGAAATCTTTATGCATAATTAATCAATAAACTGATTAAATAACTGATCAATATAACTGATCAAATATGAATCAACTGTTATATAACTGCTGTGTCCACAGTGGTGAAAGAATAGAGAATCTGACTTGGGTAAACGAAAAGCACAAAATTGAACAAGACTGGTTACAGACTGCAAAATTAGAAACAGAGATAGCACTTGCTGAAAGATGAAGGCTGCTTTGCAAATGAGAGTTGCTTCCATTTAACGTGAACTCGCCATCTTTCTAGAAACGTTAATAAATATACAGTTCATGCCAAACGTTGGGACACACCTTCTCATCCAATGTGTTTTCTTTATTTTCATGACCATTTACATTGGTAGATTCTCACCGAAGGAATCAAAACTATGAATGAACACATGTGGAGTTATGTACTTAACAAAAAAGGTGAAATATCTGAAAACATGTTTTATATTCTAGTTTCTTTGCTCTGATTACTGCTTTGCACACTCTTGGCATTCTCTCGATGAGCTTCAAGATGTCGTCACCTGAAATGGTTTTCCAACAGTCTTGAAGGAGTTCCCAGAGGTGTTTAGCACTTGTTGGCCCCTTTGCCTTCACTCTGCGGTCCAGCTCACCCCAAACCATCTCGATCTGGTTCAGGTCCGGTGACTGTGGAGGCCAGGTCTCCACTTTTTGTTAAGTACATAACTCCACATGTGTTCATTCATAGTTTTGATGGCATCATTGACAATCTACCAATGTAAATGGTCATGAAAATAAAGAAAACACATTGAATGAGAAGGTGTGTCCAAACTTTTGGCCTGTACTGTATATTCCTGAATTTCAAAGCAAGGAGATCTGTTTTCTGGAAAAGCAATCACCTCAAATTACTAGTAGCACAAGATGAATGCAAGGGACCTCCTAAAATGATATACTTTGTACGTCCCTGTAGATTAAACATAGGATAAGATATTTGATTAGATTTTTGCTCATTAAACATTTAGCCATCTGGTGGACATCTTGCTTAGTGCTGAAGAAAGAAGGCACCCTCATTACGGTTAACCTCTTCAGTGGTTTAAATAAACTGATTGCATCATAAGGACTGATTGTTTTTTATTATATTTTATTCGAATGTAATATGGTGAGTAACAGGATAAAAACAGCATGACATGATTGAGGAGTTATTAAATTAGCTTCAAACCATGATGATGTTTGCTAAATAGACCCGAATGTCAGAAATGTAAAGATCCATAAATCCATAGTCACAATGTTTGCACCATTTTATCATTGGTAATTATAAAGATGCAATACTAATTTTGAAGCTGGGAAGGTTCGAGTGAAACGTATTATATTATAGTGATATTATAGTTATATATGCAATGTATGTGAACTGCACAAAATTGGGACACTTGACTTTGGTTAAATGTGTAATCATCTCATTTTAATGCCTGTTTTCATGAAAATACCTTTTAAAATCAGAACGGACTAGTATGAAATTGCCATTTCACACACTTCAGACTAAAGAACCTTCACACCTCTTCTGACTGTCACAGCCAATCAGCCAAGCTCCTCGGCCCAAGGATGACTCCAGCACTGACTTTTCAGTTTGTGCGAGTTCTGTTCCAGTCTATATCGGATGAAAACCACACGTCAGGGCCGGCAATTAAATCTTGACTGTTTGGACGCTTCACTCACGATGCATGATAAAATGCGAAATTACGTCGAGCGTGCCTTCACAGCCAGGTAAGATGAGTTTTTAAATTTCGTGTCCCATCGTGCATTGCGAGTTTAACGGCCAATCAGTTTCAGCTAGACCGAGCTTCGACCAAGCTGCAGGTTAAAGCTGGGCGGCCGGAGCGCGGTTCCGGAGCGCCAGAAAGAGACGCGGAAAAGGCCCCGACCGAGAGTCGGTTTCAGACGCGCCGGCAGTGAGACCGTTTTGGCCAATCACATTGTTTCTGGGTGCTTGTCCTTCAGTGTGATTGCTTGAAAACAAACAGCCAATCGCATTGCTCCTACGCTCACGCGCTTCAATGTCATTGGCTTAATAAAAAGTGACGTCACCAGCGATACGTATATAACGGCTAAGCGTACATGAAAGAAGACATTTCAGAATTGTGAGAGTGAGTACGGAGTATTAAAATGAAGTTGTTGGAGTTAAAAAATTGGCTCAGTGGCACCTTCCGCAGGAAGACAGTTTTTCCTGAACCAAACACGACTGACCTGAGATCAGACCAGATATGTCAGGTTGAGGCAGAGTATGAAATAATCCAGACAGCTGAGGTGTCAAGCGATTGTGAATGCCTGCAATGTGAGAAGCTTAACCAAGAGCTGATCAGAGAGAGAGAGAACAGAGAAGTACTGGTAAATCTGTTCTCTAATGCAAGACAGAGCTATGATGAGGTGGAGATCGTGAGACAGCTTCATATGCAGCTGGACAAACGCAAGCAGGCTCTGTTTGCAGAGAAGATGCTGAAGGAGAAGAAGGAACAGGAACTGCTGAGAGCTGCAGTGACATATGAGCAGAGGAGGAGAATGGAAGTTGAAAAAGAGCTCGAACTAGAACGAGAACGCAGGAAAGAGGCAGAGAGGCTTCTCCAGGAGACAAAGATCAAGTTCACTGATGAGCAATTCAGAGAAGAACGTCTCCACAAAGAGGCACTCCAGCAAATAAAGGAACAACATGAAATGATGGTGATGAAACAGACGAAGAGAACAGAAGATGAGATTGATAAAGATCCAGCAGTGGCTCCACATGAGATTGTTGTTTCCATGCTGTTAGAGAAAGAGCAATTAAATCAAACTGTCTAGAAAAAAAAATAAAAAATTGTGTAAATAAAGAATCTATAAACGAAAAATGAACAAAGTCTTGAGTATTACACATCTGTAACGCCTGGTCTGAGAGAAGACAAACATTAAAAATCATTTAATAGTACAGTAGCAATGATCATATAATAAAACATATAAACAACAGTAATAAACAAAACTGCACTTCTATACAATTGACCCATTTGTGAAGCAGGCGTGTCAGTCAGTGCCTCCTCCATGGGTCGAGTGCAGTGTTCACATTAATGATGATCAAAACAAATCTTTTTAGTGATTCAAATCTTGTTGTTTAGTGCTCTGAAATTATTCAAATGTTGGACTTGCACTCTGGTGTCTCTCAGTCATACATCTGTCCAAACAGAAAACGCTCACTGGATTGGATTCATTGCTGCTACCTGACTTAAATATGAAGAGGATGTCCCACCTATCCCACACGCCTACTTAGATTCTTAGATGCTTTTTTCAGGTAGCTGATAGTTATTATTTGGGCTTTCTCCACTCATTCCCCTATCCTCCACACCTCCTTTTCATTCCTCCATCTTCCCATTCACCCCCATGAATTTTACAGAGTAACAGTGGTCACACATTTCGCTTTCCAATTTCCACATATTTCACCCATTCAGCCAATGTAACCTTTTCAACCACATTAAAACTAATAATATTTTTATTGTTATTACTAAATAGTGAATTCCTGACAGAACAATGATCCGGATGGATGGAGGGGCTACAGATGTTAGTATTCTTCACACCAGGGACGGTTCTAGACAGGCATATATGATGGGGCAGACAGAAATCTGAAGTGGGCTGGAAATGGGTGGGGGTTCCCTGGATAACTGTTTATGGCATGTAATTTTATTGCACTTTGTTGAGCTTCTAAAATATGTCCAACTTGGGTGTCCCACCTGAACGCTGAGCTTCTGTTGATTTTGCTCTCAGGGTCACTCTGGCCCACAAACCCCCTGACCATGACAAGGTGGCAATTTCTCAGGGCGAGGAATGAAAAATATATCTGTCACGTCCGTGCTGACTCCACTCCCCAGAACACGCTTTCCCTCACCTAAATATTAGGGTCTGTGTCTGTATGTTGTGTTGCTTGTAGCCTCGGGCACCCTGGTAGGTGCACTGAAAAAACACTGGCTAAACTTAAAAAAAGGAACACTGGCTAAACTTAAAAAATGTTTTTTTATTTCACTTTTTTTCAGTGCACTTCCGAGTTCCCATTGGTATGGATAAGGTGTAGCGAGTGTCAGGTGCGACTTTTGCCCAATCCGCTCCCCTACAAAAGTCCTCTGTGATCAAATATATTTGAACCCAACAAAAACACATCTCACTACTGGCAATAATAAAAATAATAAAAACTCAAAAGGATAGGCCAGATTATATATATAAAAAAAATATCAATAAGCATCACTAAAATCACTGTGATTTCATCAGTGTATGAAAGGAAAAACCTGTTGATTGCGGCGTTGAGAATAGAGGAGGGGGAGTAGGAAATCTCTGCATATACTGATGTGCATTCATGTATTGATATAATAAACCTAATCATGGTCAGGGGGTTCGCGTGCCGCAGTGACCCTAAGAGCAAAATCAACAGAAGTTCAGCCTTTGCATGGGACACCTACGTTGGACAGGTCTTAGAGTAGGAGCTTGACAAAGTGACAGAATTACATGACAAAAACATTATCTAGAACCCCCACCCATTTCCTTCCCACAGAACCGGCCCTGGTGTGTAGAATACATTTACATTTAAGGCATTTGGCAGACGCCAAATTCTGGTTCATTAGGACCCCCAACTATGAATACAATCTTCTTATTCACTCTGTTGTAGTTTCTATACATAAGACAGACAATAAGAAAGTTACACGTTAATCTAAATATTCTCTAAAGAGGAAGGTCATGAGCTGCCGTTTGAAAGTGCGCAGCTGTTCTGACCTCAAGTGGAAGTTCATTCCACCACCGAGGGGCCAAGACAGAGAAGAGTCTAGATGAGTGTCTTCCTTGCACCTTCAGAGATGGAGGGACCAGGCGAGCAGTACTGGAGGCTCCGAGTATACGAGTATACGAGTATGACTCACATCAGCATTCTTTCCCGCTCATGTAGATTCCTTTTCTACAATAGCAGACAAATGCGTCCTTATCTGTCAACACTGGCCACCCAGATACTGGTTCAGTTTTTAGTCCATCTCATGACTGGACTACTGCAACTCCCTTCTAGCTGGTCTACCTCTATGTACCATCTGACCTCTACAACTCATACAAAATGCAGCAGCACGACTGATCTTCAACATGGCAGTTTCACCAGTAGGTACAAATGACTTCAGCATTATATACTACATCATCATTATGGAATAGGCTAACATTATATGTGCATACAAAACTATGAATGAACACATGTGGAGTTATGTGCTTAACAAAAAAAGGTGAAATAACTGAAAACATGTTTTATATTCTAGTTTCTTCAAAATAGCCGCCCTTTGCCCTGATTACTGCTTTGCAGACTCTTGCCATTCTCTCAATGATCTTCAAAAGGTCGTCACCTGAAATGGTTTCAACAGTCTTGAAGGAGTTCCCAGAGGTGTTTAGCACTTGTTGGCCCCTTTGCCTTCACTCTGCAGTCCAGCTCACCCCAAACCATCTCGATTGGGTTCTGGTCCGGTGACTGTGGAGGCCAGGTCTCCACTTTTTGTCAAGTACATAACTCCACATTCATAGTTGTGATGCCTTCAGTGAGAATCTAAATGGTCATGAAAATAAAGAAAAGAGAAAATGAGAAGGTGTGTCCAATCTTTTGGCCTGTACTGTATATGTAAATTGTCCTTCAGCATCATCCTCACACACCTAAAGATTTTAAAGCTAGTGTAGCTGTGGACCCACTTGAAGTGACAGAGTCCTCTGACAACATAGGGGCTTGCTGTTCTGTAGATATATCCTATGGTGAAAGTGAGTCAGTGACAGAAAATGATTATAATGTGGTTCAAAGTCAGCCAGAACTAATCAAAAGGAAAATAGCAGTAATATTGTAGAAATTGGAACGTATATTTCATGTTCCAACAAAAGGAGTAGATGAGTTATTAGAGGAGTTACATTTCCTATTAAGTTCAGCTAGAGTGCCTTTCGCGTACAATTACAGCAATTTTCAAAAGCCATAACCTACATATTGGTCAGACTGTTGTTGAAGAACTTGCCAATTCTGTGTGTGTTTCTAACCCTGTGGCTAAAAGTTTGGGAAAGTGTGAACCTCTTGCCATTCCCTATAAAAGGAAACCACAGTATACTACATACACAATTTTAGGGCTGTAAAGCCTGTTTTTTATCTACAGACCAAAGGATGTCATTTCAGTACATCCCTTTATTACAGTTATTGCAGGAAATACTCATCTTCTGATAAATCTTCACAGTAAATTACTGGATAGAGTGATCGAAGAACAAATGGCTGAAGAAAATGGAGATAATCTGAATAGTAAAAAGTGGATTGCAGATCTTTTCGGGATGGTGAGCGTTATAAATTACTTTCTAGCTGTTGAGAAGTTGATCATTTCCATAAACCTTTATATTGCTGATTTTGAGGTTTGTAATCCTCTTTGGACCTCATGCAAAAAGCATAAGCTTTCTGGTGTATATTGGGTCTCGGGCAATTTGCCTCTTGGCTCTCATTCAGCCCTCTCATCAGTTTATTTGGCAGTTCTATGTAAAAGTGAAGAATGACATTTGAGTTTCACGGATCCACTTTTGAAAGACCTGGCAATTTTGGAGCAACGTGATGTGTTGATCAGTCAGTTCAACAAGTGTATTAAAGGAACTGTGAGTTGTGTTTTGAGCAAAAAGTTTTTCTGCTGAGATTTATAAACTTTTTTTGCTACACCAATTACATAAATTATGGATATATGGATGATTGATTCCCTTTTTCCCCCACAGGATATCACAATATGTACAAGGCGAGCATGCATCCTCAAGTCCTTGTACGTCTACCTAAACAAAGACCATAAGAAACTTAAGAAACTTTAATAAGTTGTGACACAAGGTAGTGGACGTACAGCACATATTTCATTCACACATTTACTTATGTGTAATGTAATTAACTGCAGGAGTTATGGGTAATAAACAGCTAAATGTGACCCTGTATGACTAGACTATAATGTAATATGTCCTATTTGTGTCACGCTGAGATGCTCCTGGAGCACCATGTGTCAGCATTTACCATTTGTGTTGATCAGGGCTCTTTAAGGGCAGGGACGTCCCCACACTCCCCTGTCAAACTTTACCTTTGTGTTGTGCAAAAAACATGCAGCATGTGTTCTTCAAGCCATTGAGCCGTATTTAATTTCTCCTTATTAAAACCACTCATGGTTCAACATGAAAATATAGACATAGAATTTAGAATTTGACAAGCAAATTCATTTCTAAAACAATATTATTTAAACATGTTCTGTACAGAGCGTTGCTGGGGATAATTAATTCATATGGATAAAATGCTCCTCTAGGAAATTATAGGTGGGCTTTGAATGTTGTGTTAATTTTTTTTCTCCTCATAAAATTGGAAGTGTTTTTATGATATTATGATTAGCAGTCATCATATTTATCTTTTTTGCACCCATATCTAGGCTCAAACTAATCTGTTTATCCAATTTCCCGTCATAGAACACTGAGGCCAGCACTGAATCCATGCAGCAAACTATGATGGGAGTGTATGTCATACAGCAGCAGGCTGCCGAGCCTGGAGTTGTCCCAGAGAACATTGATGTCCTGTTATTTGGATTCTAAGCTACCCACCAGAGCTCAAATATACTTTTGAAGTCCTGCAAAAGATCATGAATCCAATGAATTATTTCATAAGTGTGTAGCCCCTCCAGCCAGCCTGATCACTGTTGTGTCAAGAATTCACTATTTAGTAATAATAATAAAATAATAATATTAACTAGAAGCCAAAATTCCAGGGGAAATTTTGATGGGTCTGTCAGGGCATTGGTCGCAGCTGCGGGCATGGGATTTGTAAAATGGGAATTCTTTAATGTGGTACTGCAGTATCACTTCAAAGAATTCCCATTCGGCCTGACCACTCCGTTGGTTCTTTACGTTTGACGGTCTTCGCGTGGCGGTCTTTAACGTAAGACATGTTCTTTTTTGCCATTCATAGCACAATAATAAATGGTCTGTCTTCCTGACAGACCCAATTACTACCAGCTTCCTGAATAAAGCATCTAAGAGTCTGTCTGAATGGGTGCAACACATTGAGCAGGCACTGGCTGACAATTGTATAGAAGTGCAGTTTTGTTTATTACTGTTGTTTATACGTTTTATTATATGATCATTGCTACTGTACTATTAAATGATTTTTAATGTTTGTCTTCTGTCAGACCAGGCGTTACAGATGTGTAATACTCAAGACTTTGTTCATTTTTCGTTTAAAGATTCTTTATTTACACCATTTTTGTCATTTTTTTCTAGACAGTTTGATTTAATCGCTCTTTCTCTAACAGCATGGAAACCACAATCTCATGTGGAGCCACTGCTGGATCTTTATCAATCTCATATTCTGTACTTTTCGTCTGTTTCATCACCATCATTTCATGTTGTTCCTTTATTTGCTGGAGTGCCTCTTTGTGGAGACGTTCTTCTCTGAATTGCTCATCATGGAACTTGATCTTTGTATCCTGGAGAAGCCTCTCTGCCTCTTTCCTGCGTTCTCGTTCTAGTTCGAGCTCTTTTTCAACTTCCATTCTCCTCCTCTGCTCATATGTCACTGCAGCTCTCAGCAGTTCCTGTTCCTTCTTCTCCTTCAGTATCTTCTCTGTAAACAGAGCCTGCTTGCGTTTGTCCAGCTGCGTATGAAGCTGTCTAACAATCTCCACCTTCTCATAGCTCTGTCTTGCATTAGAGAACAGATTTACCAGTACTTCTCTGTTCTCTCTCTCTGTGATCAGCTCTTGGTTAAGCTTCTCACATTGCAGGCATTCACTATGGCTTGACACCTCAGCTGTCTGGATTATTTCATACTCTGCCTCAACCTGACATATCTGGGCTGATCTCAGGTCAGTCGTGTTTGGTTCAGGAGAAACTATGTTCCTGCGGAAGGTGCGCTTGAGCCAATTTTTTAACTTCAACAATATCATTTTACTACTCCGTACTCACTCTCACAATTCTGAAATGTCTTCTTTCATGTACGCTTAGCCGTTATATAACGTATCGCTGGTGACGTCACTTTTTATTAAGCCAATGACATTGAAGCGCGTGAGCGTAGGAGCAATGCGATTGGCTGTTTGTTTTCAAGCAATCACACTGAAGGACAAGCACCCAGAAACAATGTGATTGGCCAAAACGGTCTCACTGCCGGCGCGTCTGAAACCGACTCTCGGTCGGGGCCTTTTCCGCGTCTCTCCGCGTCTCTTTCTGGCGCTCCGGCCGCCCAGCTTTAACCTGCAGCTTGGTCGAAGCTCGGTCTAGCTGAAACTGATTGGCCGTGAAATTTCGCGTTTTATCATGCATCGACCATGTTGCGGCGAAAGTCATTTGCGCGGCGCCGGCGATTCTCTCTGTGTTTCGACCCTCTGCGCGGACGGATGTCGGGATCGCTGCCGATGTGAGTCGCTACCACTGTCATGAACTGTGCGTTAGAAAGTCGCGTCAGCAAGAGACCCGGAGGGCACGACCAAGCGCCGGGAGTGAGACCCGACGGCTGGTTTCAACGTGGTTGGCAGCCAGTCATGCTGAAGCGTGTATAGTAATACAAAGAATAAATGTACACATTATGGCTGGTTCACTATATAGAGGAGAAACATCGTCACAACACCCCAACTATACAAAAGCCACTAAAAGAAGCAAATATATTGGAAGTTTTGAGGTGGCGCCGACTTGCATTGCAGTAAATTCCACTGCTAGTGTAGATATACTCACAAGAAGCTGAATAGCTTTGTCTGGGACATTTGAATAAACCAAAAAAATGACAACAAATGAGCTTGAGGTGGACTCAGGAAAGTTACGTGTCAAGTGAAATCCTTAACCGCTAGGCCAACACTGCCCTCATTGTAATTATTACTACTACTTCATAGGCTTTGCTAAGCAGGTAAATTCATGTTTGCTTGTTCTTTTCATATTAAGACACATTATAATACCTGCTAGTTTTAAGTGCAATGTTCATCCTCTTCTTGCGTTTGTGGCGTCACCTTGATGGACGGCGCCCTTAGCATTTGCGCATACTGCTTCTGCCACGGGAACAACGTACGTTGTACCAAGCACTATGAAATTCTTACTCGAGCACCACATCTACATATAAGACTTGTAACAGGACACACTCCCCATGCCACTGGCTGGCCTTGCCACTTGTGCCTGACCCACAATAACTGACAATATGGGGCAGTGGTGGCCTAGCGGTTAAGGAAGCGGCCCCGTAAACAGAAGGTTGCCGGTTCGAATCCCGAGCCGCCAAGGTGCCACTGAGCAAAGCACCGTCCCCATACACTGCTCCCCGGGCGCCTGTCATGGCTGCCCACTGCTCACCAAGGGTGATGGGTTAAATGCAGGGGACAAATTTCACTGTGCTGCTGTGTATCACAAGTGACAATCACTTCACTTTCACTTTCAATAAAGTCAGGTGGAGGACAGAGGTTGGGGGGCGAGGAGAAAGCAGAGCACTCTGCACACAGCATCCCGCCAGGGCAGAGGACAGGGTGACAAATCCTGGCTCACGAAAAATCCACTCTCCAAATAAGCTGTGGCGACGCCGTGGATATCTGTGTAAATACGCAGCTCATGTGGGGGTGTTTGGGGAAAGTCCACCGGGACAAGGAACAGATATCAGTGTCTAGTGGCCGGCTGCCTTAATGAAGGATCAGACCTCCTGGTAAAATGATCAATACACACCGAGAATACAGAAATACATATTCACAGACCAAGCTCCATAAATATTTAATGAAGGTCAACCAATAAACAGCAAGAGAACTAAGCCACAGAAAGTGCATTGACAGAAGAGGGTCATCAATGTGACCTAATTTTTATGTATTTAAAAAAAAAAACAACTACACACATACATACATACATAACTCCATGAGTTCATTCATAGTTTTGATGTCTTTAGTAAGAATCTACCAATGTAAATGGTCATGAAAATAAAGAAAACACATGGCCTGTACTGTATATATATATATATATACACTCACACACATGTACAGTAGAAAGATAGAAAAATAAATACATAGATAGGAATACTGATAATTAATGATGAATGATCAGGGCATGAATTATGCATCCAACATGCGTCAAACAAGCATATTAAACCACTCCATCTAACAAATCACTTGTCCTTAAAAAAACTACTTTATTCTGTTGTGTGGAACTGAACCTCGCGCAGTTTCGAAATCGTTAATAAACTCTTGGATTTCCCTATCTGGAAGATACCCAGCAATTTTATGGGTTTTAGAGAAGCCGCCTAATAATACCGAAGCCTGGAAGACGGTGCTGTTAGAGTTATCTCCTGTAGACATCCTGCTATACTAACAAAATCTTGATAATGCTTTTCAGGTTTTTCGCCGGTGGGAAGCAGATGGCGGCAGGGTCAGAGGCGTCACTCCGTCGGACACTCCCTGTTCTATTTTAAGCCAGACCCCACACTCACTCTGTGTGTAGGGGCCTGTGTGCTCATCTGTGTGCGCATGTGCATTCCGGGGTGCGCCGTGCATTAGAATGAGCATATGGTGTTTGTGCGCGCGGGAGATGTGCCCGGACAACATGTACGCGGGTGACATAAAAGGTGCGAATGTCCTTGAGTTCCCTTTTCCTGTTGAACTGGCAGGGATTGAAAGGTCACCTTTTCAACTTGCCAGCCCACTATGTCAGGAATACTGGCTTTTTAAAAAAAACATTTATTTCTTTGCTCTTGTGTTGGCAGGGCCCCAGAGAGCCACCGACTGATCTTAGCGCCATTAATTCTTCGCACTCGTCGCCGGGCCTGACCGGAGAACAGCCAACACTCAGCCAACATGATCTCAACAGAGGCCTGAGAGCTCCACCGCTGTCAGCATCACTCAGCAAGCACAGGAGGAGAAGCCTAATGTCTCACGTCACTGTATGTGCCTGTCTGTCTGTCTGCATGCGGACGTTGAAAGTGAAGTGATTCTGCTTTTAACCATCACCCTTGATGAGCAGTGGGCAGCCATGACAGGCGCCCGGGGAGCAGCGTGTGGGGACGGGATTCGAACCGGGGGGGGGCTTCCTTAACCGCTAGGCCACCACTGTTACTCATCGGACTGGGCAAAGCTGATCTGTGCCGATTTGACCGGGGCGCAGCGACACGTTTGCTCGTTGGCACTGCCTCAACAGGGACTCTCACAGCCAGCGATCAATCACCATCACCGGGCCGATATTTAACACAATCAGCCATTTGGTATTTGTGTGAGTTGCCTGTTATTTGTTGTCACGTCGGACCTTCAACCTCTGCTGTGAGGTCATTCTGATACTCTGTCTTTGCCGTTCTCTAGTTAAAGCCAGTACATTTCATGACATTTTGTAATCAGGCCCTTCAAACATTTGGCTATACTGCCACCAGGAGCACATTCTGTGGAGCTGCACCCAGCAGTAAACAGTCCGTTTATTGAATGCCACTTTACAGGTACAGTAATTTATTGCATGTAACACAAAGCGATCGGAATCACAATCTAATCAAATGTGATGTAGTTATCAAATTCCTAACACTACATACCTGCTGCAAAAACCTCACAGCGCCTCCACCATGTCTTACAGCACATGGGGCAGTGGTGGCCTAGCGGTTAAGGAAGTGGCCTCGTAATCAGAAGGTTGCCTGTCATAGCTGCTGACTGCTCACTCAGGGTGATGGGTTAAATGCAGAGGACAAATTTCACTGTGTGCGCCGAGTGCTGTGCTGCTGTGTATCACAAGTGACAATCACTTCACTTTAAATTCACTTAAATTACAGCTGGCTGTCGACAAACGTAGCTGCAACTCTCTCCTGCATAATCACGTACCACGAAAGCGATCGCTGCATAAGATCTGTAGCTACTGATAATTATACATGAAATAAAAACTTAAATATTCCTCTTCATTGTTGGTAATATGTATGTGATTTTAATGTGTTTATTTTTTATTGTACTTTTTAATTCTGTCAAGTGACAATATATATATTATTCCGAAAATTCTAAACCAAACCAAACACTTACTCAAACACTGATGGAAGTGATAAACAGAACCATAAAACATTATTTAGTATTTGCACTTTGCTTCAATGTGGCTGCACAAGTGGGTCATGATCAGTCTCTGCACTGGGCTCCTCTTCTCAGCTCTTCTCCTGATCTAGGTACTCCAAGCTTGGCGCATCTAGCCGCTGTTCTTGGTTCCTGTTCTTGGTGAATTCTTTCAAAAGATCCATCACCTCACTCTGGTACACTTCAGGTGTCGGCTGAGTCTCTGAAAGAATGAAAAAAAAAAAAGGACACACTATTTCATACTCTTTTAATGACAACTGCTGGCTCATGTATAAAAGTGCATGTACATTGGCATTATGAAATTCCACGGTCTTACCTGTTGCCCAGTAGTAAATGTCCCAGTCATTGCTAGGCTCATTGATCAACTGGTCATATTGGCGTAGCTGGGCTTCATTCATGGTGTTCAGGTACTGTTTGGCGAACAGGCTGTAGTAAAGAGACAAATTAGGCAGGGCAGGAGAAAGAAAAAACTCAAAATATTACCTTGTTACACATCCAAACAAATTCAATTGAACAAACAAAAACAATTGAATTTTTTAGATATAAAGTGAGTACGAAAAGTATTCTTATATTGCAGCCATTTGCTAAATTCAAGTTAATTTTTTCCTCATTAATGTACACACAGCACCTCATATTGAAAGAAAAACACAGTATTGTTGACATTTTGCAGATTTATTAACAAAGAAAAACTGTATTTAGACCCTTTAGTATTCAGTATTCAGGCCCTTTGCTCAGTATTTAGTAGAATCATCCTTTTGATCAATTGCAACCAGTCGGTCTGTCCCTGCAGCTGCAAAACACCACACAGCATGATGCTGCAATCACCATGCTTTACTGTTGGAACTGTATTAGACATGTGATAAGCAGTGCCTGGTTTTCTCCACACATACCACTTAGAATTAACCCCAAAATGTTCTATCTTGGAGTCCTTCAGGTGTTTTATCAGGCTTTCATGTGTCTTGCACTGAGGAGCGGCTTCCGTCGGGCCACTCTGCCATAAGGCCCTGACTGGTGGAGGGCTGCAGTGATGGTTGACTTGCTACAACTTTCGCCCATCTCCAAACTGCATCTCTGGAGCTCAGCGACAGTGATCTTTAGGTTCTTCTTTACCTCTGTCACCAAGGCTCTTCTCCAGTTTGGCTGGACGGCCAACTCTAGGAAGGGTTCTGGTTGTCCCAAACACCTTCCATTTAAGGATTATGGAGACCACACAGTGCTCTTAGGAACCTTGCAGCAGTATTTTTTTGTAACAGGAATACTTTGTTAATAAATCTGCAGAAATGTCACCAATTCTGTCAACAAGGGGTGTGCACATGGATGAGGAAAAAAAAACAACTCACTCAAGTAAGAAAAAACAAGATTTTAGCAAAAGGCTGCAATATATGAAGGGGGTTTGAATACTTTCCGTAGCCACAATGAATGGAGTCTAGTTTATTTGGATTTCAGACGTTTAAGTGTTTTGTTAATAAATAAATGACTTCGTAATGATTAAGTGCTATCTGATGTCTCCCCAGTCGCAGTCTGCTTGGTAAAGTGCCCTTTCCTCACCTTAGCAGGATGCAGTTCTCCAGCATGCCTCTTTTGCGACTCTCATACAGGAGTCGCCGCCTTTTGATGTCAATGGGCTCCCCCTTTTTCTCCTCCCAGGGGGGCAACGGTATCTCAATTAGATGTGGGCTGGGCGCATCTCCACGGTAGCCTCTTTTTACCGTCACACCTACTGCTGGTCGCAATGAGGCCTGGCAGACGCCACCAAGAACCTGGAAAAACACGCGTTAATGTGTTGGTATAAAGGGGCCAAAAAAAACACAACTTCCCAAGGTTGAATAAAAAAAAGGAGACTAGTGACGTCACACACAGGGTCAGTTTCATAACTAGTTTACGTAAAGCGTAATATGTATTATTAGCACTGTATAAGAAGGGTCAGCAAAGGTTCCAGTACATCAATTTTAATTTTATGCAGATACAAACATGACGTGAATAGTTAGCAATAAAGGACACGCTTACAAGGCCAGGCTAACTATGCTAAGTACACATGCAGGGTACGCGTCAGAATGAATTAACGTACTCTAATAAAAAAAACAAACAAAGCACATCTTACCCTCTTTACGAGTACGGACGAGATCATTTTACTCCCCTTCTCGAGTCCCAGCTGCCCTCGAGGTTCTGCACCCTCGCGTCTCACCCGACAGCAACATACGTCTGACGTCAGCCGTTCCACGTGACGTCACGAACCACGCGACACAACATGACGGAAAGTCGCTTTAGCAGAGGCCTTTCCCCTCGGAATCTACAAAGAGCCCGTTTTAAATGTTCCCAGCGAAGTGACACACATTCACACATGTATTTCTTCACAAAAAAATCACGCTCAATATCACAACAGACATATAACAGCGTGTAGTTAAGTACGTGGAATGAATATACACATGACAAATACACAAAATAAAAGTAAACGATTTTAGTACAACTTAATGAAGTTGTTTTTTTTAACTATAGAGATTATTTATAAGGACTTCTGAGTTTACATAAGGTTTAGTCAGGGCGGAACCATGCTTTGTTCAGTTTTTCCGGCCGGACTCCTTTGGACGCGCACGGCCCTTGTGGCTCCGCTATGTGATGTGTGCTGGACGGGAGAAGTCTCTTCCCTCTGGCCGTAAATCGCCGTCCGACGCTTGTCGCTGCGCGCCGTACGCGCGTCATTTTGTGACCAGCAGCCCGAGCTCCGTGCACCGGCGAGTCGCGCTCATCTGAGGCCGCAGGCCGCGTCGCGTCGCCCGGGAGCGACGAGACGGGAGCGGGGAGGGGTGGGTGTCAGCCCGGACACCAGCGCCGCACTCGAACCAGAAGTGTTGCGTCGCCGTCGGCGTCCTGGTCCTTTTTTTATTTTTATTTTTTAAGAAAAGAAAGACGTGCTTGTGCAATGAATCGCGCTGGTGTGTGATTTGTGGCCGGCGTAGAGAGAGGACCGGTGAGGGCCGCGGCGCAGGCCTGGGGAGATGGCGGCGAACGCGGAGGATGGCGGAGCGTCGGCTCTCCTCGACATTTACGGCGAGGAGTTCAACCACGGCGCGGTGGAGGTGACGTGCGGCCTGGACGTGAACGCACGAGTTTATGACGGGGGTTACACCATTAGCACAAATCTGAAGTAGAAAGTTAATAAGTTTCAACATTACAGGGTGTGTTGGGTATATAAAGCTATTAAAACTGCAGTATACAGATAAACAGATCTCAGACAGGAACTTTCCTTTTGATGTCACTATTAGAATTTCTGGCGAGTAGAGAAACAGGAAACGTAAGGTTCTTCACGCAGAATGAAGTAGAGAACCCCTTTTTTATAGACTGTACCTGCACGCACAGCAGCGGCACAGGTTCTGATGGCATCTACTCCTGATTCTGTAGGATGGGGATCTTGTGGGCGAAGTTGAGCTGAGCGATCTCTACGATGACGTGGTAACCGGCTCTGTGAGTAGCGAGAAGCTGGAACCTCCGCAGCCTGAGAAATCAAAGGGAAAGAAAGAGAACCCCCAACCAGCAGCTGTGCTGAAATGTGTAGGACCGAACAAGAAGCTCTCTGTGTACGTTGGGAACTTCTCTTGGGTGAGTCTGTCTGTGATTTTATCTTCTCTCTACAATGGGACACACAATTATATAAATGTACAATACAGGCCAAAAGTTTGGACACACCTTCTCATTCAATGTGTTTTCTTTATTTTCATGACCTTTTACACTGGATTCTCACTGGAGGCACCAAAACTATGAATGAACACATGTGGAGTTATGTACTTGACAAAGAAAGGTGAAACAACTGAAAACATGTTTTATATTCTAGTTTCTTTAAAATAGCCGCCCTTTGCTCTGATTACTGCTTTGAACACTCTTGGCATTCTCTCGATGAGCTTACATTTACATTTAGAGCATTTATCAGACGCCCTTATCCAGGTCTTCTGGTTCACAGACAAGTGTGTTACCCACTAGGCTACTACCACCCTCTTGAGCTTCAAGAGGTCGTCACCTGAAATGGTTTTCCAACAGTCTTGAAGGAGTTCCCAGAGGTGTTTAGCACTTCTTGGCCCCTTTGCCTTCACTCTGTGGTCCAGCTCACCCCAAACCATCTGGATTGGGTTCAGGTCCGGTGACTGTGGAGACCAGGTCTCCACTTTTTGTTAAGTACATAACTCCACATGTGTTCATTCACAGTTTTGGTGCCTTCAGTGAGAATCTACCAATGTAAATGGTCATGAAAATAAAGAAAACACATTAAATGAGAAGGTGTGTCCAAACTTTTGGCCAGTATGTATATGTATGTATGTGCCATTCTTTTCATATCTGTGCATTATCGTCTTTATCAGCATGTGCTGTTTTATTTTATTTAATTTTTTTCTTCATAGTGGACGTCTGACAAAGACCTCATAAACATTGCACGGACCTTAGGGGTCAGAGACGTTGTGGAGGTCAAGTTTGCAGAGAATCGAGCAAATGGCCAGTCCAGAGGGTACGATTTCTTTCACCATGAGGAAATGCCTCAAAACTTTAACTTATGAAACTTTACATTTTGCTCCTTCCCACAGATATGCTGAGCTTGTCGTGTCCACAGAGGCATCCTTGCAAAAGCTGCTGCTGATGTTGCCAGAGTGTTCAATAAACGGGGAGAAATTGAACTGCCGCTTCGCCACGCGACAGAACCTTGCGGTATTTGAAGCTCAGGCCAAGAAACGTGAGCATGTGTCTGATAATTGATGTTGCCCCGGTGGCCCTTTTCCACTGCATGGCATCACCTGGGCAGATTTTTGTTCTACCAGGCGCTGGATATAGTAGACATATACTATAGATATAGTGCTAGTGTAGTCGACACAATGTCCGTGACACAATTTCTGTTAATTATCTTAATTTTTCGGCCTGTATGCAGAACCTATAGCACATTGTTTTCACAGTGGCTGCATTACTGAAACAGTGGTGGCCTGGCGGGTAAGGAAGCGGACCCGTAACTGAAAGGTTGCGGGTTCAAATCCCGAGCCGCCATGGTGCCACTGAGGTTCCCCTGGAGCACGGTACCGCCACCACACACTGCTCCCCGGGCGCCTTTCATGGCTGCCCACTGCTCACTAAGGGTGATTGGTTTAATTCAGCGGACACATATCGTGTCACCGTGTGCTGTGCTGTAAATCACAGTGACAATCATTTCACTTATGCTTCACATTGGTGAAGAGTAAATAGAAATACTGAACAAAACCTGCTGCACTGTAGAACATGTATGTGTTCAGGGTTCCAGCTGTCCTGCGATACCAGCAGAGTACCAAAATGTTGTATTGATGCACAGGTCCAAAGAAAAAAAAAAAAAACAGGCTGGATGAGGTCCTTTTTGTTTCTCCAGAACGGGAGTATTTACTTACTGTGCAGCTACGCATTCTGAATAAAGGAGAACCGCCATTCCAAAAGTATACCCATTTTTCCTGTTTAGGCACACACATCAATTTGGCATGCCCATGAAGCAATTTAATCTCCCACAATTCCATTCATACTTAACGCAATAGACTCATAGACTTCACAGTCCCAGACCCAAGCAAGTGCTGACGTTTCCACTTAAACAACCTGCATGATATCTGCACTACAACAGACCATACAGCCTCGGACAAAAGTCTTGTCGCTTATCTATTTTGTAGAAACACCTGACTTTTAATTAATCAATTGGTGTTAGAAATAGCTCGTATGAAAAGCTAAAACCCTACCAAATTATGTTTAATGCATTGAAATGAATTAGTTTTACTGAAAAAACATGTATCATTTAATCAAGACAGAAATGTCAAATACAGAAATTGAACTCATTTACTGCAAATTCAAAATAATCAGCAAAATAAGTAGCGGTGCTGTGAGATCCAAATGTAATATCTTGTATGACTTCCATGAGCCTGAAGGACTGCATCCATGCGGTTTGGCAAGGATTCATACAATTTATTGATGAAGTCATCAGGAATAGCAAAGAAAGCAGTCTTGCATGCCTCCCAGAGTTCATCAAAATTGGTTTTGTCTTCCATGCTTCCTCTTTCATCCTACCCCACACATGCTCAATGATGTTCATGTCTGGTGACTAGACTGGCCAAGCCTGGAGCATCATGATCTTCTTCACCTTGAGGAACTTTGATGTGGAGACTGAAGTATGTGATGGAGCACCATCCTGCTGCAGAATTTGGCCTCTTTTATGGTTGGGAATATAAAAGGTAGATAAGATTTCTTGGTATTTCAGACTATTGATGCTGCCTTCCACCCTGCAGATCTCTTGCACACCCCCATACTGGATGGAACCCCAGACCATGATTTATCCGCCACCAAACCTCACTGTTTTCTGGGTGAATCTCGGATCCATGCGGGCTCCAGTAGGACTGTGGTGTAATTCAGCAGCAGGCTGTGGGCCTTGGCAAATGCCACACGGTTTTTCAATTATCTTTTGTTTAGCGCTGGCTTCTGGGCACTGATTCCACCATTGAGGCCATTTCAAGACAGAATCCAACAAACTGTCCTGGTTGACACGGGGACTTCAGGTGCCCAAGTCTCGTGGAGCTCTGCTGCAGTGGAAAATGGGCTGGCCTTGGATTTTCGAGCCAACAAACGGTCCTCTCAAGCAGTTGTCTTGCGGGGTCTGCCTGACCTGGGCTTGTCAAAAACATCTCCAGTCTCTTCAAATCTTTTGACGCTCTGTACTTGATGCTGAGACACATTGTAGGTGTCTGCCACATCAGCAGTGGATCTGGTCTTCAGCCTCTTGATCATCTACACTTTAGTCTCAGGGTGAATGTTAAGCATGTTTGCAGAGGTCCAGTTGCAGTTGATGTGAAGGTCTAGTGTTCTGGGCTTCTTTTTATACACCTGAGACCTCATTGATCCATTATTAGTCACCAGTGAAGCTCATATGACAAGGCGACAACACTTATGTCTGCAAAAACTGACTCAATGGGCTTTACCAAGCTTTGAATATTAGAATACTTTTTAACAGTTTTGTTTTGCACTGAAACATTATAACCAAAAAACTTGAATAGAAATATATTTCAGCAGCACTTGAGGTCAATATGTACACACAAGCGACAAGACTTTTGTCAAGGACTATAGTTTACAGTTAAAAATGGTAAAAGTCATGATGCCAATTAGCATTGATCCTCGTGAACAGCTCTTTGGCTGTAAAAAATTTTTTTTAATGCAGTGGTCTGCACATAATATTTCAACTAAAGTAATACTATTTAAACTAAAATTAATGTCTACACATTTCTGTGATCGATATTGACTGATCTAAAAAAGTCCTGATTATAGTTATTTGTCTCTTCATTTTTAATTCTTTTTTTTTAGGCATTCCACAGCGCTCCAACTCGAAGTCAGAGTCTACAGACTTTGTTACAGAGAGCAGCCCCATCGTCTCCTCCTCTTCCTTATCGTCACCCTCTTCTTCCTCTAAGCCTCAGCCCCCGATCGCACCCCTTATGCTGCCCCCGCTTCTTCAGGGCAACAAGCTTCCCTCGATCGCCTCCCCGTTTTTTACTCGTCCTCCTATGTTCCCCCCACTCCCGCCCCTGCCACAGTTCCCGCCCCCTTTAATACCTCACGTCTACCCCCCACTGCCACCCCAAATTCCCAACCAGCACGTACCATCGCTGCACCTCAACCCAGCCTTCTTCCCGCCGGCGCCGGAGAGCTACAGCGGCAGCAGCACAGGCTACAGACGTCAAAGGTGCGTTCCTCAGCCCTGTGCCGGGGGGCTTCGGGCCCACTCACTTGCAGACACTTCAAGTTGATAAGGAAGTTAAGGTCAGTGTTGCATTTGTAGGAAGACGTGGAATGACCCCACGCTGGACGCCCCGGTGCAATTTTTAATAGGACGTGTTAGATGTGTGAAAGTAATTGTTTATCTGCGTGTGTCTTTCCCAAGCAGTGAAAGTGAAGTCTCAACACCTCCTCTCTCCGAGGGAGAGTACGAGGAACTGATGAACAGAAACAAAACCATCGCCAGCACTGCCATCACCAAGGCTGTGGCAGGAGCTACAACAGGTGAGTGCAGAGTGTTCAGTTCTAAGCTTGACATGAAATTGTCCTAGTCGTCCCCTTGTACTGTATGTGAAGTCGAATCCGAAATTCAGCCGTAATGCGAAACTACAGCCACTTTTAGCCAGTCCCACAATGATATTTCCCCAGGACGCGCCTTTTCGGTGTCTGTAGCTTGATGATAAAAGAACGAGGAGGAGAGCGACCTATAGAAGTGTGCGGGCATTCGTGCAAATTACGTCATCAGTTCCATTCACAACAATGTTTAGTGCAGACAGGATATTGTGTCAGCATTTTTCCAGAAACAAAATTAACCTACTGGTTCTTCAGAGTCTCATGTGACTGAACTAAAAAAAAAAAAAAAAAAAACTTTGTGCTCATTTTCACATCCAATCACAGAGCAACTGCAATGCGTGTTCAAGCCACGACGGTCGGTGGAGATACGTTTAGGGGAGGGGTGGAATTTTCTCTGGGTGGAAAAAGCCCAGGTCAGGAGGTAGCCTTTCCCCTTATGACGACGTAAAGGAACAAATTCCAGATCCGACCCTCTGAGCTGCTGCTCTCTGAACGGCGAAGCAGGATGGCCAAATTCTAGCCACTGCGGGGTAACAGACAGGCTCGTATTAATGTAAATTTTTTATGGGGACCTTTAATCTTTGTTATCGTAATCAATAAATGTGCCAATTAATCTCATGTAATGGGTACTTTTACATTTTTATTGTTTGTTCACTCCTTGAATGGCTTAAGCAAAGGCCACGGGGTGCGTGTCTGAAGTATTGTACTATACAGCCTTATACGAAATGCCGTATCTTCACCGTCTCTCTCAGGTGATCTGTCCATGGCTATAGAAACTCTACTCACAGCCATTGCGGTCATCAAGCAGTCGCGTGTGTACAACAACGAGCGTTGTCGTGCCTTGGTCACCTCACTCAAAGACTGCCTTTTCTCTATTGAAAGCAAGTCCTACAGCTCCAGGTGGGTGTCTTTTAACAGTTTAATGTCATTTTCAACATCCAATAAAAGGCCGTCATGCTGAGTGTCATGTAGTTGTTAACGGGGGAAAAAAAAAAAAAAAGTCATTCTTATAGCCTGTCCAGGAAAAGCCAACGTTCCCGTGAGCGAGACCGAGAGCGCGAACGTGATCGAGAATGGGAGAGGGAGGCGTCCCACAGCCAGAGCTGGGAGAGCGGAGGCATGTCCCGCCGCCACAGAGATCGGTCCAGCAGCACGGAGCGGGACCGGGAGAGGGTACGGCAACGCGAGCGGCACAGAGATCACTGGGAGCGGCATCGCTAGTTCAGACTTCTGCTTCTGCCCGTACAGGAACCTAAAGCCTGCTGAATTTCACTTTTATTTGTATTTCGGTTGATAATGCTCCAAAAAAAAAAAAAAAAACTTTGTCCTTCGTTTGGGTGTTCGTGACAGACAGAAGCCACTGTGGAATTCAATCAGTTAAAGTACAAATTGCCACGGTTTTGATCCTTTAAAAACAAGGAAGCATACGATCGGTAGTGCTTGCACGGTTCCCAAGCATCGCACGCTCTTCACGTGAAGGCAGGACTGAAACGTATAGAAATGGGTCTGAGAGTGTGTTGTCAAAGTATAATCCAGATCTAGATGTGGAATGTTGTCAACATGGTGGCCTGCCACATGCTGAAATGGAGCTTCTTTATTCACCAGAATTAGTTTGTTGAACGTTCCAACTTCGTACGCAAATTACATTTCCCACGATCAGATCTATATCGAAAATCTGAACAGTGCGATTTCCAGCTCTTCTCTCCGACTTCCCGTGTTTCCACTCAGTTATACTGTTATTTCAGGCATGTTCTTTTGACGCATTGTTAACTTTGACCACTTCCTCCATTTTTTTTTTGTACATTAAAACTGGTTTAAAAGTTCCAACTGCTGCCTCTTTAATAGCACAAGAGTTGTACATCTACAATCCAATCAGACTGGAGCGTGATACATCCTTCAGGAAAACGCCCCCACGGGCAGATCCAGGGGAAAACATTCATATGCACAATATCATTCCGAAAGAAAAGACCTTTAATAAGAAACTTAAATAACAAAATCACACCAATGTTCCATCTAAGGGGTGGGGCATCGAAACCAGAAAGGATTAGATATATAAAAAAAATAAATCCCAGTCCATCCACGTGACCGCGTGCGTGCTACGTCATGACGTACTTTATTTATTTAAAGTAAATAATCACTTCTCCAGAGGCGCGTAGTTCAGAAGTTTCTCGATGAGATCCACGTGGGACAGCAGCATCCTCCGACAGCAATACCGCTTCAGCCCGAGAGCATCCAGGGCGTCGCTGCGAACGGGATTTTCATTTTTGTAAATTCACTTTCGGAATCGCCGCACAAACCTCCGCATTCGGCCAGCTCACCCTTCGGTGTACTCCGCCTGAAGTAAGCCCAGATAGGCCTCCCACTTGTTGCCGACGATCTTGCCGCATGTAAAGCACCGCACCGGGATGATCATTGTGTCGCGGCCGCCGTCCACGGGGAGCTGAAAGGCGCACACATGCTGCGGTTAATGACGTTGGTGTGAGGGCTGCAGCCAGACCTGGCGGGCCAACTGTTTACGCGAGTTCGGAGTTGGTTTTATACTCACGTGAAATTCAATAAAAAATATCCAAATGATTTAAAATACGCTTTACCGCTACCAACGCTACACAGCGAAGCACGCTGGCGATTCCACGCATGCGCAGTCCGGCGCTTCCGGCGTTTTTTCATCCTCCGGGTGGGGCGGGGGCCCACATTTCCCCCCGAACGTAGTGGGCAGTTCAGCGTGTTGCCGTAAAATGCATGTCTTACTCAAGTCACTAGGAGTAAATAAGAACCGTTTTAAAAAAAACGTAGATAGATTTCTCTTTATTTCCAAACAAATGTAAGCTGTCTGTTTGAACCTCCAACCCCTGCACGACTGTATTTTGGTACGGCCTGGCCGACGTCGTGTCACGTGGTGTACGTGTCCGTAAATATTAACGCTTTAATTATTTTCAGAACGAATATTCCATTAATTCCACGAGCAAAAGCAACTTTTGTTCTCAGGTCAAAACAGCTCAGCTCAAATAACGCATTGCTGTGTTATGTCAATAGTTGTAGACATAGACTTACCTTTAAAACTATACAACAGAAACTATACATTTATAAACACAACAGGCACTGGTTCACAAAGGCATCTGTACTGACTTTATTTTCATTTATGTAAAGGTCAAGAAAGGAGCCTAATTTGAAGCAAGAAGAGTTTATTTGGGAGAGAAAGATGAGATACTGTGGCTGAAAACGGAACATTTTCAAAAGGAGCACTCATAATCAATAAACGTAATAACGAGTTAATAACCACTGGAATCAACAGCAGCCTTGCACGAATTAACTAATCAGCCCCATTAATTACTTGCAGAAATAATCATTAAACCATGAGATCCCGGTATTATTGCATTTATACGCTCTTGACAATATAAATATTGTTCACATATTGCGCAGGGTGCCTAATAATAGGCTGTTTAGTGTGCGTCTCTTTAATATTCGTGACTCTGACAGGCGTTACTTGGGGGTGAACTTGGTTCTTCATCACTGCCAACAAATTAGTCTGTTTTGAACCACAAAATAAAAATGCAAATCATGCAAATAAGTTGTATATTTACAGCCCAGTGTAAAAATCTGAGTGGTTTCCAAAATGTAGATGCAAAAAAAAAAAAAAAAAAGATAATTGTCGTGTTTAAATGCACAAGATCTGTAAATGCTGCATGGATGCTACTGTCCAATAGATCCACCATTAGTTTGACGATTCTTGTGAATTATTTGCAATTTTGGACAGCAAACTGGTACCCAAACACTAACGCTTTTTCAGGCGCAGTGAACAATGAATGTATGAGGTGTAGCAAACGTTGGGCATTAAATATTCAAGGGCAGTAAAGAAACCTATCGTGTATGAAAAATCATTTCTCAGTATGACACAACTTCCACATTATACCACCAATTCATTATAGATAAATATTATCAAAATAATTTTATGCAATGTTATATAGCACTTATATAATATAAAATATATATAATGCTTTTGCTTCCCTGAAAAGTTCTCTGACAACTTTGAGAATTTGGGTGATTCTACTGTGTATCATGAAGGGTATATTTCCTTTACATGGGTGCTGAAAACCATTACCGATAATGAGATAGTAGTCTTTCCGTAGTAGTATTTTGCGCACTGCATAAACACACACACGTTAACACATTTTCTACATTACAGTGCGATTTAAAGCAATCCTGTCTAACACAGTATGTCCACAGATGCCGTTTCTGCCGATTGCAGAAACGCCTGATATCATCAAACATTCCAACGTCTAGGATAAAACATGATGATAAAAACGTTGGGCTTGCAGAGTCTGATGGCCCAAGCTAGATATTGAGTTACAGTGATTCAACAAAAAAATCTGATTCAACCTCTATGCATGTCATCCAGGCGCAGAATCTCAGAACAGCATGGGTCATATTCAGGAGCATGATGAGACAAACACCCGCTATGGGCCACCAATGGAAATGTTTTTTAGATTACTATTTTTCTTTACATAACAGGCAATTGCAACTTGGTCAAAAGTAAAAGGCACACAAAAAAGAACAAATAAGTATTTTGTGGCATTGAAATTCATATAGGGGAAATATAAAACCTAGTTTGGCTGTTGACAGCTAAATTTGGCCCTGTCAACTAGTTTAAGCTCTTCCCATGTGTGAACAGGAGAAATGTTATTCAACAAGTATTCGTCGGACATGAGCACGTAGTCAACGCTTTAATTTAGACCTGTGTAAATGTACATCTCTAGTGCGCGTTTAGGTGGCTGTGTTATGCATTCATCTACATGCATGTTTTTTTACAGACTGTGAACGCTTGATGTGTTGGAGTTGCTAATGGAAGGAAAATACAACAGAATGTCCAAACGGTTCCTTTGTTGGGGTCCTGATGACCAATGTCACTACAAGCCAAATGTGAAATTAAGAAGTGCAGTAGCTCCCCCAAACTCCCCAAATATAAACACCAACCCTACAATAGTCTGTTGACCGCATCATCAATCAGGCACGGAGGGGAGTTGGGCCCTGTTACTTCTTCCTGGCCAGCAATACCGCCGCCACCAGAATGGCCCCGACTGCGATGACAACTCCGCCGACGAGGAAGGGCTTCAAGTTCTCCAGGGTGTCGCTGCTGGCGCCGGCCGGCTCAGCCCCTTCTCCTGCCCCCTGCTGCCCCGCTTCCTCTGCCGCCTTCTCCGGTTCTGGGGCACTGGGCTGAGGGGGCTCGGCAGCAATGGCGGCTGGGGGGGGGTCAGACTTGGGCTCCTTCTTCTCAGCCTTGGAAGTGGCTTTCGAGGCCACGGTCTTGCCTTTGGCCTCCATGACGCTTTTGGTAAATGAAGTTGCTTCTGGTCAGGAAATGCTGCCTTCTGTTTCAAATTTGGGAGAGAAAGAGATAAAAGGTGAATATGACACTGAGGTCACGTTTTGAAGTCACATTAATCCACACCGGGGACTAAAAGTGAAAGTGAAGTGATTGTCATTGTGATACACAGCACAGCACACGGTGACACAACAAAATGTGTCCTCTGCTATTAACCGTCACCCTTGGTGAGCAGTGGGGAGCAGCGTGTGGGGACGGTGCTCTGCTGAGCGGCACCTCAGAACCGGTTAGAAAGATACTTCACTTTGACCTTGAATGAAATTTGAAAATCTTCGCCCATTCATTTCAATCTTCACTTTATTTTACAGCGTCGTTTAAACATTACTGTGACTGAGTGTTTAGTTCAGAAACACCGTTGCGTGTGTCCACGCGAGTACGACCCGTAAGTCGCTTCAGAGCCTTCATTCGTCATACAGGAGTATCAGCAGTCCGTACAAGTTCTCTGCACCCTTCTCTTTCTCAGCCTGAAATTGCATGAGTCATATGGCCTCCTAATGGAGGGCAGAGGCAGGGGGACAATGCAATGGAAACCGGAGCACGCACCATTTAGCAAAGATTACAGCAAAAAAAAAAAAAAAAACGCGGACAACAACAGGGACCGGGGGTCTCGATGAAGATCTGTGGGCTCGCAGCTCTGGACTGGAGAGGCCTACGTCAAGACCACAGTCCCGGCTTCATCCAGCTGAGAATTAACAACCGAATAGGAACAGCAATCAAGGCGTCATACCTTGGTCTTGTCTGCCCCCGCCGAAACGGATGGATGGAGGCGCGGAAGAGGATGAAATTGCCCGGTTCTGTTCAGGGGAAGGCCAGGTCCTGTTCTCAAGGAGAAAGAGAGAGAGAGAGAGAGAGAATGAGGGAGAGTAGAGTGATGGAGGACACAGGAAAAAGAGAGCGGGGAGGACGAGGGGGAGAGGCTGGAATGTACCATTTCTCCTGTAAATGGAGGGGGCTCGTTGCTCAATTTTACAGAGGCCAGTGCGTGCCGGGGGGGGGGGGGGGGGGGGGGGGGGGGGGGGGGGGGGGGGGGGTAGGTCTGCGAAAGCATGTGTATATATGTGTGTGTGTATATATGTGTGTATGTATGTGTGTGTGTGTGGACCATCTGTAAATAAAAAAATGAACGTAAATGTGCAACTGTTACGACAAGCTGTCATCAGTCAGCCAGGGAGAACACGAATCGTGGCTGAGTCTGACACCCCGCCACCTAGCGGCTGTTTTGGTGTACTGCAATGTACTGTGGTGTACTGATTTGTAGTCCAGATGAAGCGATGCTGAATAATGCAAACGTCCAAGCGCTTCATGGTGAATCATCATGATCTGAGAAAATAAAATCTATATGTATAGGCTTAATACAGTGACTAGACGCGGGGATCATGTTTATTTTGCAAATAATATGCACGTATTGCATGTTGTTCCCTATATTATTCTAATATGATATGATTTGGACCATGTGACATTCAGAACGTCTGAGATTGAAATCTGCATCAAATCTAAACAAACCGAATCAATGACTTCCTTTTGCTGATGCTGTACAGTACAGATGCTGTATTTCCAGGACGCACCGCCATTGCGGAACAACGTGTGTCCTGACCCACCTTATCCGTCACCGCGACACCCTGCGTGTGGCCCATGAATGTCACTTTTCACGAGTCGTCCCAGGCCGGGCGTCGCCGTGCGCTAATTGAAGCGCAGGAAATGACGCAGCGCCACGCCCATTCGCCTTTTTCGGAGACTCCCCACCGCGCTCACAGAGCCGGTCGTGCGGCTCCCGGCGGCGCGCCAGTAGTTCCAGGCGGGCGGCGCAGGCCGGACGGTGACGTGCGCTGCGCGAAGCGCGCAGCCGGCGGCGACGGAGACGGGGACGTGAATCGCGACGACGCTTCTTCTTCTTCTTCTTCTTCTCCCCTTTTTTCTCTCTCTCTCTCTCTCTCTCTCTCTCTCTCTCTCTCCCCCCCCACCATGCTGTGAATAAGGGGGGCGGGGGTTCGGGGACCTGCTGCTGCTGCTGTCCACGCTGACGCGCCGAATCTCACGCTTCTCGCACGTTTGTATTTTTCCGGCGTGTCCAGCCGGACAGCGATTCGCCGCGGCTGCGGTGGCGAGTTATTCTGGCGAACTGGAGGTGGCGTGAAAAAAAAAAAAAAAGACCCCGTCGACGTGGTGGCGTCGGACATGGCACCAGCCGTTCGGACCCGCCGCCCGACGCTGTCCGCGTAGGGACTTGCTCTTCTTCATCTTCTTCATCTTCGCCTGTAGCGGAACGTCGGGCGGATCTGCGGCGCGATCGGGGCGGACGGGCGGAGGATGGGAGAGCGTACGGAGCCGCAGCAGTGGGTCTCGGGAGGACGCCGCCGCAACACAGGTAGGAGGAGGACGGGGGGGGTCTCGCCCTTAAACGACACGCTCGTCCCCGGCTGCGGGCAGGGTTTTTTTTTTTTTTTTTTTAACCTGTAGACTGATGGAATCGAACCTGGGTCGCCTGCGCGACACCCGTCATGACCAATGACAGGTCGAGTCGAGTCTCCAAAGGTCCGTGCATTGTGCTTTAAATGCATGACATGTCGCCTTGTCTTGCAGGACCTGTACTGTAGGACGGCACGAACAACTGGTTTTCTGAACCACTTCCATCTATGCGTGGTTCATTATTGGCTTGTGGTCCAGCTTGGAACATTAACACTTTTCTTATGCAATGTCACAGCGATTTTATTTTCTTTCTCCTCTGAGATTTGCCGTTTTGCGGCTGGCGGAGATGGAAGGTCTTCACCAGCCTTGAGGAAAGACCTCGTAAACTTCACCGAAGAGCTCCACCCCAGCGGTGCACGGATATAACGAGAAAGCGTGGAAGCCTGTGATCTGTTACCTGTGTGCACCCTTCGTCCACTTCCTTCCGTATTTTAGCCCAGGAGTAGGAAAAAATAGTGATGTGATTGTCATTGTGATACACAGCAGCACAGCACACGGTTGCTCACAGTGAAATGTGTCCTCTGCTTTTAACCATCACCCTTGGTGAGCAGTGGGCAGCCATGACAGGCGCCCGGGGAGCAGCGTGTGGGGACGGTGTTTTTCTCAGTTGCACCCTGGCGGATCGGGATTCAAACCGGCAACCTGCTGATTACGGGGCCGCTTCCTTAACCGCTAGGCCACCACTGCCCCACCGCTAGGCCACCACTGCCCCACCGCTAGGCCACCACTGCCCCAAACCTTCACTGACCGGGAATCGAACCCGGGCCGCGCCGAATCCTAACCAGTAGACCACCAGGGACCTTTTGGAAGGAGATCCCCCCCACACTGTGCCCCCCATGTGCTGCACGTGCCGGCTGATTTCACGGTCGCGGTTGGACTGGAAACCACATCCCACCCCCGGCTCGCGGCCGGCTAGATCGCCAGTTGAGGCTGCTTCTGAGCAGGCCCCCGCGCCCCGTCACATCGGTGTTGTGGCTGTGCGGAGGACTGTGCCGGATTGTAACCGGGACTGCCGAGGCCGGTGTGGGTCGCCAGTCGTTTCCTGTCGTCCTGATGTAAGGCCCACGGCGTGGAACTCGCGGCACAGCGTTGTGGGTGGAGACTGCTTGCTTGCTGAAGGCCTGGCCAGCGTGTCAGGTCTCAGACGGAGTGGCTTTTAATGGGACGCGGCCGCGGGAGCGGCTCGTGTCCTCCTCAGTCGTGCCGCGTGTGTGTACGTGCGGCGGTTTGTCTAATGCGGCTTAAAAGGCGTGGGCAATCGCGGAAGAACGTGCGGAACCACTTAGGCACTTTGTGAGAAACGCTTCCCGTTTCCGGTGTCCATTAGTTCGCTCGGCGTTAAAGCGCGTTATCAGTGGACGCAGCGAAGACGATGTGGATTTCCGAGTTCGGAGAGAGAGGCCGGCAGAGTCGGTAATCGGTAGGCCGAGCATCTACATCATTTACAGCATTTACCAGACGCCCCTATCCAGACCGACTTACAATCAGTAGTTACAGGGACAGTCCCCCCCTGGAGACACTCAGGGTTAAGTGTCTTGCTCAGGGACACAACGGTAGTAAGTGGGATTTGAACCTGGGTCTTTTGGTTAGCCACTAGGCTACTACCACCCTACCACATCACGAAGGCTGCAGCAGATAAAACTCTTTATCGAACTATAAGAAGGACTTGTTTGTTTCACGTTGGAAGAAATGGAGTTTTGAGTACCCTGAGTATTACTGAGTACATGCTGTACAGACTTGGTTCTCTTCTTGCTACCAGAAGGTCACAGATCTGTAGATTTTGATTTTGTTTACTCGTAGGGGGATGCACCGATGTACGTTGGTATTGATGTATACCATTGCATATGTCCAGTGCATCCGGAAAATATTCACAGCTCATGTTATGTTATAGCCTTTTTCCAAAATGGCTAAAATGTATTTTTTCCCTCAGAATTCTACACACAACACCCCATACTGACAACATTAAAAAAGTTTGAGGATTTGGCAGTTTTATATATATATAAAAAAAAAGAATCACATGTACATAAGTATTTCAAGCCTTTGATTTAATATTTTGTCGATGCACCTTTGGCAGCAATTACAGCCACAAGCTTGGCGCTCCTATCATTGGCCAGTTTGGCTCATTCATCTTTGCAGCACCTCTCACGATCCATCAGGTTTGGATGGGAAGCGTCTGTGCACAGGACATTTTAAAATATCTCCAGAGATTCCAATCAGATTCCACTCTCAAATCGAGCTCTGCCTGGGCCCCTCAAGGACATTCACAGAGTTGTCCTGAAGCCACTCCTTTGATGCCTTGGCTGTGTGTTTAGGGTCGTTGTCCTGCTGAAAGAGCGCTCTCGAGCAGGTCTCCATCCACGATGTCTGTATACTTTGCTGCAGTCATCATTCCCTCTGTCCTGACTGGTCTCCCAATTCTTGCAGTTGAAAACCATCTCCACAGCATGATGATGCCACCACCATGCTTCACTGTAGAGATGGTATTGGCCTGCTGATGAGCGGTGCCTGGTTTCCTCCAAACGTGATACCTGGCATTCACATTTCACCAGACCAGAGAATTTTGTTTCTAATTGTCTGAAAGTCCTTCAGGTGGATTTTTGGCAAACTCTAGGCAGGCTGCCATGTGCCTTTTACTAAGGAGTGGCTTCCGTCTGGCCTGATTGGTGGATTGCTGCACAGATGGTTGTCCTTCTATAAGGTTCTCCTCTGTCCACAGAGTACCTCTGGAGCTCTTACAGAGTGACCATTGGGTTCTTGGTCACCTCCGTGATTGAGGCCCCACTCCCCAGATCACTCAGTTTAGGTGGCCAGCCAGCTCTAGGAAGGGTCCTGGTGGGTTTGAACGTCTTCCAAGATTGAGGCCACAGAAATGGTTCTGTAACCTTCTCCACATTTGTGTATTGAGACAATCCTGTTTTGGAGGTCTACAGATAAGTACTTTTGTTGTCATTAAAGGGTGTTGTGTGTAGAATTCTAAGGAAAGATTTTAATTAATTTTGTAATTTTGTAATAAGGCTGCAACATCACAAAAAGTGGAAATAGGGATGCTCTGTGAATACTTTCTGGATGCAGTGTATACATTTCATATGTAATTAGGGGCCTTTCAGGACATTAGTTGGATCATCTTTGATCCCATTTGAGTCTTGAGTCTGTAGTGATTTTTATGTTTTTTTGATTCTGGATGTGTATCATTTTTAGAAGGCAAGATCACTAGAACTAGATCCTGGGCAAGTCATGTATGTGAAGGCATGATTTATGGAAAGAACATTACTTTCTTCTCCTTTCTTTCTTCTTCTTAATGCTACGTCAGAAACGTATGCTTTCTTTATTTGTAGCATGAAATTGGCCAAAGGCTTAATGCTTAATGCTAAGCAGTATTGCAGTGATGGTTTGTTTACCTGTGCAAGGTTTTCTCCTTCAGGCTATGAAGCCCCAGAAGGTCCATCCACACAGGTTCCGTTTCAACTCTTTCTCTGAACAACCTGCAGATGGAGCTTTGAAGGGCACTTCCGATTTAATTGATTCTCTTGGTTGGTCCCTGAGAAGAAAATTTAAAAAATGATTTTTTTCCTTGACCTGCTAATATATAAGTAATTAAAAAAATATTTTGGTGATTTCAGTCAATTTACTATGGCCTATCATATTCAACAATTTTCCTCCATGTTACATAGGTTAGGTGGCATAAATACATAAGGAGGGCTACATATGGTCCAAAGGAAGTGTAAAATTCGAGTTTGCAGAAGCTTCTAATCCCATGAAAGGAAAACAGTGCTTACAGGATCTCTCTTTCTTTCTGGAACTCTGGAACTTCTCTCTCTCACACACACACACACACACATTTTCTTTTTTGTCAGTTGTTCTCGGAACCATTTCTAAACCGTAATGTGTGAGGAAGATGATGACGTTTGCAAACGGTGTCCTGGCAGAAAAGCACCATGATGTTGAGTATGGTCAGAATCACGCCGAGAACACGTCTCTTTCCCGGTTTTCACTTCTCCTTGCCCGCTTTCTCCTTTCTTCCTCCTCTCGCCTCCGACTGCGCCCGTCTGCTTGAACGCTGGCCTGCTGCTCCCTCCCCTCAGCCCGGGTGCGTGTCCTGATTTACATGGATCATCACCCTCACTTTTCCCGTCCGCCCTAATTTCCCTCTCTTCTCCCTGCATCCCACACCTTCCGAGAAGATTGAGCTCCCTCAGTTCCTCCGTATAGCTCCTGTTCCATTTAATATTCATTAAGTTTTTTATTAATCTCAGCATCATTTGTCTTTCTCTAAAAGTCATTCTCGTCTTTGCTCATAGGCTGCGGGCCCATGATGCCATTTTCCTCTCTTGCAGTAGAGCCATGACAAATGGAAAATTCCATGAGAGAGACCATAGAAATAGGAGCAAGAGAAAGCAGGTTTCTTATTCTGTCAAGCATAACTTTATTTAGATTGAATTGTTTTTTTATCATATCACATACATAGCTCATCAAAACATCTGGCAGATGTTAACTGACAATGTCCTTGATTTGTAAACTCTCTGTGTGTGTGTGTATATATATATATATATATATATATATATTTTTTTTTTTAAAGCATATTCTATGACTACATTAGCCCATTTACAGGTACTATCGCAGCCATACTTGGGAATTGATTTATACACGTTTTTCCCATTGGGGGTGGGTTCTTGCATTTGCATGGGAGATCTCAAGATTCAAGATTGGTTCATTGTCAGTACAACAGTATACTCTGTATTGTACTAATGTTTCACAAAGACCCCCCCCCCCCATAGTGCAATCATAAAACAAAGAAAAATATATATGTAAATACACACTAAACAAATTAAACCAACTCTCTATAGTAGAAAATCTATTTCCTTCATTCAAAATAAGTCCGACTCATTGGTAGCCTCTGGAAAAAAAATAAACTGAGTGGACTGGCATTCCACTCAGGGTGGGTTAGGGTCCCACCCAGTTCCTGATTTTGTTTCTATTGACCGCAGGCTTTAACTTTCTAGATGAGCCTGATCTGAACTGAACTCTCCAACCACCTCTGCGCTGTTTGTTTAAGTTCCTCTCTGTGTCTAAAATTACTCCGCCCGACCAGGTCTCGGCCTGCAATTTCCTCTCCGCTCCCACTGGTCTTGGAAATGGCAGTAATGTGTCACTTGTACAGCGTTGTTAAAAGTGAAGTGGGCATGGACTGTCATGGTCTACAACTGTCTCCGCCTGTGAATTCAGTACTGACATCAGTACTGAGAAGAAGGACTCCATCACAAGGGCTGCCGGATGCATTTCTGGGTTTTGCTGTTTGCACTAATTTCTGTCTGACATACCACAGGCATTTTGACAGGACATTTTTTGGGGCTGTCTCTGTAATCACAGGAAGTGAAGCAGGACGAATTTAGAAGTGAGCAAATATTAACAGTGTTTTTTTTTTTTTTTTTGTTTGAAAATGAAAACCAGTATTTTGTGTTCCTAAAAGCATTTGGACAAATTAATGTACTTCCTGGTTTTAAACCAACTGGCAGTAATGGCAGATATGACATGAGACACAATGTGTGTGTGTGTGTGTGTGTGTGTGTGAACGATTAAGGGCAAAATATGGACAGAACAGATCAGCATAACTCTGAAGTCCAATAGATGAACCAAACCTTAGAGTTTGCGATCATAAAAAATCTTATAAACATGAAACTCACACCTAATGAGTCATGAATAGAAATCTATAGGAGAAATCCATAATGCAAAAGAAGGCCATTGTGTGCATATAGCGGTTGTGCCTGAACCCATATTAGCCTAATTGTTGTTTGACACACGTGAAGTATGGTTGGGGGAAAAAATTATTTACAAATTTCATTATTTTAAATGCCGCTATGACCGTCTCCCTGTTCCTTTCATTAGGGCCCTGTTATTATGAACAAAAAAGATAATCAGAGTAATCATATAATGTATTATTTATAATGCACGGTAGTGCGGTGTTCAGTTTGGTTTGCCGCTGTGACTGGCTTCCATGTCTCGTTTGCTTATTTCGTTTAATATTCACCGCAATTGAATCCCAAATTGTCGTCCACGGGTGTGCGTCCTGTCTTTTTCTAGCCATCCCGCTGCCTAATTATTTGTCTTTCGGGCCAAAAATGCTGCTCAGCCAAACAAGATTTTTTTTCTGATGATCACACAGTGGAAACGTCTTACCAAAAGGGTGGGGTAGAGGTATTGTAGATTATTTTAGAAATAATGCACCCTTGATTGGATCTATGAATTCAGGCAGTGATTGTACACAAAATCAATTTTCTTAGCGCCATGTAGTAAAATATGTCACATACCAAAAAAAGGAGTGATGTACTCAATATATCAATCTTTTAACCTTTTAACCATCACGCCCGGCGCCCGGGGAGCAGTGTGTGGGGACGGTGCTTTGCTCAGTGGCACCTTGGCGGATCAGGATTCGAACCGACAACCTTCTGATTACGGGGCCCTTTCCTTAACCGCCAGGTCAACCACTACCCCAAAAGAAACGTGGCCCGTACGTGTGGACAACTCTGCAGTCCACCATGTATAAGGGTGGGGACTCACCGCTCTGCTCATTTCGAGAAAGAATGGTGCTTTTAAACATGATTACTCCCTGGAAATAAAGCGGAAAATGAGCTGCTGTGATCATGGGATTGATCTGGCCAAAGCAGACCAGCACAATCAGCTTTAGTGTCACCACTTCAATCAGGGGCAACATAAGGCAGGAGACAAACCACTTTAAGAATCCTGAATAGAAATCCGTTGGAAAAGACCATAATGCATGGATGCATGGAGCTGATCTAATAGCATTGTCGCGGTACCAAACCAAACAAGGGAGCACAATTGAAGAAATGGTTTATTTTGAAATAAATACTACTACTGTATACTGTAGAACACCCCATTCGCAAGCCAGCTGTTTGGTAAAAGAGCTTTTAAAAGTAGAAATGTTTCGTCTTAGGAATATTTATTGTCCTGCTGTTGATGTAAGCCGTTATTTGACTTCAGAACTTTCTTGGAAGTGCTTCAGGCCAGGGTGGAATTCGGTTAGTTTGGTTGTCGGATAATGGCTCTGATGTACTGATGGGCGTCGAACCAATGAGGCTATGGGTTCTGTACAGTGTACAGGACTTTAAACCCGATCATCTGAGCTCCACAGTAGAGCGTCAGTTGTCTAGGCATAGAATTATTTGTCTATTCAAGGACCACCATTAAAAAAAAACACTATTTAAGTGTGTTTTAAAATGAATATTAATAATTTTTTACGTTCATCCACTGTCAGTACGGCGAAGTATACAACAAGTGATTACGTTGTGACATGTTGCATTGAGGATGTTAAGAATATTGACTGCGCTTCATGTAAAAACACTGCAGCTATGGATACAGATTGAGGACCCTCCACCAGTGGACGTGGACACGGTTTTGCCCGTTTCTGTTCGCACACTTTTCAGCTGCTGCTGCCCATCTTACCTGGCCGCTTTGGCTGGACATCGATCACCAACATTCTTCTCGCCTTTGTCTAATAGTCTGTAGGACAAAGTGACTGGATGTGCATCTCTGGTTTAACAAGTACAGGTTTAATTGTCCAAGCTTTTCAGAATTATTTATTCATTTATTTATTTATTTTACTGCGACCGCATGAGGCCCAAACCATCGTTTTTTAGCAATGACTTGCATTTATGGAGTGAAATCATTTCCCCCCTCCATCTGAATCTCTCATTTTCTCCAGCGTTTGCCCTGTTGGACCTGTCTCCCCCCCCCCAGTTTTTCATCATCCGTGTATGACTGCATGTCTCTGTCCATGTCTCTTTCTTGGAGTCTCTCGCTCTTTTTTTTTTTTTTTTTTCTTCCTCTCTTTATCTCTCCACCCATTTCACTCGACGGATCTCTCCACCCCCGCTCTCATTCACTATTCATATATTGAGGAGTTTGAAGCCAGCTGCAGTGTGCAGTACAGCATGTGCCTGTTTGGAGTGAGCCAGAGCAAAACCCTACCTCTCTCTCTCCCTCGCTCCCTACCTCTCCTTCATTTGCTTTCGCCCTCCCTCCCTCTTCTCCTTTTATCTAGCACATCCAGATTCAGGTTTTGGCTTGGAACCTCTCCTCCGTTTTTAGACCGAAGGCTGTGTGCCACTCACTCCCACACTCCCTCTGCCCCTCTCTCTCTCTCTCTCTCTCTCTCTCACTCCCTCTCCCTCCTTCTTCTCTCCATCACTCCCTCTCTCTCTCGTCGACTGTCTTTCACTCCCACGTCCTCCCACTCAGTATTTTTCACCTCTGCTAGATCCTCTCTCCTTAATGTGTGTGTAACGGAGCATGTGTGTTCAGGTTTGTTTGCTTGTCTCTGTATCTGTGTGTGCTGTGACACCGTGTGTGTGTGTGTGTGTGTGTGTGTGTGTGTGTGGGTGTGCGTTTCACACCCATTTACAGAGGGCCACTCCCATTCAGGATTTCCCATGCGGATCTGGCTTTGGCACACAGGAACCGTCGGTCAAATCCTGTCAGCGTCCTCACACCCGTATCCCCCAGAGACGTGTCTCAATTACACAGAGTTCAATGCTAATTACAGATCAAAGGGTCTTCAGACACAAGAGCAGCGACGCTCTCGTTGTCCTTGTCACCGTGTCCGGGTTCCACTGTGTTTAAGAAACGGCCTACTCAAGGCAGACTGTATGCGCGTTTGTAATACTTTTTATTATTATAGTGCCACGTGGCTTGCCGGGCTACAGCCCATTTGGTTCTGAGGTAAAGGACCTACGCCTGTGCTCATAATCCAACTTTGTGCGACAGTGATCTTTTCGCCAGTGCCATCTCGACACAAACGGATGCAGCGCTGGAGATGCGGGTTAAAGATGCTGAGATTTGCATGTTGAGTGACCGGGACGGGGACGGATTTGGATTGGATGTACTAGAGGGACGGATTGGCATGGACGTTTGGAGGATTGGGAGGCGCTGTTTTGGGACGCGCGGGCGAGAGGCGCTGAGTATACTGGGTGAAGGATGCTGAGGATGGAGCTGCCTGCCAAGAGGAAGAGAGCAAGGCCTAGTGGGTTTATAGATGTGGTGAGGGAGGAGGTGCAGGTGGTTGGAGGAGGCCGAGGACAGGGGGAAAATGGAGATGCTTGATCCACTGTGACAACCCCTGACAATAGCAGCCAAAAGTAGAAGAAGACGGAAAAATGGATGGATCAAGTGCAATAGAGCAGTTAAGGAAGAGAAGCAGTGGTAGTTTTAATCATAAACGTATTATGAGCGCCGTCGTGACCCAGTTATGCACCAGCCTGGTGCAGCTGAAAGGCTGGAATCTGCACTTTTATAGATGGACATTACTATGCTCGGTCCAGATAAATCAAGGGTGGGACGAAGCTTTGGGGACCGGTGGGGGAGGGGTACATTTGTATTAGACAGAGGCTGGCCTGTGTTTTAGCCTGTGGTCTATATAGGCTGGAGTTTCAGTGGAAACGCGTCCATGTAACACAGACTCTTTTAGATTCTTACCGGACCACAACACCGGACCACAACAGGTTTAACTTCAAGTGAGCTTTATTATCAATTTAGCTACATACATGTTAGACAGTACGTAGTGAAACGAATAGTGGTCATCTCTCATGAAAATGTGACTTTGTAAGATTATTAAACAGTAATACGAGTTCCACTAGCCTGTCTATGGTCCTGCAGTGAATAGAAATATTAAGGGGACGACTAAAACCTATATAAAATGTCAGCGGCCCTTTAAACAAACTTACATACTGAAATAAAGTGCATGTGTAGACAACAAAGAAGACAATGCTAAAATCTGTAAAATCTCTTGGTATGTCTGAAAAGAATAAAATTGTGGAAGAATAGACTCCTCAAGCCCATATATAGCGATGCACTACTAATCTCCATCAAATAAAAATAAATGTCGTCATGCAGTATGCTGTTCCATTAGCTGTGCTCCATTGGTTGGTTTTCAGTGTCAGATGCAGCTGCAATGACAACTGCGTAGTGCATTTGTCTGAATTATTGTCTTGCTTTGCTCACTAATCACTGACTAATTTGCAATGCTGAAAAACAAGCCAGCCAAACCACATCAAGTTACTTGCATAAAAAAAATGTCACCAAGCCCGTGGTACGCGCCTAACCTGAACCCACAGACTGTTGATTCATCTGATTTGATTCACCAGTCCTGGATAAATTATTACAGGACCAAACAAATAGATTCCGTTTCACCCATGGAGATCTGTTAAAAAAATAAAAAATTATATATATATTTATATATATATATCAAAAAGAATAAAAGATTCAAAATGATTAGAATCTTGACAATGCTGAAATATTACCTCTCATTATATGCAAACTTGTGTTTTTGTTTTTAAAGCATATCCAGAACAGGTTTGATCCCTTTCATAAACTTAAATTGGTCATGAAAAGATTAGGCCTAAGAGCCATCAGACATTTATGAGATCAGTCCAATATCCTTCATTGGTTGGGGTAAGAAGGACCCAAGGGAAGTTATTGGTGAGAAAGTTCATAACATAGTAATGAAATATGTAAATGTATTATTTGGATGTAAAACTGATGGAACTTTTACAGATATACATTTAATGGTATTGGGCCTCAAAATGTCTGATAGTCATCTTGGTGCTTCACAAGACCTGTCAACATCTGCTTTACTGTGGCAGGAGGCTTTGTAGAATCACATGGTCCAGTCAGAAACTGTTCTCCACGTGCGTGAGGGTTCAGTCTATCCTGGGGGGTTGGGGGTATTTGATATAGAATTGGCAGGAATACAGTGTGCGTGCACCATGATAAAAGCGCAGCTATGCCTCATCAGCTCTTCCGTGCCATTTTTCGGTTTCTCTCCCCCCGGGCTTGGATCTACTCTGATGCTTTTGACCGGTGGTTATCCAGACTCCTTTGTACTGGCTGGATGGTGAGCAGCACCTTGTGAGGGATGGCAGTGTCTAGCCCAGCCTAAGAATGAAAGTGTTTTCGTCCGAGTGATATCCATCTAGTCAGGGAAACTGTGTGGCTGGATCGGCTCCTGTTTTGAAGGAGATTGTGCCGTTTGGCCGAAGGTCCTTGAGATCACTAGTGATAATTGATTTTTCCTTGAATATTGATTGGACTTTTTCTTGGATAATTCTTCTTTTTTTTTTTTTTATCACCGCCATATGTCCAAGGGGATCTTTCTTTTGTAATATGATGTCATTGTGGTGGCTGATGCATCAGTGTGTGTAGTTGTAAGTCGCGGTAAGTCGCTCTGGATAAGGGCGTCTGCCAAATGCCGCGTAAATGGAAATGTAAATGTAAATGGTGTTGTGCACTGTTTTCGGTCTGGAATAGAGAGAGAAAATAAAGTTCTGTAGGGGCAAATGACACCTGTTTTATATTGCTTCTCTAAAATAAGCGGTAGAAATCGCGCTGCATTATTCCATTGTTCCAATCACCTCCAAGATGACGCTGAATACATGCGGAAAAGCCAATAGCCATTGCCCGACCTCCAACCTGACTATAACCCCCCACAGCCGAACCCCATAAAGCTACTCTCCAAGAAATCCTCTCTGCGGTGCGCATTTCTAATGAAAAGACAAGGCTGGAGGACAGCGACGTGTTTAACTCGTGGTGCCGGAGAACCAGACGAGAACATGGAGAGCGAGGAGTTTACCGCTGGGGGTTAAAACAGCGTTGACAACGTTTCAGATAACGCTCTCGTGTGGGCGCGTGGTCACACCCGGTTCCTCTGGCTAGAGGCTTCTACTGGGGTCTCTCGTGTGGACGGTGGTGAGGGTTTGAAAACCCCAGGGGCAACTTTGTGCCTTCCTTAGCCTGACACAGAGCTCAAATGAACTGAGCTGTTTTGGCAAAGAAACCGCAATTGATTCGGCAGTGATGGGCCAGGAAAGGATCCGAACGCACTGGATTACACTCACTCACAAATTTCCACAGGGATTCAGTCCGGTCCGAATCCAAATTAGACATGGCCTGAGATGCCCTCGTCACAGTCGTGTTCGGTGAGATTTCGGGGGAGGCGATCGCTCGATCTACGCGTGTTTTACTTTCAAGGTAGCGACAGCCACGAACACACATCCAGCCTGATCAATACATGGATTTCTCAGCGCGTGAGCACCAGCCCCATGCTGTACATGTGAGCCAGTCTGTCAAACGCAGGGGTCTTTGAAAGCTGCTGTCGTCACGGCAATGTGGAACCTGCAACCATGGCAACCCCTGAGCCGCAGGTTCCAAACTGTTGTTCTGCCGCTGAGGGTACTAACAATGTGGCGGGTTTCAAATGTCTGGTTCACTTTTATTTTTGTCATGCCTTCATAGCTCTGTAATTTCCCTCAGTCCAACTTTCGGAGTAATTTTATAAAGGAAGTTATTTTTATTTTTATTTTTAAAGGGCCTGGCAGTGTCCGAATTTGACCAGGCAGACGGATATTCAGGAAACACGGTTTAAATGAAAACTCTGTGATGCAACGCTGCGGTGTTATTTTTAGGCCGCAGCGTTGCCCACCGCCGCCTTGTTTGCTCTGTCCCAGTTCCAGGCCGTAAGAGCAGTAACATGACATCATGGCTGTGAGGGCACCTTCCCTTTTCTCCTTCAGTGAGTCACTGGATCCTTCTCTCCACTTCTGCTCTCCCTTCGCATCTCTGGCACCGCTGAGTCACTGCCTATATTTCGACAAGCTTCGATACGTAGGCTCAGGATATTAAAATGTGACCCCTGACTTCAAATATGCGTCTGAAGTTCCGTTAATGCACAAGTATTGTCTTGGAAGTCAGATTCCGTGATTTGGAATAAAATTGAAAATCGAATCTAATAATTAGACCCCCCCTCTCCGCACACACACACTTTTAGTTATTAATGTAAACCCCTGACAGCCTGAGCTGTGGCATTATTCATTTATAAATTAATGAAATTGATGTGCCTTGGGTGGCAGATTTTAAATTAAGTCCCCAGGAACTGACTTTTTTTTTTTTAACAATTTTGATATTTCTTACTGGGCTACATTCTGCTGCCTGATGCACCATTGTGTGCCATGCATATTTCATGGATGTGTAATAACATCAGCATAGCAGCTAGACTTTTGTTGTCAGTCGGATTATCACAAGTTGGTTGCTGTGAGCCCAAATTCATCATATAAAAATGTTTAACATTGTCAAGGTCTGAAGACTGAATTTTCTAAAAAATTGGGTCTTGGGAGGATAGTACAATAAGCAGTTATACCCTCAAGAAGCTATTATTATTTGTATTTTTTTCATTCCATTTTGATTCTTGACCAAATAGGCCTCATCCTCAACATCATTTGTAATGAATGAGGTGCGACACAAATAAAAGCTTCCGTCTGTTTGACTTCATATTTGACGACTGATGTCTATATTTTGAGGTACTCCTTCAACAGCCTTTGTGTGAATTTTGAATGTGTTGTAATTGGGTGTCTGACTCCTGCCGAACCTCCATAAAATGATGATCTCCACAACGCAGTCTGTGTACAGGGTTTCCAGCATTGTTCTCTGTGGGATTTTTCGGTGTTTATTAATGCAAATTCAAGTACTAGTGGTCGTAGTTTAGTGTCTGTTATGTCTGAGGATCGCGTGTCAACTCTATTGTCCTCTATTGACCTAATTATCGTCAGCAGTAATTTTGTCTGTGTGTGTTTAACCTGTCCCCTTGCAGAAAACCCCTTTTTTTAAATGACGTACCCCAAATTAACTGAGAATATCTTAGCAACTGCAGGGTATATTAGTATAATTTTGGTGCCATTATAAAGGTAACACGTCTGAGGTTACCGCAGAGGTGTAGGAATATGTTAGTGAGTCAGAGTAAAATGAAGATGGAACACAAGAAGAGTAAGAACACTTTTACAGCCGTCTGAAAGGGCTTTTAGAAATGATAAGCCTCAAGCTTCTAGACCATAGCGTGAACCAAAAATATTGCTAAAAAAAGGACAAATGTACTTAAAAGTCTGGGGTGTACCCCACTGCACCACATGCTGAAGAGTTGACCTTCAAAACCTCTGTTGCATTTTTACATTCCCTTTATTTTCCATAGAGGAATGCACACATTACCTTGGTCCAAAATTGTCAATAATGCATGATCAAACCCCCCAAAAAAGTAACATGTCATACTGTGTTCATATGCATTATCGTATGATTCTGAAGTTTCATGCTCAGTATGCATTATGGGTGAAATGACTGTATCCAGACAGGACATTACAGAGAACGACCTGGTTCCATTCTGCACAGTGACTTGGGGACCTGCGGAACTCCTTGAGCCCGTTGTTGAAGTAAAAATAGAATATTTTTCAAGAAGCATCGTGGATATGTGCTATGTGGACTCAAGTCACATGGAAGCTGAAGTGACTCAAATCCTCGCTCTGTTCACTGTCTCCGTCGGGCGCCCACGCCTCCTCATATCTTTCTTCCCCTTTGCATGTCGCTTTTATTGGTCAGCGAATTGGAAGAGTCGTAAAAAAAAAAAAAAAAAGTCCTGGGCAGAAGTCGAGGTTTTTTTTTTTTTTCTCGGTTTATATCAGTGGCGAAAAGGCCGCCACACGGCTGCAGTGGAAGCCTCTCAGACTGTGCAAACATTGAGTGGCAAGCTCAGCCTGGAGGGCCCGGTGAATACAATGGCTTTATTATCTGGGGCTGCGACGCGAGGTTCGCTCTCTTCGTTTATCTCAGGGCTCTTTTCCTTTTTTATTGAATTCATGCATACCATAGAAATGTGTTAACAACTCCGAGCTTTTAATGTCTTCTGTGTGAAAAACTCTCCTTTGCAGGCTATGTTGCTTTAAGTTTTTTGTTTTTCCTTTCTCAGGGCAGTGATGCCGGGCATGGTGATGTTTCGGCGGCGCTGGTCAGTAGGCAGCGATGACCTGGTGCTGCCCGCTCTCTTCCTCTTTCTATTGCACTGCATATGGTGAGTCAAGGACTTATTCTCTGTGAAAATAGTATCAAGATAAATTGTGGCTCATTTTATACAGGATTGTGCCACCAAAGCAGATAATACTTGTTTCAACTGCAAGATTTAGGTACCATAATAATGAACTGGTCAGCATCTGTGATTTGAATGTGTATCTAGACTATTTAATTAGTCACGAAGTAGTTGTTGGGTCAGCCTCGCAACCTCCAGATCTGTTGTTAGATATTACAGTACAACTCCAGAAGTCTTGTGGGCTCCATGCCTTCTGGGGTCAGGTGTTTTTTTCTTTGGAAAATGACAAGCAATCCAAACATCTGTTAGATATTTAAGTGGCATGAAAGTATGAAAGTGATGAAGATACCCTTCCTCCATGTACAGGCTGGTGGTTCTGTCGGTGGTCCTGTTCGGCCTGCATTATGGCTCGGACCAGTCGTGCTCGGTCACTCTTGTGGACCACGGCAGGGGCTACATGGGCATTTTGGTCAGCTGCCTGATCTGTGAAATTGCCATCATGTGGCTGAGCATGAGAGGCAGCATCCTATACACAAAACCCAGGGACGCTGTGCAGTACGTGCTTTACATACGGCTGGGTAAGATGACGCTTCAGCTCGATATTTCCTTGCTTGCTAATTATTAATCATGTTGTCATTAAACTTTTTTCCTGAACAATAAATTATACAAAAGTATAAATGCAACATGTTTGTTTTTGCTCTACATACACAAAAGGCCCATTACTCTCAAATATTGGTCACAAATCTGTCTAATACATACCTATATATGTATATGTATTTATATATAACAAAAAATTTATTTACTTTCCCATATCAAACAATTTTATTTTTTCGATAGATTTTTAATCACAATTTTTATGTTGTCAGATTGAAAGCGAATTCACCATACAGTTTATTAATGCATAATACCATGACTATATATGCCCTCCTCCTCTGTTTTGAGGCATTTTGCTCTTTGCTAGCTTAACGAAGTAAACCACTTTGGTGGCAGTGGTGGCAGAAGGTTGCCGATTCGATCTGCCAAGGTGCCACCGTCCCCACACACTGCTCCCCGGGCGCCTGTCATGGCTGCCCACTGCTCACCAAAGGTGATGGTAAAATACAGAGGACACGTTTCGTTGTGTCACCGCGTGCTGTGCTGCAGTGCTTCACATGTATGAATGTGAAGAATTATAAGACAAGAACACAGACAAAGACACGGATGGTCGTACACAACAGAAGGGGGACTCGGGGGGTCTCATGAGTCCACACATAGATTACGTTCTCCGTGATTTGAGAGCTGTGATCATTTTGTTCATAGCACAGGGTGGTTTTATATCGGCGCAATTTACCCGCGTACGACGCATATTGTGTACAACCCCACACCGGCTAACCGTCAAGTGACATTCATGTTTTATGGCTTTGTGTTTTAGCCATTCTGCTGGTGGAGCTGGTGTATGCTGTGGTGGGAATAGTCTGGCTGTTGCAGTATTACCAACCCTGCAACGACGTCACTGCCAAAAACCTCGCTCTGGGTGAGAGAGATGGAGAGTTCGGAGGTGGATTAGAAACCTACGGGAGACAGTGCCAGTGTGGACTGAGCCAGAGTCCATTTGCTTTTAGAATTGTGTCCCCTCATAATTTTTTTATTTATTTTTTTTGCCATCAGGAATCGTGGTTTGTAATTGGCTGGTGATTTTCAGTGTGTTCTTCACACTCATGTGCACTTTTGATCCCACCGGCCGAACGTTTGTCAAACTGAAAGCCACCCGTCGCCGCCAGCGCAACCTAAAGACTTACACCCTCAGGTAACAGCTCAAGACTTACACCCTCTTCCCGAACGTTTACCTGCACCATCACAACCACAGCCCCAGCAGCCCGGTGTTAAACTAAAACTGAACCCAGTCGATTAGAGTCCAGCACTGAGCATCAGCACCGGTGTGCGTGTGTGTGTGTATGAGGTCTCTGGATTTCCCTCAGGCACAGGCTGGAGGAGGGTCAGGCCAGCAGCTGGAGCAGGAGGCTCAAATTCTTCATGTGCTGCACCAGAGCGCAGGACACACAGTCTGTGAGTAGAAACCGCGTGCAGCGTACAACCGCGCACAAAAAAACCCGAGTATCCGAATAGCGCTCACGTGCACGTGCACATGCACATAGCAGCGTGCGTGATGCATTAACAATCGTATATTAACAAACATACACACGCTATCAGGCTAAGCACAAGGTGCACATTGTAATAGTTCATGTTGTACAAAAACAAAAATGCATCTCAATGGCGCCGCTCCCATGTTTGAGCTCCAAATGTACAAGCAACATGCAAAAGATGCTCCTCCACTCTCCGTCTCCAACGTCACAGGCCACGCACCGTTCATTTATGGACTATCTAGGGACGGCAGTTCACCTAATGCACCGGAGAGCCCGGCACCGAACCCGCGCAAACTCGGCCTACACAAAGACTGAGCCAGCATTCGACCGCACAACCGTGGAGGTGCGAGGCCACGTCGCGAAGCCCCGCACCACCCGGACTCTAGATAGATAGAAATAAAACCTCATTTCAGGAGGTTTCGCTATGCCGGTGACGTACGCGAACACGGGGCCGAACTCACGCGGTTCATGACGGCTCTTGGCAGGATGCGTACTCTGAGGTGGCCAGCCTGTTTGCGGAGTTCTTCCGAGATCTGGACATTGTGCCCAGCGACATCATCGCTGGACTGGTGCTCCTCCGACAGAGACAGAGAGCCAAGCGTACGGCCATACTGGACCAGGTAACGAACGACTGGGAGAGACAGATGAAGGATTGGGTGAGATACAGCTGCTCTAATACAGTTTAGTTCTGAAGCGGGACATACTCATGTTTCATTATTCATTGTGAGTTTAATAAGGCTTCATATTTATTTATTTATTTATTTAATCAGTGGAAAGGAAGGGAGCGGGGAGGGTGGTGCAAGGGTGACAAAATGCAATGTCACATGTCACCTGTCATTTTTCTTAACAAGTGTCTCATTGTGTGTTATTCCGCAGGCAAACAATGACATTTTAGCCTTCTTATCCGGGATGCCTGTAACTCGCAACACTAAATATCTTGACCTTAAAAATTCTGTGAGTATCTTAACGTTAAAAACGTATTTTCTTTATCGAGTGTGTTATGTGTCTGTATGTGTGTGTGTGTGTGTGCGCTTAAATTGTCCCCATTAAATTTACCCCATAATAAGCTTGCGATAAACTCTGACCTCTGTATCTGCCTTGTTTGGTTGTTTCTGAAGGTGTTTTATGGCTTTTCCGTGTCAGTGAGGTATGTTGTGTTGGTTGTAAAGTTCTGGTTTGTCGCTCTCTCTCTCTCTCTCTCTCTCTCTCTCTCTCTCTCAGGGCGAGATGGGCATGTATAAGGAGGTGTGTTATTACATGCTTTTTGCTCTGGCTGCTTATGGCTGGCCCATGTACCTGCTGAGGAAGCCAGCCTGTGGCCTGTGTCGACTGGTCAGCTCCTGCCCGTGAGTCACTTCCATTTCCCAAAAGTGTCATGGTGCTTAACGTCTTTGCGACTGGGAGAGGACGTTGCAGCTGCATTGTACTTTATAACGGTGTCCACCCTGACATTATTTGCAGGATTTCAGCAGAACTTCTGCCTAAGAGAAACAATTTCCATCTTTTTCCTCCCTCTCCTAGCTGTACCTCAGTATCCAGCTCTCGTTTGTCTCAGTCGGTGACTGTAGAGGAGGACAACTGCTGTGGTTGTAACGTTTTGGCTATCCGCCGCTACTTCCTGGACCAAGAACTCAAGCAGGTCCAGATAGTCTACACGTCGTGTCACGATGCGGTGAGTGTGACTGCTATAGGGTGATGCTCTGCAGAATTCCTAGGCTTGGCATTAATAAACCAAATAAATCTGAAATTGATAATTTTTCAAATCATGTTCATTGTTAAAACATGTTTATTACGCGTTAGAAGCACACAGCCTTATTATTTTTAACAAGTTACATGTTATAAGTAGATGTATTTTTTAACGGTAATCAATTTAAGCCCTTCTTCCACAAAGTATTGTAGTTCTTTAATGTGCTTATGTTGCCTAGCAACATATCAGCAGGTATATCATAAAATGTATTATATTTTAGGTAGTATTATCATGTGTGTTTTAAGTATATATACGGGGGCAGTGGTGGCCTAACAGTTAAGGAAGCGTAATCGGAAGGTTGCCGGTTCGAATCCTGATCTGCCAAGGTTCTGAGCAAAGCACCGTCCCCACACACTGCTCCCCGGGCACCAGTCATGGCTGCCCACTGCTCACCAAGGGTGATGGTTAAAAGCAAAGGACACTTCACTTTCATTTTAAAAGTAGTGAATGGCTTTATTTCATCAGGTGTACGAGACTCCATTTTTTGTGGCGGTGGATCACGAGAAGAAGAAAGTTGTTATCAGCATACGAGGAACTTTGTCTCCCAAAGTAAGCCACATAACACTAAAATACATACCGGGCCTTTTACTTAGAAGCATAAGTTACAGACTTCACTCACAACGCGCACCCCTCATGGTTTCTTTCTGTCTGTATTTTGTGTTTTTTTTTTTTTTTTTTTTTTTTTTTTTCTTCATTGCAGGATGCACTGACTGATCTTACAGGAGATTCTGAGCGTTTGCCTGTGGAAGAACAGCACGGTACCTGGCTCGGGCACAAGGTAACTCTCACATAATATATGTACAGTAAATATACAGTAGAGGCCAAAAGTTTGTACACACTTCATTCAATCTGTTTTCTTTATTTTCATGAGCATTTACGTTGGTAGATTCTCACTGAAGGCATCAAAACTATGAATGGACACATGTGGAGTTATGTACTTAACAAAAAAAGGTGAAATAACTGAAAACATGTTTTATATTCTAGTTTCTTTGCTCTGATTACTGCTTTGCACACTCTTGGCATTCTCTCGATGAGCTTCAAGAGGTCGTCACCTGAAATGGTTTTCCAACAGTCTTGAAGGAGTTCCCAGAGGTGTTTAGCACTTGTTGGCCCCTTTTCCTTCACTCTGCGGTCCAGCTCACCCCAAACCATCTCGATTGGGTTCATGGTCGGTGACTGTGGAGACCAGGTCTCCACTTTTTGTTAAGTACATAACTCCACATGTGTTCATTCATAGTTTTGATGCCTTCAGTGAGAATCTACCAATGTCAATGGTCATGAAGATAAAGAAAGCACATTGAATGAGAAGGTGTGTCCAAACTTTTGCCCTGAACTGTAGATTTGTTTGTTGATTATTATTAGCTCTTTTTCTTGTGGAAGCTAGCTAAATATTCACACTTACACCGAGTTACTTTTGTCTGAGTAGTTGACATTCCCCTTTGTGCTTCCTTTTAGGGGATGGTTTACTCAGCAGAGTACATAAAGAAGAAGTTGGAACAGGAAATGATCTTGTCTCAGGCCTTTGGGAGAGACTTGGTAATGGAAGATGTTTGAATTGAGTGTGTGTGTGTGTGTTTTGTGTGTATTTGAGGAACTGTGTGAAAGTGGGGCAGTAAAGTAATTACATAGATTTTCTTATTTTGTTCCTCTTCCCCACAACACAGCATTACTGCTGTGAACAATTCATATTGTGAAAGCTGTTCCACACTAATGCGAGACAGCTTCCAAATCGTCAGACCCACACCGCTACATCATTCACAACACTGCACAAACAACGCTTCTTCACTCAGTTCAGTGTTGGGCTATTTAAACACCGCTATTGTGACATTTTCCATTGCATACACATACGCTGTTGCTCTTGTCTGAGGCGGAGAAAGTGAGTGATTAGAGAGCTTTTTTTTTTTTTTTTTTACATGCAGGGTAAAGGCACAATGCACTATGGGCTGGTGATCGTTGGTCACTCTCTGGGCGCCGGGACAGCAGCAATCCTCTCCTTCCTACTCCGGCCGCAGTACCCGTCACTTCAGTGCTTCTCCTACTCCCCACCTGGTGGCCTTCTGAGGTGAGCCAGCCTTCCTGATGGTTTCTGGAGCACGTAGAATTGTTTTAACTCCTGAAAGAGAATAAAATGAACTTGCTGGGTGGTAGTAGCCTACATTTACATTTACATTTACAGTATTTATCAGACGCCATTTATCAGACGCCCTTATCCAGAGCGACTTACAGTCAGTAGTTACAGGGACAGCAATTTTAGGGTTAAGTGTCTTGCTCAGGGACACAATGGTAGTAAGTGGGGTTTGAACCTGGGTCTTCTGGTTCATAGGCGAGTGTGTTACCTCACTAGGCAATCGAGATGGTTTGGGGTGAGCTGGACCGCAGAGTGAAGGCAAAGGGGCCAACAAGTGCTAAACACCTCTGGGAACTCCTTCAAGTAGACCCAGAAGACCCAGGTTCGAAATCCCACTTACTAGTACCATTGTGTTCCTGAGCACTTAACCCTGAGTGTCTCCAGGGGGACTGTCCCTGTAACTACTGATTGTAAGTCGCTCTGAATAAAAACGTCTGATAAATGCCATAGATGTAAATGTGCTGCTCCTGTGATCTGATGTGGAGCGATGGTGGGCGTGCGAGTGAGATGCAGGACAGGGACACTCAAGCTTCAGCGTCACCACAAAGCCCACTCTTTACCCGTCAAACCATGTTTACAAGGCAAGTAAAGGGCGGTAGATAGCAGGATGTCAGGGACAGGCAGAGCACTGACTGATTGGGGCCGTGTGGAAATAGGCCTGCCGTGAGCAAGAATTTAATTCACTGTGACGGCCAAACGGCCAAATGTCAGAAAAATGTATAGGGTTTTGCTGATATACATAGATATTAATTAGTAATTAGTATTACAGGCCTTGTTAGAATATGAGCATTAGATAATAACACTTAGGACATTGCTTTCAACCTGGCGCTAAAGGTCAGAAATACTTATACTCAAATTAATATCATCACGTCGTTCAGTGTTAAAAAAGTGGGAAATAAAACAACTGTAAATATTCACACTCGCCATCATGTAGCTGTAAAACAATTTCTAGCCGTATATTTGTCCAAGGCACATATTTACTTTCCTGGAGTTCCCCCGTTTTAAGCCCCACTCAGATGTGTTGTCTTAGAAACGTTCCAAGCTCCTTGAAAAGAACAGGTGATAAGGCAAGGATATAAGACAATTTCTGGGAGCATTAAATATACCTTGAAGCACAGTAATTACAATCATCATCATCATCATTATCATCAACTGTTAAATCTGCAGAGGACTGGATGTCCTCCAGAACGGACTTAAAAAAAAACAACTGAAGAGTGAATGAGGAAAAGGAGGCTGAAGGGAGCCCTAAAGCGGTTCTAAAAGAGTAACCGTCCTCCATGTGATACTGGAGCAGGGAATGGAACACAATAAATCTGGCCTTTGTTGAGGGGGAAGGAAGAAGAATACATCTAACACATCACACGGGCAGGACAGAAATCTGGCCGGATGAGACGTGCCATCCAACAGGCACCGGGGGGGGGATAAAATGTTTTGGAAGCAAAAGTGCATGACGACAGACCGCTATCCACAGGAGCATTGGGCTTGCAGGATGACTTGCAGCCCAAGCCACAGTCTAACTCTCTCTGGTGTATGAGCCCTAACCTCCAGAGTCAGAAATCCGGCTCTCATCTGCTGCCAGAGCCTTGACACTTTTCTAAATCATGGCTCTGTTTTAGACCATCGAAAATGTTCATCGGTACCTTACACTGTGAAACGTCGCGCGTGTGAATTGTAATGTCTTCCCTTCTCCTTATTTCTCTGTCGTCTTCTCAGCGAGGATGCCATGGAGTATTCTAAAGAGTTTGTCACCTCAGTAGTTCTGGGAAAGGACCTTGTTCCACGGTGAGCCTTGAGCGCTGGATGTGTGGTCTGTAATGTGTAGTGTGGCTTACACTGTTAATAGTATATATAGTTATAGTGTTTCCTGTAATGCTTTTTAAAAAAAATATTCTTTTGCCCCAGGATCGGTCTGTCCCAATTAGAAGGCTTTCGGCGTCACCTGCTGGAAGTATTACAAAAGAGCGACAAACCAAAGGTATAATGAGCCGTTTCGTACAGTTCCGCAGCAGTGGTTCTTAATCTGGCCCATCAGGGGCCCAGAATGGTTTCACTCCCAATTAGCCTGTTTTAGGTGACTGCTAATGAGACACCCTACATCTGGTTAGATTTAGTCATGGTTTGGGACCACAGCAGATGAACAGACCGATTTTGTGCCGAATTATGTTTGTGTTCAAGGTATTAAAATATAAAAATTGATGAGTGAATGAGAAATTTGTCTTAGTATGCCATACATGTGGGGCAGTGGTGGCCTGGCGGGTAAGGAATCCTGACCGGCCAAGGTGCCACTGAGGTGTCACCGAGCAAAGCACCCTCCCCACACACTGCTCCCCGGGAGCCTGTCATGGCTGCTCACCAAGGGTGATGGTTAAAAGCAGAGGACACATTTCGTTGTGTCACCCTGTGCTGTGTTTCACAATGACAGTCACTTCACTTTCACTTTTTCACAACTAGTTTGAAAATTTTGCATGTTGTAATTACAGAGACATAAAGGCCATTCAAATATTTGGGCCTTTAATGTATTTGTCATTACCAACCATTGCCTTTTATGCCACAAAAATCAATACAGTTGTTTAAGCCACAATGTACTGTATACTGTTGTATTATTTTTAATGTCACATTTTAGTAGAATTGTTCTATATTTTATTTTTAATTAATCAAAATTCTCAAACTAGACTAACAATTAATTCAAAAATAAATTCAAAGGTTATGTATAGTCACAGACATTTTTATAGCCACAGACACAGTTATTTTTAGAGAATTTCACTCACTCTCCAACTCAGATGAGGACAAAACATTTTGCTTCGCGGATCTCTTAATTACCTTTTTATAAGCTGTAATTGCCTTAAGACATAATTACCTTAGTTGTATAAATGTATTCCTCAATTTCTAAACCTGTTTCTGGCCACGCCCCCTTGTCGGATTACATTCATCACTGACTGATTTCTGAGTGTGTTCGCTGTGTCTTGTGTCTCAGTGGAGGATCATTGCGGGGGGCACCAAGTGCATTCCTAAGTCTGAGTTTCCGGATGAGGATGACTCACAGCCTCAGGGCCCCGCCCCACCCAACTCACGACTGTGGCTTCACCCCAGTGACCTCAGCATCGCCCTTTCTGCCTCCACGCCCCTCTACCCACCGGGCCGGATCATCCACGTGGTCCACAACCATCCCCCAGAGACTTGGTGAGAGCAGCCAGCTCATTTGTTCTCACTTACTGTGAGTTACATAATGTCACTTAAGGAGTGCACAGTTGATGGTTATTAGGAATAAGAAAAAGACCCATATTTCTGCACCGTTCAGGTTAATATTATATCTATGATGATGCTGATATGCCAAATGTGTTTCATTACAGCAGTTTTCTTTCATCTTTCTTGAAGATCGGTCAGTAATGGTGCATTTTATTTTTACAGTGCCCCTCATAATTAGCATTTCTACAACATAATAATTATAAAGAGACGATGGTAGGTGAGGATGTTCTTTTGTGAACTCTTATTTTCTTTTCAATTCTAATTATTTTACTTTGCCGCTAGTCTTAGCATAGCTAATTCTTCATGCTTACTGCATAATGGGGAGCTTGTCCCATGCGTAGACACCCATAAATACCACTGTTAATGCTGAACACCACTGGATCTAAAACTGCCCTCATGCTCCGCTCATATTTTGTTCTTAAGTTAAGTACAATAAATATTAAATGAACCTAATCTAGAATGTTATTCTAAGTTTTTGTCCTTATTGAATGCTTGGCATTCTCTGTTTCTGCGTAGCTGTGGTCAGGAGGAGCCCACTTACTCCGCGCTGTGGGGGGACAACAAGGCGTTTGATGAGGTCATCATCTCCCCAGCCATGTTAAACGAGCACATGCCACACATGGTGATGGAAGGTCTCAACAAGGTGTGTATGGCAGCGGTGGCCATGTGAGTGTTGGGGTAAATGTGCGGTTAGGGCTGGGCAGTACTGGCTAAATATCTTATAACATGTTACTATGTACAGTATATCACAACTATAAATATACTGTAACAATTGAAATGAATGCAAAACGAATTGAAAAGAAGCAAACTGAATGTTGTGCAAACCCCTGAATAATGTACACAGGAAACATTTGGATTATATATCTGGTTATATGCATCAGCTTATTGCCCAGGCCTAGTGTTGGTCGTTGCTTCACGTCTTTCTGCCGGAAACCGTCTGTTTTGTGTGTCAGAATGCGACTGGTATCTGGTGCTCTGGCCGGCTACCCAGCGTGTCTGTGCTTTGGCGTCAGGCTTGACGTTCATTAATCGACTGGATCAGACGATCGGGCTTGTGGGCAAAACAAGGTCCTCCGCGCTACTTTATTCTGCTGCTATGTGGCCATATGGGCGTCTGTCTGTTGGGGTGTGCGCGCGCGCGCGTGTGTGGGTGCATGTTGATTGTGTAGCCAGTCTGTCGCAACATGCTCTGTTTTCAGAGGTCGCCCGTGTGGGTTTGTGGACTGCGTGTGTGAGACTGTTTTTTGTAACATGTACTGGTGTTCCTGCAGGTGCTGGAAACTGTTCCCAGTCCAGCGCAGACACCCGCTGAGTGTGGAGACTCAGACGCTAGCAGCCTGCGCTCTAGCTCGGTGCTACTGTCCCAGCGAGACCTGGCCCACACCCCCCTCTTCCCAGAACCCCCCCGCAGCCCGTTAGTGTGCACCGCGCCAATTAACCTCCAGCCTCGCGCCCCACTTTCTGATGCCGTTCAGTTCTCCTCATCTTCAGTGTCAGAAGGCCCCCTGCATTCGGCAGCACCACAGTGTCCCCCTGATACCAATCGAGTGTCGGACCCTTCATCTATGAGGGATAATGAAGTTCCCTCAGCTCTTCAGATATCAGACTCTCCTGGTATTCTGCTAACAGCAGAGAGCCCCGATCCTCAGTCTTCACGTGGTTCCTGGTCTTTTGAAACCTCAGACGTTTCCACAACCACCAGTGTTCCATCCAGCCCATCAGGTTCCACATCAGACCCTCCAATAACAGCTCATCCAACATCCCTGGGCCTTCAGTCAGCCCTTCAGACGCCCTTCTGAAAAGGCCATCTGCTCCATCTTTCCTCTCTAATAATTTCTCTGCGTCCCCAAAGTAACACACCCCCATCTGCTCCCCCAAAATTGCTCTCTTCCTTTTCCACTCTGTTCGCACTTTCACGCCTCCTGTCACAATGTTTACTAAACCGCGCTCCTCTCCTCCAGCGGCATCTTCGGGGCTCCGACTTCTGCCTTCATTCCTTTCCCTCGCTTGTGTTTGACAACTTCTCGCATGCGGCCGCGCGCTCCGCTTCCGCTGAAGACTGTCGACCAGAAGCGCGTGTTCAGGATCATTGTCCCGGGCTTTATGTTCTCTCCGGTCCCTCTCCGAACACCTTATCTAAACAATACTCTTCAAACGTCTCTAGACCGCGAGGAGAAGGTACTTCACCCCCCCGCGCTCCTCTCAGACAGACCTCCTTGTCTGGTTTGTGTCGCCACAAGATCACCATGAAGTTACCATTCTCCAGATGACTGGAACAGAGGAACGTTCCGTCTACGTTCGTCCCCAGCCATCCTGCCTGGATGCCGGAGGACAACAGTTCTCAGCCAGAAGCCTTTTATGACTCTTATTTGTAGTTCGGTAATTGCTCCATACTGGTGCATGTGTGTGAGTCTGTGCGCGCGTGTGTGTGCACGTTTTGCAAACTGTGATCTGGTGTCAATTGTCCCTTGTGCTCCTGGTCCATCCACACATTCACTGAATCTGTGTGTCCCGTTGCACCGGAGGCCACTGGCTTAACATTTATCCTCCTTTCCTCCTTTACGCACCGCTCTGATGCTTCAGTACCAACATCGCACCATTTTACTCCGTATTTACCATTTTACATGTATTAACTATTTAATCACTGTGCCATCATAACCGTTGCCATGGTCACTCGGTCTCATATGATATATGTTGTACTCAGTGTTATTAATAATAAAATGTATCATTCCTAATAACGCATGTACTGTAACACGGATGGTTGTGATGTATCAAGATGCTGTGACTCATTATTATAATATATATACTTTTTTTTTTTTTTTTATATTTCATCTCATAACTTTTCAAAACATTAAAAAAAAAAAGTGTTGTTTGGTTGTGTGTGTGTGTGTGTGTGATGTGTTGTGCTAAGTGCTGCTAGTAGGTGTCCGCTCTTTGTCCCCTCTTGCTGACCCTGGCATATCTTCATTGTGTCTCTGTACTTGAAACAAGCTGGGCTTTTATTTCGTTCGCGCCCTGTGTGTCTCCTGTTACCTGCTTCCTGTTCTGGTTTTCATTGTCGTCTGTGTTGGAGGCTCTTGTTCTGAGGTCAGCATCGGGTCTTTGCCTTTTTTTTGTGTCTGTCGCTGCTTTGTGGTGTTTTTCGTGTACCTCTGCTGTTTGTGGGGTTTTTTTATGTTGATTCAGCAGACTTCATTAACACCGAGAAGCTCTGAGAAATGAGGATGCATGTGCTCAGAACAAAAAGGAGAGAACTCTAGAGAAAGCAGACACATCTAGTCAACACATCTACCGGGGTCATTTATTGCATGTTGACAGAGAAGTTCCAAGTGCTTCCTGTTTGGATCTCCGGTTTCCTGGACCTAATATGGTGGAATCACTTCTTATGTTGCTTTTCATCTGCATAATAATAACTTTTTGCATATACATATACATTGCTGATATAAAAGCGGTTGTGTCCTGGTCATGTGATGAGAGCTGCTGCCTTTCAAGTGGCACTTGTGAGCTGATTCTGGATCTGTCCCTGCAGAGAGGAGTTCTGCAGATGTGGGGAAAACCTTCCGAGGAATCCAGCTGTGCCTTTCGCCCATTGGGGGGGGGGGGGGGGGGGGTTGAGCATTTTCCAAAGCATTCATGCTTTTATTAGAACAAAATTTGCCTTAACATACGGTTCTGTGCACAGCTTCAGCACAGTGGGAGCGTTCGCCATCGCAAGTGAACAGGAAAGCGCTGCTGGGTTGTTCATCTGATGCAATGTTGCAGAACTCGACATGGCTGTTCGTACGGGTCTACTGAGTATTCAGAGCCAGTATAGTGTACAGTGGATATAAAGTGCTCCCCACCCTATTAAAATGTCAGGTTCTTCGATAAATAACGAACTACAGTGCAATTCATGGCTTCATTAAACACACTTATGCATCCTGCTGATTGTCCATTTTTTGTTTTTCTGTTTTCCAACTGAACTGTACAGGTTATGGGTCACATGAGAGACGGGAAAATGGTCTCATGTCATTTTTTGGTATATAACAACATAATTGTGGGTTTTATGAGCACTTATATCTGCTGCATGTCTATGCTGGGATTTTGCACGAGCCGATGCTTTCTTGGTGAGTAGTTATCTTTGTGTGTTCATCCTGGGATGGACGAATGCTGTTTTGAGGTCGTTCCACCCGGACGGGAATAGGGAGTGGATCTGGACGGATTCCAGGCCTCATACGAGCTGCAATCTCCGAATTGCATAATAATTAACAGAACAGACAGCGCTGCTTATCTGCTGAACTGAGACTCTCGTGGGATGAAAAACATGCAGTCTGCCCCTGTGCTCATTTATATTTTGACGTCCTTTAACCATCACAGCCGTCGACAGCTCTTTTCAAACGCAACCCTGGATTTATTGAGTTTTTACTACCCCCAAGGAAGACGTACACCACAAATGAATGGAGACACCTTTTGTACGAACGCTGCCTCCAGGGTCCATTTTTAAATAAAGCCTTTGTCTCTTTGAGCCTTCATAGAAAGTGTGAAGATGAATAAATTACGGATGTCAGCTCTGCTGAGGTGGACAGATTTGGGTTTAACGGATACGGACGCTTTGTAAAGTAAAATTGCGTGTTTTAAGTATTTAATGTGGCTCATTCTTTTTTTTTATTGCCCCCCCTTTGTCCATTTGAAGTTCTTTTGATTCTTTTTGCGCTGTTGTTGAGTATATTTGCAAATTTACAGGATTTCAGCAAGGACACGTTATGCAGAGTGTTTTTCCCTGTCTGCTGCTGGTAGATGGAGACATGTGACCATACTCCTGCTCCTCTGCAGGTGTTGGAGAACTACAACAAAGGGAAGACTGCTCTGCTGTCGGCGGCCAAGATCATGGTGAGCCCCACCGAGGTCGATCTGAACCCAGAGACCATCTTCTTGGGTGCCACCGTCTCCCAGCCGCACACGCCCTCCATGCACCACCGCAGGAACAGCAGTGTCCGGTGAGTCCAGCAGAGGGCGCCAGGGGTTTAGTGTTAGGCCCTTTATGCACAGGTCGCGCGTTGTGCCATTTAGTTGCATTGCAAAAAATGAAATCTTAACAAGACAGAAGGGCTTGAAACTACTTTCTAATAACTTCTATATTTCCAGAAGAAAAATGTGGACCGAAAAGAGGCATTTAAATCCGCAAAAGTATCTGCCAGTGAGAACTTTTTTCACTTGATAGATAGATAAATAGATTATTATCACCTAGTCAAGTGAGTTGTTCTCCATCTTGTATCGCTTTTCAAAATTTTATGGTTAAAAAAAAAAAAAATCAATGCACTGAACATTTAATTTGCAGATTGGAATCAAATAAAGGAAACTCTACAATTATTTATGTATGGATGTTATGTATTATGTTGATTCATATATCAGTATGATATGAGTATGAAGGGGGTTGAGTGTGTGTGTGTTCTAGGTGTAACATGACTGTCCACTCTCTCTCACACATGCTGGCTGCAGTATGGTGGTGACGTATGGTAGTGTACAGTTCCCCCCTCGTCCCCTTTGGTTCAGCAGAGCAGCCCAGAGACGATAGAACCCCATTAGAATTTGTTAATAACCCTCCCTTTATCCCCCCTTCCCTCTTTCCCCTGCCTTTCTCGTCTCTTCTCTGGATTCCTGTCCTCCTTCCCCTCCTTCCCCTTTGTTCCCCTCTCGTCCACTGCACCCTTTTGTTCCTCCCTTAGCTCCTGCGCCCGTTCTGAAATCTCCCTGGACGGTTTTTCGGAGTGTCTCCCTCCCCCTGTGCCGGTGGTGCTGACAGGGGCACGTGAGCGACTGACGGTGGAGCTCCGCGACCGGCGAGCCCCCCTGGCGGTGATGGAGAGCCTGTCAGACGCAGAATCAGTGTACAGTCTGGACTCCCAACGTTCCTCGGCAGTACTGCGCGGGTCCCCCTGCCTGGGCAGCCTGCCCTTCCCGCTGGACGCCACCATTCCCGAGGAGAACCCCTCACTCAGCTCCCGCACAGAGCTGCTGGCTGCCGACGGCCTCAGCCAGGTCACCCCTGAGCATGAGATGGGGGAGGCCGGCCCCTACTGCCACGTCTCGCCCCTTCGCCTGTCCCCTGCCACTCCTCGCTACGGCTGTGTCGGCTTCCCCCCGGTCCTGCTGGGACAGACTCCTATCGGACGGCAACCAGTGGCGGAGACGATTAATGTTTACCTGCAGTCCTCTGCTCCGCCCAGCCCCGAGATTGTGACCCCTGTACCCCAGAGTCCCCAGACTGGACATGTTGAGGAGGCCCTTGAGAATGACAGAAATGGGGCAGATGATGCAGAGACTTCATCAAAGGTGGAATTCGAGTCTCCTGGAACTCTGCTATCTAACGGCAAGCCCAGCCAGGCCGTGCTGGAGTTCGCCCAGTATCTGGACTCCCTCTTTAGGCTAGATGGCAGCAGCTCGCCCCCTCTGGAGCTCTCGGATGCCGAGTCCGAGTCTGGCCGTGGTTCATACGACCAGGGGGAGGGGTCGAGGGGGAGCCAGAAGCCGGACGACAATGACAGGGACAGGCAGCTGCTGGTCCGGGCCACCCTCGAGCCCAATCTGGTTCCCAAGCCCCCACGTACCTTCGCCGGTTCCGCTGACCCGTCCTCTGGCATCTCCCTCTCCCCCTCGTACCCCCTGTCATCCTCTGGTGAACTCAACGACCTCTCACCCTCCGATGGCACTCCTGCCGGCAACCACACACTACGAACCTCCACATCTTGTCCCTACACTGAGGAAAATGCACTGTCATCGATGGTGTAGTGCCTGACTACATCCCATCTCTCTCTCTCTCTCTCTCTCTCTCTCGGTCGGTGCATTCATGTGATAAACTAAATGGATTGTAGAATATGCATGCGTAGCAATGCAATCTGACTTCCAGGGCAGCAGCGGCTATTAAGAACTCACCAAACTGCAACCTCATTTTGTACTCTGGCGCCCACTGTCGTTGCCGAATGCTGTCTCTCTCTCTCTCTCTCTCTCTCTCTCTCTCTCTCTCACACCACACGACTCACCGTCTGCAGTCCAAGACACCACTGCTGTTTCTCGAGCGCTCATCGGGTGAAACGGCTTCGACAGGGTCACGCACACTCTTCTCGTAGGCACCAAGGAGACTTGCACAAAAGACTTCACCCCCACCCCCCACGACAAAAAAAAAATCCCCCTCCGAGATGCTCGTTTCTTTCATGTTTACATTTAGCATTTGCTAATTGAAGTATATTGAACAGGAGATAAATATCTTATTATAGACCAAATTACAGAAGACCGAAACCGTGGCCTCGGCGCAGGTAAACGACGGGTTTACGAAAAAAGCCAATGAAACTGTTTTCGGAGTGTTAGGAAAGGGAGTTTACGGCACACAATTTCCTCAGGTTTTTCCGAGTGAATGGAGCAGGCAGAAATAGAAGGACAGAACGGATGAGCAGGTCGCAGGGAAGCCTCTTCTGTGGTGTGGGAGGCCATATTTTATTGTGTTTTGATTTGCATGATTATGAAGAAGGGAAAACAAGAATAAAAAAAAAAAAAAAAAAAAAAACGAGAGAAAATATCTCTGTCCAAGCGTATCACTTGCCAACGCATAATCAGTCCCAATTTTACAGCGCACCTCCGCCCACCTTCTCCCTCGCCAAAAAAAAAAAAAAAGATTTAAAATGCCAAATGCATCAGAGAAATGTCATCGTTATGTACATTTGTAATGAACCATGATATACACTGATCATTAGGATGGCGTAGTAAAAAACGCCCGCAACTCTCACCGGTACACTGCCAGGCTCCCCAGGCGTGGGAGGCAGGGGGCTTAAATCTGCCAACGAGTCTCTGCCCAGGGACACAGGTACCTTTAAACCAGTTCATCTCAACAAGACTTGGGTTGGGACTGGAAGGAACGCATATCACCCACATCATTAAATCAAGCAGCAAAAACGGGCTTAAAACCTTTTTATTTCTTAAAAATGTATTTTTTTCTTTACCTTGAAGATGGTGTCCTTTATATCTGATGATTATTTATTACCATTGCTGTTGTTATTACTCTGAATACAAAAAAATATTGGTATTATTATCATTATGGCTCTTATTGTTGTTGAATGGTTTGGCTTTTTATATCATTTGAATGAAATGTATTGATTTTTGAAAGTTTGGCAATGAAACCCAACATTTTTTTTTCGCACCCTCTTCAATTCCCCTTCTTCTTTGTCCCACTGAAACCATACCCTGGTGGACAAATGGCATGACACTGACGTCTTGTTGCCCGCTGTTGAGGTAATAGGATTACTTTAGCTCAAATCCACAAGCACTCATTGGTTAAATAAAGCACGCTCAACCCTGGCACATTTGGCACTGTGTAACGCGTTGCCATGGTGACCTATTAACACTTTTTTTTTTCTTGGGTTTTTACATTTTTGTTTTGACCGAGGGCTGAAGGTTAACTGGAAGCAAACATTCTGTGTATACTGCCACCCAGAGCTGCGTCTGCATTGGGCAGCGAGCGTCATCCCCAGGGTACGTTTTCTGTGCGGCCTATGTACAGCACTGTCTTTGTGGAATTATTTATATGCAAGTAAATCTGTCTTGTTTGCAGTCATTGTATAAAAAAAAAGAAGAAATTAAAGAAGAGTTTAAAAACCCAGTACATCATAACATAGGAAAATATAGAAAATATGTATAATAGTAATTGCTCTATCAAAGATCTTTATGGATATTGCTAATAATAATAAATGAATATATTTATTAAGAGATTTTCTTCTGGCCAAATACTGAAGTAATATATAATACATACATACATACATATATATATATATACACACACACACACACACACACACACACATACACTTTTAGGTCTAAAGATTCTAATTTTTTTTTTGATGTGTAAGAAATCCCTTTCCCCCTCAGCCCCCACCCAGACTGAGAATGTAATCCCTGCCCACTTCCTTGCCTGTTATGAAATAAAGCTAAACCAATTTCAGAGAAAATAAAAGTCTCGAAATGCACAGTGCTTTTGCCTCCTGCCTGGTTACTTAATGCATAAACACTTTAGTTGAATTGAGACTGGAATATATTTATGTACTGTGGATTAGTATTTCCAGCAACGTTTTCCAGCGGTTTGTCTGTCTAGGGTGGCAAATATTACTAATAGCACATTGAATTCTGTATTCTGTCTGTGTGGGTTGTTATTAACACGTGACTTTGTTGATTTGTGGGTTATATACATTTGCATATAATAGACACATGTTCATTTGTGAACATGAAATGTATTCTCTAAAATCTGATATTCAGAAGCTTCAGCCCAATGGACCTTTGTGTCACCTGGAGAGGGAAAGGACTGGCTGCCACTTTGCATTTCACTAATCAGACATCTGTGGACACAATTGGCCCCAGTGGAGGAAAAGGTCAAAGTCATAATTGTCGTGTCGAGGTTGCTGATGGGTTTAAATGAGTAGTTTGTTGATTTATTGACAGGGCTGAGATGTCACAATTTGTTTAATGAGGCACCATTTCTGTCATATGATGCATGGTCTTTCATTTACATGGCAAAGATTATCCAGCATCCATGTTAGATCTTGGATAGATTGGATAGGTGGTAGCTATCCAATCTTATCTCTAGCTTTACCCTAAGATAAAAATAAGAACGGTTGTGTGGTTGGTACGTTCCTCTCCATGATAAAGGTAACTAGAAAGCTGTCCATTCTTGTTTTTGTCTAATTATTGTATTTCTGTAAATCCAGAAAACATATTCATGTGACAATAGCAAACACTCCCCAAGCACTGCGTATACTGCAGCACAGAGAAAATCTGAGCCACAGTTAGGAGCGCTGATCCTAGTGCCTTATTACGGCCGTATGGATTTCGGTGGACAATTCCTGGTCCATGATTTATCACTTGGTAAAAATGAGGCTCACCATGCTATCCATAAATTGCAGCTTCCCTCTCTCAAGCCTGGAGTATTTTCAGGTGGTCGGAAGGTCAACAACCCTTCTCAATAATCAAAGCCGTAAAAAAAAAAAGGAAAGTAAAATCTGCAGTCGGGATGCTCGGCCGTTCATTCACTTCCCCTGGACTGTGGGGCTTCAGCCAACGGGGTACGTGCCGAAGTAACATCCACAAGTAACATCCACATCAATGCAGGACACAAGGTTTCCTAGCAGGACTTTGTCCAAAATATAAAAATGCCTCTGCTGGCCTTTTTTCCCCCCATTGTGCATGATGGTGTGGTGTCTTCCCCACATGCAGCCAACCAGACACACACACACACACCCGACCATCCACAAGATGTAAAAGAAAGTACTGAGCAGACTGTGATGTGCTGTGAGTTCTGATGTCTTTCTGACCAGCAATTTGAGCTATGGTGGATCTTCTACTGGATCAGACCTCATGGGCCAGCCTGCACTCCCCGTGCACATCGTGACCTTGCCATCAGGTCACTGAATTGATGGATCTTGACCACCAGTTTTAGAGACCAGCAATTTGAGCTATGGTGGATCTTCTACTGGATCAGACCTCATGGGCCAGCCTGCACTCCCCGTGCACATCGTGACCTTGTCACCAGGTCACTGAATTGATGGATCTTGACCACCAGTTTTAGAGATCCTCTTGTAAGTCGCTTTGGGATAAAAGCGTCTGCTAAATAAAGTAAAGTAGAGATGTTATTTATGCCCCATGAATGGAGAATCTGTGGAAGTAGCAAACTTTTGTATTATCTATCAATTGCTTGTCACGCGCTATAAAGAAAGAAACATTCTTTCTGAAATGAGATCATTTGCATTTTATTAAAAATATCAGTATAAAACAAGACAAGAATACTCAAATGCAATTAGAGACCTTAAGACCTCATCATGTCAAGGCAATCTGGTAGACACACTTGAGCCTTCTTAAGCATCCAACATTAAAGTCAGATAAAAGTTATCAGTGGAAACGTTCATCTGGTTTTAGACTGTGTGTATGAAACATCAATGGAAGCAGGATTAGATGGTTTGAGATGCTTAACTGCTTCGCCCATCCACCGTCATGTTCTCTTCAGAGTTCCTCCGTCAGGGTCAGGTAGGAATCCATGCTGGCACTTTCCGCCAGCGAGTCTTCTCATGACTGCTTCATGAGGGAGCTCCTTCATAGCTGGCGTGCTCGGGCAAAGGCTTCGCGCAGCCACTGGGAATCCTGATACAGTCTGGGGTCGCCCAGGTATTCGGCGGTGCGCTTGTAGAAGTAGTAGTACAACACTGCAGCTGCACACAGAACAGAGGCGCTAAGTGGCGCGGCGTGAGGCCCGCCAGTCCCAGCGGCCCGTCAGACGTGCCCAGGACGGGCGTGACAGCAGCAAAGAGAATAAAGGCAGTGACAACAAACACAATTAATCCTCTCGCTATCCAATTAACCGCTCAGAGGAAGGAAAATCACACCCATCTGGCCCTCTGCTGGGGCTCAACCAGCTTCTGCTTTACCGGGGAAATGAATGTGCAATCTGGGATGGATTTTTCACTTTTGATTAAAAATGTTCCACGTACGCTCCAGAGTGCGTAAGAAATGTAATTCGTATAAGGTTCCTTACGCCACACACAGATGCACGTATGTACTATTTGGCAGAATTTCTCAAACTGGCTTGTCCTGGTACCAGACATGCCAGGCCTTGGGGCTGCATGGTGCTGCATAAAGGACGCCCCACTGAAAGTCCTCTTCTCCCCACACATTTCCTCTTTTTAAGGCCTGGAAATTGCGTCTGGCCAGGTTTTTACAATTCTCCGGGCTTTTGATCTGCTGAAACATATGTCAGGTCACGCCTGTTCACTGCGACTCGCACTAGTGGATTGGTCGTAATTCAAATATCGATTATAATAAATTAGTGCCTCAAAATATTGAACTGAATAAAACATTGATCTATGTACAGTATATGTCTAAATTTTTAGTGTGTACAGCATGTGTGTACAGCATGTATATTTCAGCAATTTTTTAAATTCAGAGCACATCAACAAAATGAGATTTAAACAAATTCCTTACTCAGTCGCTGAATCACAAACAATACTTGGAGTCCATCTGTCCAGATGTAGTGATCAGAGTTCAACCAGCGCAGGTTCTGTACAAAGACAGAGCTTTAAAAGCAGGCACAACACTACTGTGGCTACCGTGGTTACGTTGTTTTGGAATCCATGCACATACATGTGAATTACGGTCAACCCCTGTAGAAAAGTTCTGTCTTCTAACTGAACAGTCTGTTGTGCAATTTCATAACTCTACGTTCAGGGACATAATTATCATTATTTATCATCCTATTTTGAGGCTCACCTAAATTATGTGATTAATATTGAACTCCCAAAATGAACCCATGAATCATTCAGTTCATAAATCAATGCAATTATGGTGTCAATGAAAAGTAAAAATAATTTATATACCTTCACCCCCATCCCCACTCCCACTGCCACTCAATTATTCCTTTAGAAATAAAGAAACTTTGTGTAAGGGCGTGTCAAGCACTGCCTAAACCCCACGTAGACGGTACCATGATCCAGGCGTGTAGAGAGATGCTGACGAACAGGTAGAGGACGGAGAGCAGGATCAGAGTCCTGAAGCGCTCCAGCAGCAGGGACAGCAGCCCCACCTGGAACACGTACGTGCTGAACAGCATGAGCAGGAAGATGAACAAGTTGAACAGAGTGCCGATGTCCTGGATACTGAGGAAGACGGGTGAGGAAGGAAAAATAAACCTGAAATCTCATCAAGCAAGACATGTAATGAAATTAAATGAAATATTTATAACAGCTTGACTAGATAAAGTTATTTTTTCCTCACACATACAAATCTACAACTTAAGTTTAAGATATTTTTTATATATTCACACATAATAACATTACAACGGTATATTTAATATTCATATTCAAGCTTCATTTGTTTATATTTTAAGACACATTGTTGCCACACTCACATAAATAGGACAAGCTGGATAACCGGCGAAGCCCTCAGCAGCTCACTGAATGAGTTGACGAAAAGGTCAAAGGTCAGCAGCATCAGCTGTATCAGCAGCACAATGGAGTAGTTGTTGGTTTGAAGCATCTCCTGGCCAAACTTTGGTTGGGGTGCCTTATGCAAGAGCCCCCTGTGGTCACTGCTGACCTCCAATCAGAAGGATCATATCATATCATATCATATAATATCAGAGCACGTCTGAGGAGGTGGCCGTGTGAGAGTTATGCTAATGAAAGTCTGTCTCTGGAGTTCAGGGCTTCGGTGTGCAAGAACCTTCAGCGGACCCAGCTTGACCTACAGATAAACTGTGAATCAATGACAGAAAAAAAATAGATGGTGGGCTCTGTCAAGGCTGTCTTATTATTTTGTCCCCTTGGAATAAATGGCAGTCTAAAGGCCAGACCACGTTCTGTCAATAAAAAGCCCGTCTCCATCCAGACACGTGGGTCCCGCTGTGTCGGTGGCTTTTTTTGGTTAGCATGTTAGCGGCCTCTCCATCTCAACGCTTATCTGGCTGTGACGGTGGGGGAGTTGGGACCCTTGTTCGTGCGGATAATCTTCTACCCGCAAATTATCTCATTTGTCTAAAGCGAATCCATGTGCCGTCAGTGTCGAGTGCTGAATCTGTCAAAACAGAGAAAGATGGGTTATAAATGATGCAAATCCATGGATGAGGGGTGAGTCAGCTGCTCACACACTGCATCTAAATCAGGTGCATTTTTCTCCGGCACACTGAGGCATCAGAGGACAACAAGCCTGGACTGCATCCGATCCAGCATCTCGGAAGAAAACATGACTCTGAAATGCCAAATTATTTTTGGCTGGAAACAAACATCTCTTGTCTTTTGGCTTAGAACTAACAGATGAAAGTGAAAAAGAAAAGTCTCAGTTATTACCCAAACTGGGGTATAAACTCTTACCTGCTGGTAAATAAATTGCAGCGAAGGGCTTGTAAACCTCATCTCTTGTCGGTACGGTTAGAAGGGCCTAATCTAAAGTGGACTGGGGTAATAAGATGTAACTTGCCATCAGCGCACAGGATCTAACCTGATCGTGCACTCTGCCGCACACCTCGACAGCAGCCTCATCAGCGGGAAGCCTACCAGAGCTGACCTTCTCCCCTCTGGGACTGTTGTCTGGGCTCGGTGGCAGCTTTCGTCCCCGTCACCCTGTTGAGCCCCTTTCACTCACACCCTGTGGATTAAAGCGCGGTAATCCCGCACAACGGGCCTGTGCCAGGAGAAACGTTCGGTCCAACGCGGACACTTAGGCCGCAGCCGACCGGGGATTACTTGCTGATAAAGGCCGGGGTAGAATGGGTTGGCCCTCGGATACACTAAGCTCTGCCCGTTTTATCGCCACTGCATCGGCTCGTGGACAAATTTTGCTGAAAACGTTCAGCCTTCGCTGTCTGGTTTTTGACCTACAGTTTCACATTTTAAGGCGAGACCAGCACCGATGACAATCTCATCCCCTGAAAACGGATGAGGAAGTAAAACGCTTCAGTGGGTTAATATGCTTGAGGTCAGAGGGGTCAATCTGGGCAGTAAGGCTGTTCCAACTCACTCAAATAGAGCAGTCGGGATTCTGAGAACTGTAATGATGTGTTTTAACTTCAAAGGTAACATTAATCAGAGCAAAAAGATGAACCGATTATCTAAATAATGACTCTTTATGCTAATTATGCCTCATTCATTAAAAGTTATTCAACTGTGATTATGCAACTTGATCAGAAGAATTTCATGTGCTCAGGTACCACTACTACGCCAAAGACACTAAGGATCTTGTGTCCTTTTAATTATTCCTTTTTCATAGTTAAAAAATGTGCCAGAAGAACACCCTCTTCTCCTGGCACCTGATGCAATCCAGCAGTAGCAATAATTGAGATAAAACAGCACATTTTTTCCTTTGATATGCATGAACCCGGGCTGCTTCACATGCATCAGAACATTGCTTGTGACTTCAAACAGACTCTCCGGGGCCAGGGCATAAGCGCTGGGGAATGGCTCTACACCTAAAGATTTACCACGTGTCAAACTTTCCAGTTTTCCAACAACCCCGCGGAACGCTTCTTTTACCCAGTAGACGTCCACATGCAAACAAGAAACTAGTTCAGGCACTTACCTTGATTTAGATCCATCGTTTGCCCTCAGTTATTCTTCTCACTTACAGCAGTGCCATGCCACCAGAAAACAAATTACCATTTTGAACCAGCCAATAACACCAGCCTTAACATGCTGGTCTCCAGGCGGCAGCGAGCAGCTGACGGGTAGTTACACCACATCCTTCCAAGGAGCTAAATCCAAGAAACTTGTTTACAAGCCAGATAATCTCCTTAGGAAACGCCCTGCAAGATGCATGATAACTGAAGCGGCAGCGGCGGTGTGCTGCGCCACAGAAAGATACCGGTGTTAAAACCTCAACTATCATGCCGCTGCCACGCTGTATATGAATCCTACGTCAACCAAAGGGACAAAATTATCCAGTTTTATTCAGAAAACTACAGCATGCCTCATTTAATACAACTTATATATGTACAGACCTGTAGCAATGTCAACTTACCAATGCACATAGGGCAGATAAACAAATGCCACCGTCACATGAGCAATAAAACAATACGTAATAATAAATCTGTGCTGCGCATTCTTTTGTAGAGATGGAAACAGTACCGTGGGACCAGATTTTTGACATTCAGATTCAAATGAGTTGCTAGATGCACATTTACATATGCTAATATGGGATTCCTCTTGAGGGAAAAAAAATACAGATTTACAGTGAAAGCATCCAAATATGTGCAAAAAGCTTTTTTTTAATTGTACTCTTTTTACATTCAATATAAATACACATTCTTGTTCAAACTCTGGTTTTGGAGATACTAGTGAATGATTACACAAAGCTTTCTAACATTTGAACATTTATTCAACTAGTTAAGCTAGATCATTTGGGTAATGTATGTGTGCAAAATTGAGCCACAAGAAACAATGCAGGACAATGGCCGACCATCATGCAGTACGACATCTCTCCACTAGTCTGCGCTATTTCCACTTTCTGAGCCCATCATGATTTCCCCCTTTCGCGTCTCCACAAATGCATCTCAGGTTTACGTCCATCCGGCAATGCAGATCTGAAATAAGGCCTTGGTGTATCACTTCATCCCAACCCATCCCACTCCATCCCAGTCATCTTCAGTTTCACTCCTTGTATATTCTTATCTTTTTCTGTCTGTTCAGCCCGAATACCCCAATACAGGATTTCTGTGTTGGATGTCTAGTCACTGTTACAGAAAGCGCTGAAAAAAAAGTTGTACAAGTATTTGCTTGCTTTATTAAATGAGATTTATAGTGAGTAGCAAAATGCTGTACTAAATGGTTGTGCAGATTGAACTAGCAACATAACTGTCACCTCATATACTGTAAATATTCTTGTGTGATGCATTCATGCACTGTTTTCCATTAAAATATCGCAGATGATGTCCTATTTTTTAAACAGCAAGTTGTCATATATTATTCATAGCAATACTAATGTTCATTAATGTTCATATGGCATGGCAATTAATGGGTAGTGTCCAAAGCCATTTTGTCATAAAATAAAAGATATTTTGCTACTAGAGCATGGCATAAAACAGAGGGCAGTGAAGAAAACAGGGCAGATTTACTGTGCGCCGTCACCACCGCTCTTCCTTCCCTTCACTCTTTCATTATGGGATCTCTGAGACCAGCGGTCTGTGTCACCACGTCTTTGTTCTTCATCTCGAAAATGTCTCCCTGGGGTGACTTCAGCTCCTTACTATACATTATGTGCATAGTACATCCTTTGGCAAAGTCTGCTGCTCTGACTGGAATTTATTCTGACCCTCAGTTATGGCTTAAATCATGAACGTGTGCTCATTAAGTTAAAATAATTAATACAAGCGTTACTTGCTATCTAGTTTATATAATCTAATGTAGTCTAATATCATATAATTAGATTGTTTATAAAATGTATGGAATAGCATATTAATCACATTTGTCTCAGGGTAGGAAAGACTAGTAACATGGGGGCTAATCCTACGGGGGTAAATGGAAAAAATAAATAAACGAACAGTGTTGTCAAAAGCTTTGCATAATTACTCCTCATCATAAACCTATTGTGATTGGGGTAGGGTTTGCAGGGTGCCGTGGTGAATATAAAATGAAAGGATGGCCGTTATCAACATGTTAACCAAGTAATTATTGGAATCCAATTACACAGAAACTTGGTCTTATTTATATTTCTTCGAGTATTGTTCCATTAAAATGATTTCTGCCCGCAGCAGCGCATATAGATGAGGTTCCTGTGGATGATCCAGCACCAACCCACCTGTGGTTATGGAGCATTTGACAGCCCTTAGCCCTGCAGTCTGGCCAGTCATCCATGCAGGGACCGCCGTCCTCCTCTGATCAAACACACGACTGTAGTGCCTGTTGGGCCACTGCCCTGAGAGAAAATGCAAGCTAAACAGGGTTTGTTTTTTTCTTACGTTTCTCTTCATACCCCCAGAGAACCATACAATATATTTATTTTATAAAACTCTATTTTATTGGCCGGAAGCAGATAACATGTTTCCCCTGGCTGCAGGTTATCTGGAATGGCCTGGGGGTTCTCCGTAAAGGGCACCTCATTTCCTCTCATTCCAGCAGCCAATTTTCTTAAGCTGAAGGGTAATTAGCATAGAGGCAAAGCTGATTGACATTTGGCCCTCTGTTACCAGTGCTTATCATACAACTCTGGAACAATCGCCCAGGGCCTGAGCTGCACTGGTATCCAAATTTAAGATCTGTAATCCAATTATTTAGCAGGACCTTCACCCAGACCTATGCATATTTAGTCATACGTGAAATGTTTTGCATGCAATGAATATAATGTGTGTGTCGGAAGCATATTTTTTTATCCAAAAAAGGAAATATAAATGATGAACCGAAGTGTGACAAATGTTTACTTGCAGAGTTTGTTGAATCCTCGCTTGCTTCAGGAAGCAGGTCAGTCAGGCTTCTGTGCCCACCCTGACTGGCTGTCTTTCTGCAGGGGGTGCTAAAGCACCATAAATATTCATACCCACTCCCTCTTTGTTGGTGGTGTTTACTAGCATCGGCGAGCTAGTAAAAACCTGAGACAAAGCTGAGCACCAAACAATCAAATAAGCAGTGACTGCCAGGCCGGCCGAATTCCACCAATTTTTCACACTTGAGGACGCAAACCCACTGTCAAAATGTTGAGATTTCCTGCACCCACAATACGGTGGCCACTGGAAAACTGCAGAAAAAAACAAGAAAACAGCAGGTCGTCTCCCCAGGGTGCCTTCGATATAAAACAAGTAATCATCTTCCCCAAGAATAATGCCCCACTGCCAAACTGCCTCTCATTCAGTGTACAGGAGGCAAATAGATTCAGCGTGGGGAAGAGCTGCCTTTCATTTAAAAATAGCACCTATCTGTTGCTCCTCCTAAGTCTGGTGGAGGTGATAAAAATCATATATATACACAGTACAGCCAAAGGTTTGGACACACCTTCTCATTCAATGTGTTTTCTTTATTTTCATGACCATTAACATTGGTAGATTCTCACTGAGTATGTATTAACATAATACAGATAAACATTAACTTCAAATGCTTTCAGTACAGGAAATGAAAGATGAGTTATGGTGTATCACATCATAATAATACTCGTAAAATAAAACTAATGTATATTTCAAATGGCACCACATTTCATATGTCTAAAGTGGATTGGTTTGACCTTGGCAACAAACAAAATAATATCTTGTTTTACCAGGAGACACAAGCTACATCACTATAAATATAATATAAAACATGTTTTCAGTTATTGCACCTTTATTGTTAAGTACATAATTCCACATGTGTTCATTCATAGTTCAGATGCCTTCAGTGAGAATGTAGATGGTCATGAAAATAAAGAAAACAGAATGAATGAGAAGGTGTGTTCAAACTTTTGGCCTGTACTGTATGTGTTTGTTTAAGTGAAGTGATTGCTGATACACAGCAGCACAGCACACAGTGAAATTTGTCCTCTGCATTTAACCCATCACCCTGAGTGAGCAGTGGGCAGCCATGACAGGCGCCCGGGGAGCAGTTTTGTGGGGACGGTGCTTTGCTCAGTGGCACCTCAGTGGTACCTTGGCAGATCGGGATTCGAACCAGCAACCTTCTGATTACGGGGCCGCTTCCTTAACCACTAGGCACCACCGCCTAGTGTGTGTGTGTGTGTGTGTGTGTGTGTGTGTGTGTGTGTGTGTGTGTGTGTATATATATATATATATATATATATATTTTTTTTTTTTTTATGATCCAAAGAACAACCACAATGAACCTTCGTCTGCTCGGTGTTTAATGACAGGCATATTTCAGAGCTCACGAATCCTAGGAACAGTAATCGAGCTGCTAATATTATGACGTATTAAGATCACATTAATCAGCTCTGAAGTTAAAGTGCAGTTGATTGATAGTCACGCTGAGTGATTCTAGATATATGTCCAATTGATTTTCTTTTTTGCACAGTTATGAAAAATAAGTTGCACAAGTTAACATCATTCAGATGCTGAGTAAGAGAAATTGGCCACCATTTGTCATCTTCTTCAACACTGAGTGTATAAAGAACTTTGCTTTAATAAATAAATTGATGTTTCTTACTAATGTACTAATATACACCAAAGTCCACACTGAAAAAAAACTGTGTGGATATGACTTTTGGCAAACTCATTTGGCCTTGAAAACCACCCTTCACTCAGAAGAAACCAATCTTGTGTTGGGGGAAGAGAAGTAAATACTATTAAGACTTTGCAGGATTTAAACTATGAAATTCACAGGAAATAAAAAGTTGCGTTTTGGATAAACATTGCTTTTTGGCAACATCTTTGTGATTAAGCAGAGGACACTTAACCATGAAGATGTTAATGACGTGAGCTTCACACCCTTAACCCTCCCAGGACCCATTTGTGACACCCATTCCATTTATTTATTACATGTAGTTATGGCATTAATATGGCTGGTGCTGATTGCTTGAGTGTGGAGATAAAAAAAAATCAGATTTGATTTTCTTTGCCTTTACTGCTGTTAAAGAATGTTGCACAAATTACTATTGGCACAATGACCTTTGACTTTATGGTATCATAAAAAAAAGAAACTCTTTAATATATTTCACACCAATAATAAAACTGAAGATGAACTCATTCTGAAGTCATGCTGCTGTGCCACTGTGCCATTGTATTACATATACCTCTGAAAGCCCCAGACCCACTGTGCTGACAGGAGCTTGTGACACACCTCAGCCTTTGACAAGCTTGAGCTGGGACGAAGCGAAATGATTTCTCAGGCACAACAGGAACCAATACAATGTCAATATTACATCATCATATTCTGTGATGAACAAGACCCAATATGTGCAATATGAGCGACAGATGATAAAAAATAAACACAGTTGTCACGACCGGGGTGGACTGAGGGAGGACTGACACTGAAGGTTGAGAAAGAAAAAATATTTATTTACAATGTCAAAAAAATCGTACACCAAAACCACTGTGTGTTGGTGATGAAATGTTCTGAAGGGCCCCAGCCCCTGATGGCATCAGCCTGCCACCTGCAGTCTCCCCTCCGGGGACCGCGAGTTGTCCGCGGGTCACTGGGGAGAACAGGTAAGTCTGAAAAGGCTGAACACCTCTGCAGAGTTCCCAATCATGCAAGTGATTGTTTCCCCTATAAAGAGTGAGGAGTGAGCGTATTTTCTTATGCACTTCTTAAATAATGATAAATATTTTGTAGGCTAACATGCTTCAGCACCCAATATTTCTCAGACCATCAAGCGTGTCTCCACTGGGTCCTACAGCCTGTCCCCTGCCAGCCAATAATAAAAAGAAAAAACAGACAACAGCCAATCAGAAAATAGCAGTATTGCATCTGGGTGAAATAGAACACAACTACCAATGAAAAGGCTTCTTGGAATTCATGATTTTTGTTACGTGTAAAAGCCATTCCTTTTTCGTACTGAGGGAATTTGGATTTAAAAAGGCAAAAAGTAACTTAGGTAAGTCAAGAGTCAAAAATATCAGGTCACGGTTTTTATAAGCCTACCATTATGCTACCAGAGGTGTAATCTGTGGACATAGCAATAGCAACACAGCTACTGATGTTTGGAGTCAAGCTTATGATAATGTTACAATTGACATTCAAGGGCGACATTGCAAATATTAACATCATTAACCATATCGAGGAAGCTAAATGTCGCTGCTTGTTAGCATGTAGCTACATTGATCTGCAGTTCAACAGAAAGCAGCAGTCAGACATTGTGAGTAGACATCAGTAGCTGTTAATTGCTTCACTTTACTTATCTTCCAGAGAAGCCAGTGAGAAAAAGTGAGGAACACAACAACATAATTGCTGTGCATGAGGTATTAATAATAATAATTCAGCCCTCTATACATGCTAAGTCCTTCCCTGTGGGTTCAGGAAAACTTGTTTTTTGGTGACGTCCCTAAATTTTGCAGATTCATGTCTATAGTTAATTTGGAGTGCTCAATTGAAAATGCATACAGTACAGCCAAAAGTTTGGACACACCTTCTCATTCAATGTGTTTTCTTTATCTTCATGACCATTTACGTTGGTAGATTCTCACTGAAAGCATCACAACTAAGAATGAACACATGTGGAGTTATGTACTTAACAAAAAGCGGAGACCTGGCCTCCACAGCCAGTCGAGATGGTTTGGGGTGAGCTGGACCGCAGAGTGAAGGCAAAGGGGCCAACAAGTGCTAAACACCTCTGGGAACTCCTTCAAGACTGTTGGAGAACCATTTCAGGTGACGACCTCTTGAAGCTCATTGAGAGAATGCCAAGAGTGTGCAAAGCAGTAATCAGAGCAAAGAAACTAGAATATAAAACATGTTTTCACTTATTTCACCTTTTTTTGTTAAGTACATAACTCCACATGTGTCCATTCATAGTTTTGATGCCTTCAGTGAGAATCTACAAATGTAAATGGTCATGAAAATAAAGAAAACACATTGAATGAGAAGGTGTGTCCAAACTTTTGGCCTGTGCTGTACATACTTACCTATCTGAAAACCTGTCAAATGTATTCCAGACATTAACATTTGCAGATGCTCAATCTGTTCGACCAATAAAAATTAAGCTGGACAAAGTGAATTTACCCTGGAACTGAAAAAAAAGCGTATTAAAGAACATTATTTATTTAACTTAATATCCTTTATTCAGTGTATTATAGTAATTACATTTTGTTAATTTAATTTAGGTAATTACAAAAAGGTGCCTGGTTGGGTCTCAGTTATCGCTTCCAGGCATGTCCCGTGTAATGAACGCATTGGACAGAGTTCATCCAGGCGCACAGAAAGGGGGCGCTGTGGAGCGGATAGGGGGCACGCTATCCAGCCAGCAGACCCTCGCTACGGGGAGTCAGTGTAGCCGAGCTCAGCAGCTCTGCGCGACAGGGTGAAAAATGACGGGGCATTGCGCCGCAGACCCACGGGGGAAAATGTAGAGCAAGCACAATCAATTATCGCACCTTCCACCACGTTCCGATTGCGCAGCTCCTTAATTATGTAAGTGAATTAGCTATTGATCAGCAAACTCGGCCAGCAGGTGCACTCTGGCCTGCTGGAAGACTAGGTACAGCGGCCCAGCCACCACAGCAAGGAATCATGGGTAGAAACAGACATGAGATATGCTACGAGCCTCTAAAAGAAGCTCGGTTTGGGTCAGTTCGGTAAAAAGCCTCTGCTGTGTCTAGTGGTCGTCCCCCACAGAGCTTCTCAGTAGCTCTGGACACAGCGGTGTCCAGATTGAACCAAACGCCCATCTGATTTGCCCTTGATTAATGTGCCATCTCAGCTTCGAAACCCCGCAGATGGGGTACGACAGCAAATTAAGATTCGTTACTCATAACCAGTGTTAGTAGCGGAATGTTGGACAGTCACGGCTGGGCCTGCCGAGAGAAATGCCTCGCTACGCATTTCCAAATGGTCCTGGACGAAAGTCGCACCACGTTTCTCCTTTCTTCTGTCGGGTGGAAATGTGGGTTATTTCACACATTCGCTGGAACCTTTTTTTCAGCAGCGAGCAACCATCGCACCAGCCTTTTATTTATTTATTTATTTATTTTTTACCTTGGCGGCAAAGTATTTTATGCCGCGCTTTTAAGTAATTTCTGTGTTGGCGAACATGAGTGTCATAATGCATTTTTAATAACGCTTTGTTTTTTTTTTTTGTGTGTGTCAGTTGTTTGGCTTCTCTGTGAGTCTCAGCAGGCCTCCCTGCAAAAAAAAGTAGAGAATTAAATATGAATTGCATTTGCCGCGGCAGGACAGAATTAGAATATGTTTTGGCCGGAGGCATTTTAAGTTCTTAGTTTGTCCTTCTGTCCTTTTGCACATCCCAATCCTGTTCCCTTCAAGAATTTGGAAGGGTAAAGGTCAATATATCATGTGCCCGGCCTAACCCCAACTCAGACTAATATAAATCTGGTGATTGTGTACAGTGTTGAGAAATTAGAATGGTGAACATAGCCCAGATCCTCTTGAAAAGCAAGCTGACTGGTCTTTGCATCCACCTTTCCTGCCAGTCCTCTGTATTCTTATGGAAAATAATCTTGGCTCCGCAAAAACAAAAAAGTGAGTGAGTCTGGATAAAAATGTACATATTCTGACATCCTGGGTTGTAATTCCAGAAAAATTGTCTGGCTTTGTGACAAATGTCCCGATGACCCCCTGGTCATCACGGGCCGAGTCTCGGTCACAAAGTTAGCGAGGCCCGTGAGAGCTGCCTGTGTTTGCCCCTGAGCTGTACCACCGATCACACTTATTGACATGACGATGACCTGGCCTCCGGAGAGACGGGCACTCAGACTCACCCCCACCCAGAAAAGATGTGATGTGGCGCTTCCAACTTGTTTCCCGTGCAGCAGAAAAAAAGCTGAATATTCATAACAGTAACCTTGAAATGAAGATGTTCAGCCTGAAATGATCCATCTGCCATCACTAATCACTGTGTTCTTTGAGAAACATTATCATATTATCATCATATTTTCTTCTTCTGGTGCTATGTGAGAATATCTGAATGTTTTTACTTTTCGTATTTACAGGCAGTTCTAAAACACAAACATAGCTAATACTTCTTACTTGTTTAATGAGTAATTTTGCATAATTTTACACCCTGATGCAGACATTTGCTATACAGCTGAGGTGAGCTGGTGAATTAATGTTATGCCATGCAAGGCATCACTGGAAAGAGAAAGTTCTCCAGCTTCATTCAACACATTATGATTGGCATCTTTGGAGTATGGTTTTGCAATGTTTGTGATTTTCTTTTGGTTTTTCAGAAACATTTGTTAAACAACATTTGGAAGAAAAACTACTACCACCACATTTTGTGAACCTTTTTGCATCATTTTATTTATTGTGCAATACTGGACTGTCAGGCTGAATGCCTTCATTTGAATATTGACTTCTGTTAAATGGTTTGGTGCCAGATTTTTATTTTAGCACACATTTTAGTCTATTACTCATAGACACATTTCAACATAACTCATACACGTACACTTGAATGCATGTGCATGAGAAAGGTGCTTTTAATCTCATGCTTTCTCCACTTAAGGAGCCTAAGAAAATGACCATCTGTTACGACCATCTCATTCACTCCCAATACACTCTTCTGATGGCTGTTGAATCTGACTCTGAAATGAGGCAACGAGGTGGAGTCCGTGCATCAGTGTCTGTGAGATGCGTACAGGTATGTAGGTTTCTGTGCAGTTCTCTCTCATATTTGCAGATCACGGGACCTCTTTAAAAGCACAACCAGGCCTTTAAACAAATTGTATGAGTGTGCATGGCAAAGGTAGGGGAGCTGATTAAAATGTGTTGCTGCTGACAGCACTGAGGACATGAGGGCTATTTACAGCTGATCTCGTCCCAGAGGGATTTTCATCATCAAAACCAATTTTTACCCCCTTTCATTCCATTCTTGTCACTGATTGCCCCGGCAAAGGCGCGGAAAGTGCAGGCATTCCCAGGCTTCAAACACGCCGAGCTGCCTTCTGAGAGCGTTCACTCCAGGCCCTTGTTTTTCGGCACCACAGAGACACAAATAATGACCTTGACACAGACAAAATGAAAGGTGATTTTGCCACAGTGTTGCGGCTCATAATGCGATTATTTCATTACAAGAGTCACACGGCCCCGTGCAGCGGCATCACAGCCGAATGGTGATCACACTGAGCATAAAAGGCAGGTCCTTTTACACTCACACACACACACACACACACACTCTTTATTTTTCTCTCTCTACTCTCTCTTCCCCGGGCTTGCCGTGGAGTCATATCCTGTTTTTTACCTGTAGGAAATGGCAGGCGAGGCTTCGCTCCCCTCATTATGTTCCATCACTTCTCCGACCCTAATAGTCTTCCCTTATCACAGACCTCTGTCACCCCCCCCCCCCCCCCAATTCTCCTCTCTTCCTCCCCTCCGTCTCCCTCGGCGAACCGATTTTAATGTACTTTGTTCACTTTCTGCATGGAAAAGTGCAGTGACCTTACAAGAGAAAGAAAGATATCATTATATAAAAAAACATGACTACTCTGCCAGGCTAATTGATCATCCAGCACAATGAACATATCAGAACAAATCAGCAGATTTCTTCTTGAAGATGTAGACCAGATGAAGACATTTCTGCAGTCCTGCCGCCGCCATGGTCGGCTGGATTCACGTCAGCCAGCGATGATTATGCAACAATCCATCAACATCACCACATCTGCTGTTCAGTGAGTTTCCAGACGGATCCAACCAGACAAAATGTCCACAAGCAAAAGTTAAGGTCAGCCTTTTACTAAAATGGCCAAAAGTGGCTCCATGCGGTCTGAGGGGCTAGAGGGACACCTACTCCCCTCTCCCCCAGACTCGTTTGCTCACAATAAAGGACATTCTTTGGTGCCTATTACCTCAGGCTCTTGGCAAGCCGCACCGAGGGACCGGCAATGAAGTTTATTGTACCTCTGCAGGCGCGTGCTATCTGAGACCCTCTCTTGTCGCAGTTTTATGGATCCAAGTGTTTTTCTTCCCGCTGTGACAGCAATGGCTGTCTGTATGTTATCATCATCTAGGGTTTTCTCCCCCCACACTGCTGTAGTGAGCCTGAAAAAAGGAGAGTAATGTTTCCCATAAAGCATTCTCATTTCCAGGGTTTCAAAGGGAAATTGTGAAATATTTCTATGCTAAATTCATGTTAAATTATAGTCATATTACAGTGATAAACATCAACCAAGACACTTAATGGTGCTTATTCCTTTATATTCTGTGCAGTCTTTTGCCATAAAATGTATAAAAATGGCCCACTTCCCAAACACCCCTATGACAAAACTGCATGGTATCATGTGGGGTGAGAACCACATGGGTGTAAGTGACATTCTGAAAACAGGAGACAAAAAAAACATATTTTCATTTAACATTGCAAGCGTTTTTTTCTTTAAAACACATGGATAAGCAATATTAAAGGTATTTGCTGCATTTTTTTTATTTCAAAAGTCACAAGCCCATTTTTTTGCACCAACTGCTTCTGTGTGTTCGTTTTTTGGTTTCTATTTAATAAAATGGATGAGTATTTCCTGTCACCAGTGAAAAGAACTGAACATTTGATATGTGGATCTCAGTCTGCTCAAAATGTCCCTCATGTTCATGTGGTTCCTACCCCTATTGATGTATTATGTTGATTTCTGAACAGTGATGTCCGTGGCACAGTAAACCATGTTGGTATAACACATGTATATAATGCAAATAACTCAGCAACCCAATTCCATTTAACTTATTCATTTATTTTTTTAGCCATAATTCAAATCCAACAGCAGCTGCCAGCCAAAAATGTATTACGGTTGCTGTTAAGTACGCCAGGGGACGTCTGCTCAGGGGACGTCTGCTCAGTCATTTGACTCCCCTTTCAGTAAAAGGAACTAAATATGTGGGAGGAGGATTTCTAATATGGGAGGATAATGGTAGCATGAGTTTAGGTTTCCAACACATAAAAAACATAAACACAGCAGTGACAGAGGAGCAGAAGGTAGCCGAGGTTGCTGACCTTGTTCCAGGAATCCTCCCCTTGCAGAAACTTTTCATTGCATAATTAGGATGATGTGACTATTAATAACATATTAATCACTGTGGCCTGTTTTTATACTGGTGCATCTGGAAAAAAAAAAAGGACAGTCAACACTTTGCTGAAGGGTTGAAAAGTAAAGTGAAGTGATTGTCAAACAGGTTTACCTATTTGAATTAAATTATGAAAACAAATGTTATTCCAATTTTTTGAGATGCAATACGAGGCGTGTGATCAGTCTGTGATAAAGCCTCTTCAATAGGTTTTCATTTTCAAATTTTCCAATTTCAGATGAAGAAACACCCTTGGTGATGTTTTCACAATGAGATTTCTTGCAGCACAACTTTATTACACTGTGAGCTGCTTCCCCGCCCTGATTGCCATGGGGTGATGAAGGTCAAAGGTCAACTTTGGGATATACTTGCTATACATAATTTATGAATATTTCAATTTCCCTGTGAAAAGGTTTTACAACAGGTCAATAGTCACCCAAAAACATTTTTTTCATGCAATGATCGCATTCTGCTTTCACCATAATATTAAAAATGAGAAATTAGCTATTTGTAACAGTCATAATGATGGAAAATTATAGTTTTTCCTGCCATTTAATGTTCTGACCAATAAGAAAAGATAAGGGGAGAGGTGATGATATTAGCTTTATGTACTTTCCACATCATTTCACCCAAATGATCACTGGAAAGATCATTATTGCGCCGCATCGAAGGGAGAAGCAGTTGTTGGGCTCAGGGCGAGACCCGTAATGATCCCAGAGTCACATACTGTATGGCACGGTTGCTTACTGTGAGTAACAGGAAGGGACACGGTTCAAACTGTGGGCGAGGGGGAGGGGTCGAGAGTGTAATCCCTCCCAAGTGCTCATTTAGAGCCCACATCCTGGTTAAACGCGCTCACTGATAGCGATTCCTTCCTGCCCCAGCCCGACAGGTTAAATGAGACGTGAGCGTTTTTCGGCTCGGTAGGCCGCCACCTCTCTCCGTTCTGGACCACGCTGTGGATTTGGCTGTGGTCAGAACAGTAAGATGCATGCCCCTCTATGTTGATTTATTGCATTTTTTCACCATGCCACAGAATATACCCAGGCCTCTTTTTCCAAATTCTGCCCGCTTTCGCCAAGCAATTAAGCCCAAATGTTTTCACTTTATATCAATTTGACATGTTCGAGCTGGACCAGTAAGGGTTCCGCAGGCATATTGAATCTGAATTTGTGTGCCGTGCGGACGTCTCTGAAGGCCAGGGCAATGCCCGCCTTATTGATCTAATGAAGCGGTGTCACACCCCTCCGGCTAACCAATCGACTGCGGTGTCCTGTCCCATTTGTCAGCTGACTCTTGTCTCCTCCTATTGCTTTAGAGGCCAGATGGGTGGAGACTGAAATGCTTTTAAGACATAAATAGATAAGACAGACTGATACTTTATTACATACAAATATGTAATATATTCACAGAACTCATCCGGAAAGTATTCACTGTGCACAATTTCAGTTTTTTTTCATAAATGTGCCAAAACCTCAAGTAAACTTCTTTTCACATTATCATTATGGGGTGTTGTATGTAGAATTCTGTACTAAAAAAATGTATTAAATAAATTTTGGAATAAGACTGTAACATAACAAAATGTGGAAAGTGATGGGCTGTGAATACTTTCCGGATGCGCTGTACTAGGGAGAGAGCAGCTAAATATATACAGATTTAAGTGTATTGAAGAACAATTGCAAAATACACAATAAACCTTAAAATAAAATTTGCATGGGTGGTAGTAGCCTGTAAAGCAGAAGACCACAAAGTCACAGGTTGTGACTACTATCCTGAGCAAGAGTTGCTCCAGGGAGACTGTCCCTGTAAACACTGGTTGTAAGTTGCCCTGGACAAGGGCGTCTTCTAAATGTCATAAATGTAAATAAATACACAATATAGTAATATGTTGGCCATAATAAAATTATCAGCAGCAAATTAACAAATTGAGTGACACAAGTGAACCGTTGCAGGTTATGCAGTGAAGAAATGTACAGATAAGACGCAATAACGACATGTAAACTTGGTTAATGCAGTTTATACCCAGTACTGCTTGCAGGAAAGGGTAATAAATGTAGGCAAGCCCCCACAACGTCACTCACAAACAGGCACACGTACCGTACGGGATGAGTCAGAATTGCACGCAAGCCTGTGCCGCTCATTCGGAGTCAGTCTCTGTTTTCAAACTTGATTTTGTGTGACACACCGCTTCACTCCACCGGTGTGCCACTTTGCATCCCCTTCATTATATATTTCTTTCCACATGGAAGCCTTGCATTCTTGAAGAAGAGCCTTGAGAAAGGATTTTCCTTTTCATTTCAACTGGCGCGGCGGCTCAATATTCCAATCATGAAACCTGCTGCGCCGCACCGTATTGGAACAGAACGTGGGACTCGGCTAAATCTATGGTGGGATTAAATGCATGCTTTGCATAGCTAAGCAGCCGGATCCCTTGAAGCTGACAGTTGCTGAAGACGGCGAGCTTCATAAATCAATAGTGACATCAGAGGTGACAGCTATCCGTTAAACAACTTCTACGACTTGAGAGAGAAACTTTGCCACTCCACTTCCCGCCGGAATGGGAGTTAGTTGAGAGCTATTGACTCCGGCTCCGGTGGGCTGACATCTCATTCCTCTGACAAATCCGGATTGCTGCTTTTTGAAATCCTCAGCACTTCTGCCACTTGCAGCATCCCGGAATGTATGACTCTTAGTTAATGCGATAAACACATAATCTATTGGAAATCTCGCCCCCCCTCCCCCAAACCGGAATCATGATGATAAATAAAGCAGGAGGAGGCCTGGTCCGGTGGGAAGAGGCTGCAGAGGCTGTTAGCAGAATTTTACAGATCCATTATCTCCAACCTGGTTGATTTAATAAGCACTGGGGGACAGTACTGTATTAAATCTACCGTTTTTCTAACGAGAACCTGCCTAAATTATAAAATTACCACCTAGGGAAGAAAAATCCTTCCCCCCTTCTGGAAGCAGAATGGTGTCGTAAATCTGAGCACGGCGGTGGAGGACCTTAAACCAGTTGGTAGATGGTGGTTGGTTGATCTATTGGGGCAGATCTAATGGTCCTCCCCGTTTACGGACTCAAGGCCACAATTACAATATTGATTGCAAGGGGTCGATATCAATGTATTGATTTCAAAATATCAATAAAAGATCTGCTGTTCTACTGGCAGCCCTGCACAGCTCCATTAACACTCAAAGCTTCTGCAGTTTTCCATCTTGCGTTTCTGAAGAACGTTAGCTGATTGGGTGAGACTGGCTGATTTTTTTGTTTAATTGTGAGCTGCAGTGTCATTCTGCAGTGTGTTTCAGAGATGGACAGAAATATAATACTGTCCCCCGTTTCTTCACATAAACACCAAAACGGAGACCTATTAACTCTATTTGCCCTAACATCTGACGGCGCAGCGTTCATGGCCATATTTCTAATCAGATTTCGTCCCCCACCCCCCACCCCCTCCTCCACATCAGGAGGGATGGCCACTTTCCTGTAATTGCCCGTGTCTCGGAAGAGACGCCAGGCAGCGGCGTACGGGCGAGGAAAAGGGGCCGCTGTGCTGAACTCATGCGGGCCACCGAAGCAGCGCTGCCTGCTGCATACTGATTCGCTGTGAGCAAACCGGGTCTCTACCGAGCAGAACAGACGACACCTCATTTCCATAAGCAGGTGCAGGGCACATACCTGCTCCAGTACCAGAAGCAAAGCTAAATCTTTTTTATTATTCCTATTAGAATTGCTACATGTTCTTTAATATGTTATGTTGGCTCGGATTCACACATGCACACTATATTTTTAAATCTTTATCATTATTATTTTTTTTTTTAGATGATTAAAGTTTTATAGGTTTCTAGAATTAGATTCTGCAACAGTCCAGTAATACCTACAAGTCAGTATAAGCAGGCAGCAGTAGAAAAAAAACGTTCCACTGGGGTAGGAAGAAAGAAGGAAAGAGAATGAGCGGCTGCTGTTTCTCTGGTAAACGGCCGGTGGTGTGAACTTAACAGCCTCCACAGGACTGTCTTCAATTTAAGCGTGCGGTGTCCGACAACAAAGCCGTAAGTGGGTTATTTAGCATTAATGACTGCAGGAATCCTCGGTGACCTCTGTCTCCAAATGAGCTACTATGGCCGAAAAACAAACTAAAGGAGAAAAGAAATGCAACCCTAATGAAACATCCCATGTCTCCATCAAGGAGGAAAAACCTGACCTGCAACCTTAAACATCACCAACTCTGAACTGTGTTTATTGCCAGCAGACACTGTGTATTGCATGGTGCAGGCACGTTTATGCAGTCAGCATTACTGTACTTGGTAAAACAGGGAATGCTGCTCTTCTATTTCAAGGCATAAGCACATTTATTTCCTGTGGTTATTTGTCTTCTGTTTTTTTTGCAGCTCACTGGTCACCAGACGGATGTTCGACTGGGTCTGTTCGTTCGTGGGCGCAGCCTGTCAGCCTCTATGCTTTTTCGGCCCAGGAGTTTCCGACAATAAAACAAAAACACCCTATCTCTATCTCTATGAGACACGCGGTGGACACTTTTTGTCAGATTAGTAGTGCTTCTTGTTATCAGGTTTCCCCTTCCTGCCTCTTTTTTAAGACTTTCTTTTCCCCCAGAAACTGACGTGAGATGTGATGAGTGTGACCTCTTGCAGATCAAAATCGTCTGAAGGTGTCTGGCTGCATAGCACCAAGCGTATTGTGACTTTAATGCTGCTAATTGGATAATGAGCAGGAACAATTTCAAGAGAAAGCGTCCAGATGTGTGGCATGTTCTGTCCTATTAAGAGATAATTTGCCTCCCCATTTTCGTTTTTTTTTTTTTTTTTAAACAAACTCACATCAGGAGTACAGCACTCATTCACTTCCGCTGTTACCATGGCAACAGAGACCCACAGGTACACACAATGTGCTACAACCTTCAACCGACAAAGCCTGTCCTTGCTGCAAGGACCGGATTACTGCATTGTCCATTACGTCGCTTTAATGTACCTTCATTCGACCTTCCGCTGTTATCGTATTTGTAAATAAGGTGCTGGAGGGCGTCTATAAGAACCGTCTATCTTCAACACTTTTATTCAATTTCATCTTCAGGAGCATAAGGTTTTTCATTTTATCTTCTTCCTGCTCAGTTTATAACACGGCTATGCATGTATGCACCTTTTAGCCAGTGGATTTGCTTCTGGACATCTGCTGGTACCTTTTTGCAGGGGTCAAGCCTTGATCCACTCTGAGAGCTCTCTTCCGACCCGCTCTCTCTCCCCTAGCAGTCTCGGTGGGTCAGCACATAATAAAGGAGCAGCTCTGTGCACTCGGCGTGGAGGGGGGGTGGGGGGGGGGGTGGCGGTTAATGCTTCCAAGAGCAGCACAGCAAGCTACAACAGGCCAAGGCTCACCACCCAATGCAATTAAAGATCTGGTCCTGACACCACTTTTGGGTCACGCTGTTGAGCAGCGCGGGTCGGCGGCAGACAAGCCGGTTCCCTTCGTGTCCGTCGGTGGTGGCGTGCTGAGACGGCTGCACCGCTGTCACCAGCCCGTGGCGCGGGGCGAGTGCTGGCGAGGGGTGCAGCGGCACCTCGATAACTATGGACCGGCATGTCTGACCTCAACTATCAACTTCCCCAAACTCCAATCTCTAGTTAGCTCCGCTGGGAAATGGAACGGAAGCGGATCTGGCTTTCAGAAAAACAAGAAAAAAGCTCACAGTTTGCTCTCAACGGAGAGTCACGTTGTCGCTCAACCACAACACGTAAAAAAAAAAAAAAAAAAACTTTCAAGCTGCCATCTTCTCCCCAGCATGCATAGCAATCACAAGAACAGGCTTCAAGGCTTTGGACGCAACCGTGAGTCTTTGGAGTGAACTCAAATTGCATAGGGCTCGAAAATAGCATGTGCTGTTCCGCTGCTTTGTTTTTACAAAATAGCGAAAGTTCAGAACATCTCTGTTACTGCCTCTGCATGTTTTTTTTTTGTGGATGCCCTGAAGACAGCCCTGTCTGTGGAGCCAGTATCATTGTAATGCTCTGGGCAATCTTCTGCAAGGAAACCTTGGCTACTGCATTCATGTGGAGGATACCACCTGCCTAAAGATTTTTGCAGACCACAGGCAACCCTTGAAGGTAGCAGCATTTTCTGAATGCATAATGCATCTGCCAAACATGCACAGGAATGATTTGAGGAACTTGATAAACAATCAAGGTGTTGGCTTGGCCTCCAGATTCCTCGGATCTCTAAGACTGAACGTCTGTGGGAGAGGCTGGAAAAACAAGGTGGCAGCCTCAGCTCTTAAAAGATCTAAAGTCTTGAGTGGGTTCCTGGATGGATGGAGGCTTGATTTTTATCTCATGCCCACGGGTGCATGCATGTTTCCACACAAGCAGTAGATTAAACAACAAAGGCTTAATGGAATAATGGAATTTAGTTTCTATTTCTCCCATGCAGGTAAACTTTAAAGAAAGTTATTGCATTGTCGGATTTAAATTTCTGACATTAAATCCTTTGAACCTATCGGTCCGGTAATTTTAATGATCTTTTTCTTATAGCAGCACACACAGCAGTTTAGTTGGTAATATTCTGGCCAAAAATTTCTTTCTCTGGACTTCTTAAAGCATTCACAGCCTGAAGCACTATGCATGCTCACACACTGCCTGGGCACAATAATCCAGAGAGGTTATGTTTGCAGGTTTCTCTTCCCTTTTGAAACGCCTGCCTTCTCAGAGGAAACAGCGTCAAAGCTTGCTTTTGGTATTCAAAAGCGCAACGTCCACCACAGTTCACTTGAAAGACGCATATTTTCATATGAATTTCAGAATGAACCATGGATGTTTTCCTTGCCAAAAAAAAATGTTTTCAGTAGGTGGTTCAATCTTGTTGAAGCCTCCAGGACTTACAAAAAAAACTGTTGCCATGAAACTTCTTTAATTTTGGGCCATGCATGTCCTTAAGCAAACTGATGGCTTCATAGGAGGTTCAGGTAAATTGAGACAAATTCAATCTCACGCTGCCAGCAGTGCACTCGGAATCTGGTGGTGCATCAGGACTCGGCTGCCATGTGTGTATGACTTTCAGATGAGAGGCTCTCATCTCTTTTTCAAAGGATCGGTGCTGTCACGTTGCTATCCGTCACACACCCCAAGACATCTGCACACAGTGTTTGCCTTGGATTTCGGCACACGGATCTTCTGCTTTACTAATTTTACAGGGTGGAACTGAAGCAGCTTTATCGCATGCTGTTAAGTATTTCCTGCACAGCATGTAAGGGACTAAATAGAGGCTTGTTTCCGAGACGGTAGTCACACAAAGATATTATGCATTAATGTTTTATCTTGATCTTGTGAGATAACCTTCACCCATACTGGTAAATCTTTTTGTTAGGATGACAGTTTGATAGTGTGATTTTACAACTGCAGCCTGGGCGAGTCCCTGTCTGTTTCCCAATGTCCTGGTATGGGCCTAGTAAGTGCTAGAACTAATGTTACTAAACACAATTGCCTTTGCCTTAACACATTATCTGGGTATGCATTTTGGGAGTTATTAAAATTAATTCCTTGCATTAATTCCCAAAACAAGCCAAACTGATCACATTTCAAAGCTTTAAACCTTTGCAATAAATAAATAAATACATACAAGCACAAGATACCATTTCAAAAACACCCTTTCTATGCAATTATAAGCCATCCCATGTCCATTGAAAGTGAATTGATTGTCATTGTGATACACTGCAGCACAGCACACGGTGACACAATGAAATGTGTCCTCTGCTTTTAACCATCACCCTTGGTGAGCAGTGTGTGGGGACGGCGCTTTGCTCAGTGGCACCTCAGTGGCACCTTGGTGGATTGGGATTCGAACCGGCAACCTTCTGATTACGGGGCATTATGTCCATTATAAACAGTAAGCATTTAGGAGTTAATAAAAGATTAGCCCACAAATGAGCCTAGTTCATTAAATATAGTGTTGACAGAGGCGATCACTACATCTCTAGATGTTTAAATGAGACATTACTGAACATCTGCATCACCCCAAGATGCTCATTACATATAGTTAATGACCTGCTGTTGATATTCAGCACTGCAAAGTTGACATTTACTTCAGCGATAATGGGCCATTTACAGACCACTCACAACTGTCCACTCATGATTGTTTGTGCATAATCTGTTCAAGGCCCAAAGTTCACATCATTTCATGCTGACAGTAGAGCTATGTCAGCTCCCCCACCCCCATGTGAATTGGTGTCACAGGTGCACAGAGAAAAAAAAACCCTCCTGCCATTTGGCCCATGAACGGCCATCAGTGGCCTGTGAAAACAATCCCTGGACCCCGGCACAGGGCACATGGGAGGGAGGAGCTGCTGAAGAGCCACAGCTGGAGGAACAAGTGCACACAGCTGCGCCTCATCAGCTTCTCTTCTGCTCCTCCAAAATCCTCTTTCCTCAGGTTGGAGCAGGAAAAGCTCGAAGGTGACGTTACTCACTGCTTACTGTTCAGGGCGAGTATGCAATGCAGCAGAGCTGTGAGCGCCTGTTGGTGCAGTTGAGGCATGTGATCATGCACAGAGGTAAGAACAGCAGTCAAATTGTCAGGAGTTAGAAGATCTCTAGAACATACTGCCAGATGAATTCCGAGTTTTCATTATTTCCTGTCCAGTTGGTAAAGCCACCATAAAAAGCAAATGAACATGAGCCACAAAGCGGGTAGCATTGAAGGCGGATGAATAAATAATACAGTAAAATTGCGCAAACTGTAAAGCTGAATTCAGTAAATGCAATAAAACTATTTCATAACAAAAGATGATTTTAAGTAAACAGAAGCATAGCTCAGGTATTAAAATGTGACACTGGAATTATTAAAAGTAATAAAGACAACAAAATCGCAATAAGGCAGATAATAGAACACATAAAACAAAAGGCAAACCAAAACCATTCAGGACAGTTTTTTCTTATTAAAAGAAATAACTTTGTGGGGATGAACAACCATCCCACTTCACTTTAACTAAATAACCTGAGGCTGGAGTTGCAATAGCACAACTACATCTCTGTCAGGTGGAGAAATACACCACACCGAGCCCACAGCAGAACTCTTTATTTAGCTATAATGACCAAGCAGCACTTCCAGTACTGTTAAATAGGGCACCTGGTCTTAAACCTGCAGCTGATATTTCCACTGATACAGTCATCTGCAGTCAATAAAAAAAATGTAAATCAGTAACATTGTTATTATTATCTGTCTATTTATTTTGGTACAGATTTTCTAATAAAATGTATGAATCCATTATGATAGGAATTAAGGATTATTAATGAATCAAAAATGAATCAAGAAATAAATGTGTTTTGAAGAAATTTGAATTGAACAGAATTTTAATGATCCATCTCATGACTAATGTTACATTAAACAGAAACCCCCACATTTGCTCATTCACCCCATTTGTTTTTGCATGTGTATGAATGCACAATTAAATGCCACCTACAGAGAACACAGACCACATTCTGTTGTCCCGCCCTCACAAATGAGATTTCCATGAGTTAATTAGCAAAAACAGAGATGCAAAAGTCCAGTTACTTTGAAAGACTTATTATTGGTAACATTGTTTCTTATTGTAATTAATAGCATTATTTCTTATTGTTGCTGTTTGGCATGGACCTCACTGCTGACTCTGGTCATTCAGCATTTGAACATCCAAGAATTACACAATAAACTAACTACAGGCATTTGTGGCACAGTGTAGAGGCTGCCATCAGACGGAACGCCTGCCTGCATTAAATCCTCTGGACCTTGCATGTTTTTCACAGTTGAGCTCGCATTTTTGTTGATCACACTGGACACTGATTTGCTGAGTCGTTAGATTGTCTCTCATTTCCTGTAAGGAAAGTTCCTTCAGGCTTGATGTCTCCTTTGATGTGAAGTTTTCTTCTCTCTGTAATCGACCTGTTGTGGGTTTTTTGTTACATTTGTACCCTTGGAGTCAGCTAAAATATTCAATCAATGCTTACCAGACAACACAAAACATCATTAATATGTAACTTTGCACTTCTAATATACTGTAGTCTTCATTAATAGCTCTGGGCATTTTGCATTGTAAAATCTTAAAGTTCTTTGTACCAAGGGAGTAGCAGAAAAGACTTACAAAAACAAGGACTTTAAGATGCAATGCAAAACTGTTTCTGCTCAGTAAATCAATATATTAGAATAATACAATATATTAGAAGAAAAATGAACTGGGGCACTGTTATCGTAGGTGAGCTAAACCTATTTGTGCAATGATGCAGTATAGATAGTTGCCCTCACAACAAGAAGAATGGTATAGAGCCTGCACTTAATACTTATTAATTAACAGTTGCATTTCAGCATGGTGCTTTTTTGCCTGATGTTTAAAGTACAGTCCAGCACTGTAAAAATAGTCATATTTAAAACTGGATTGGACTTCTGAGTATAACAAATCATTTTCAGTGTCTAAACTCCAGAACTCCCTGCCAATAGATGGAGCACAGTCGCAGCATTTATACTGAGTCTTGTGTTTGTGTATATATTAATGTCATGCAGCGTCTGTATGAAAAGGTAGGGGTACAAACACTTTTAAAAAAGGGTTGAGTTTAATTAAACAAAAGAAAATGCATAAAAAGCACTCAGCATACATACAGCAGCCAGGGGTGATTAGAACCCACTGCATGCATGTGACTAGACGTCACAATTTATTAATCTGGAGGAAGAAAACTAGCCCCAAACATTTAAGGTGAAATGTGCGTGATTTTACCACCTGCCAAATATAAACTCCAATAGGTAGGTGGCAGTATTTCACCGCAAAGATGCGAAACAAGAAAATGCTCACTATGTATGTAAACTTCCATAAATATCTGTGTGACATCGAACATAACATCAAAACTACAATTTTTCAAACATTTTGTATGGGTTTAGTTTAAAATAGCACTTTTTTATTTTCCAATGTTTATCTTTTTATTTTGAAAGTAAAAATAGGAAACTGATACGAGGGATTTTACAGAGTAATGTGTTTTTGCCTCTTGCGGCTCTGCTACAGGTCTACGTTTGCCACTTTTTTTTTTTTTTATTGTCAGCATTGTACTGAGCTCACTTTCATTTAATTGATTTGTGTTTTGGTGGCCTCGGTTTGTTTTGAAGTTTTTTTAATCACCTTCCATTACTGAATTTTTAATTATAAAACTACATGACTAAAACAAATACATTTTTAAATGTCATTGATCATGAAGAACCCTTGATCAGAGTTGACATATTCAATCTGGAAATTCTTATTATTCAGTTCATTAGCTTTCTTCACACTGTCTTTTCCTAACGTTGCGGTGATTGGCACCTCAGTTTGCGATGTGGTAGTTTCCCTCGCCTCTTTGACATTTACAGAGTAGTAAATAGGATAGTTCTGTGTTCAGTGGCTCTTTGTCATTCACAGAGAGACCTCCAGCCTTGCTTCTTACCTTGGCGTCTGACCTTCAGGTCATCAGAACCCGGGGCTGAGCCAGACAGCACAGCCGCAAACACCTCCACCTCCACCTCCACCTAATTATGCTCCTGCGGTAGGGAGTTCCCTCACTTTGTTGTGCCTGTCTTCATAGAACTTCATATTAAATTCCTTTTCATATTCATCTTTATTCAAAGCAGCCTTCAAAGGCCATGCCAACATCCGCGCTGCTGATGGCACCAGTGAGTGTTCCCAGAGATGCTGTAAAGCATGAAAACACACATTGTGCAGGCGTCATGTCACGATACTCGCACCACTACCAGTAGTTAAGTTTGCTTGAAGATAGGGGAAGAGTATTGTCTCCCCGCTCTATTTCTGCTAAACAATGCTGTTCATGCAGTATGCAGACAAGTTCTGTCTGTACTGTGTACTGCTGTTGAACAAAACCTTGATTTTCGAATTTAAGTGCCCTTGTTGCTGCCGTTTTAACACAAGTTAACTCTGGCGAAAAAAAACTGGAACCAACTGCCCACATTGTTTGCATATTCATGGGCCGAAAATTTGAACATCTGGGAAATTTCACTGTCATGCATCAGTCTGCACAGTGCGCCCGTGCTCTAATCAAATGATTTGCACTTCAGGTTCCCTGATGAAACATTATTTGAAAAGCCAAATGACAAATTAGTGAGAGCCAGACTGAATGTGCGACATGACAGGAATTTGGCAGAGCTTTTCCTGCGAAGCCAGCTAATGAGTGTAGTCTTAGTGTCATGGAGCCTGCGTGATGGATGAATGCTCAGAAAATATCCTTCCTGGCCATACAGAAGAGGATTTTTTCAACCACACTTTAACCGATTTTTTTCTCATTAACATAATGTAATGGATTACAATAAAAAAAGAATAGAATGGGCTGCAATAGAACTGACTATTGAATCAATAACACACAAAAGGAGTGCCTACGACAGCAGTGCCAATACCTCATATTTTCCTCAACCCTCCTATAACAAGATGTTCATTCTCTAATACAGGCATGCCGGGTTAGAACTAATATAATGCCTCACACCTTCAAGTTTGTGCTCTGGCTTTGTTTGCATGGAGTTTGACTGCTTTCCCTGTGATGGCATGGAAAGACGTGTACACTAGCTGGACTGCCGACTGTAAATTGGTCCTTGGTTGGTGCTCTCCCTTTTCCTCAGTATTGGTCTTTGGAAGACGTGAGGCAGCTTTGGACGCAGCGGCTGTGGATAGTGGTAGGAGAGAGTAATATGATGACAGGCACGTTGCGATGCAGTGTTTGCTCGAAGCTTAATTCATTCTCGCCGCAATGTACATTTCAGATAGACACGGCAGTACAGTAGACCAACAGGACATATGCAGTAAATAAAGATAGATTTATGGTAATGAATTGGTGCCACAAATTATACAGGGCTTTCACTGCCGGTTCAGCAGATTGTTGCATAAACACAATGCAGTTGTGCAGTGAGTTTCCTTGAGTAAGCTCTTTTAATTTTTTTATAGTCGTTGCGCACATTGTAATGACACAGAGCCTGAGCATTATGTCTGTACACCCTGCTGCAGTACTCTGAGGGTGCTGGAAGACCGGCGAGCTCACGGATACACTATTTGATCCAAAGTTTAGGGTCATTTAGAAATGTCCTTTTTCTGGATGGGAAACATTTGTTACTAAATGGGTCAAAACTTCAGTCCAGACATTGTTGATGTTGTACGTGACTAATTATCTTCATACATCTAGAGAGGAACTTAATGAGCAAATAAGTCGCTTTGGATAAAAATTTAGTTCCAATGGAATGCTGTGTTCGTTAACCTTAGTCTGTCACTTTATAAGTTTTACTTGTTACCAGAAAATCATTTTTGATCACATTAGTAGAGCTGAAAACAGTTCAAAAAGATGCAATTAAACTTTCCAAATTCACACTAGTACAATACCTAATGCATCAGCAGATTCGACTACATCATTACTTTGCCAATGATGATTTATTATTCTCTTCTTTTTGTTTTGTAAATGTAAATGTCCATAATATTTTGAACCTCCTTTAAAAGCTTAATTTTTATATAAATCACTTTTATAAAATGTCCTTCATTAAAATAACATTAAATACTCTTTATAACTCTTTATAAAGTCAGTGGTTGAATCAGTTATAGAGTTCACTTTTCTGATCAGGATTCATGCATTTGCTCTGCAGACATCTGGAAGGTCTGAAAGGATTTTGAAGGTTGAAGGTTTGAAGTTTGTTGTTCAGATTAACTGAAAAACAAAATGTTATAGGGACTGGTAATGAAAGCGTGTATGATTCATATCTAACCTTACAATGAGCTGCTGAATCCTTGCATTAATTGTGCAAACCAATGCAGAAGAAAGGTCAAAGAACGAGCACGTTTCTTCAAGCCTGTTTTAAAGGAGGAGGCTATCACGGAAATGCAATGAAGTAATTAAGTTAACATGTAACATGATGTTATAGCATTATCAGTGTTTGCCTCAGTCATAGCAGAATATCTCCTCCAGTCAATCACAATAAATTTAATTTGCATAATCAGACCAGAACCGGCAGAACAGTTCCGGTATACAGCATGTGCTGTTTAAACTGACATAAATTGACATAGATGTTTTGCAGCATACATTGCATTGACTGCATATTTACAAAGACTATAATGACCTTTTGGTTTAAAATTTGCTTTTGGAGACATGATTGGTAATATTTGTCATTACTGCACTTGATTATTAATGATTCATGCTGGGTACAGAACCACAGAAGATCCATTCTTTTGAGGAATTTATATGGTATTTAAATCTCTCATTACAAAGGTAGAAGGTGAAAGTAAATCTTTTTCAAGACTTTTTTTCATCAAAACTGCGTTCTAAGTAAATTTTCAGAAAAAATGAATGGCCATTATTTCCTACAGCCTGTGAAGTTAGATGTGCATCAATGGCATTCGAAGCACCAGGGCCTTGTAGAGAAGCATGTGAAGCTACAGAATCTTCAGCGTATCCTCTTTGTTTAGATGATGCAGTGCTGATGTAAACATTTGACATTCTGTACCAGGCAACGTCCTGCAGAGATGTACGTGTGGGAATGGGCATGGTGAAAAGAACCTGCAGGGCACTTTTTAGACTGGCATATGTGTGCGTGACAACTCTGCCGATATTACAACCCGATTCGAATCCCCAGGAGCCTGCTTTTAAAAAGAACAAACCTAGTGCATCCACCATCAACAACAACGTATAAGAGCCACAGTTGATGATAGCTGACACCCCAGAAACAGACATCCTTTTCGAGAACTACAAAAAATGGCATATAGGAACCCCCTCCAGGCAGTATGAATGAATCTTCTGGCACAAATATGTATTTGATGTAAAATGATGGTCAACCTATTTTCATTTGGACTTGCTTAACCTCAAAAGTTTCAAACTGTTTCTTCTATGCATTCACTTTCCAAAACCACTCCTCAGGGTCCTTCTCGGGGTTCTTGGTGTTGCTACACGAAGACGAATTCACAGAATTCCCCCATTTCCATCATAATTCTACACACAAAATAATGACAACATGAAAAAGTTTACTTGAAGTTTTTGCTAATTTATTTTTAAAAAATCACATGTACAAGTATTCACAGCCTTTGCTCAATACTTTGTCAATTCACCATTGGGAGCAATTACAGCCTCAAGTCATTTTGAATATGATGCCACAAGCTTGGTACACCTATCCTTGGCCAGTTTGGCCAGTCCTCTTCGCAGCACCTCTCAAGCACCATCAGGTTGGAAGTGAAGATTCTAGTCTAGGCTCTGACTGGGCCACTCAAGGTCATATATAGAGTTGTCCTGAAGCCGCTCCTTTACATTCACGGCATTTATCAGACACCCTTATCCAAAGCGACGGTAGTTAAAGGGACAGTCCCCCTGGTGCAACTCAGGGTTAAGTCTCTTGCTCAGGTGTCTTACTACAATGGTAGTAAGTGGAATTTGAATCTTAGTCTTCTGGGTTATAGGTAAATATGTTACCCTCTAGGCTACTACCACTCATTTGATATCTATGATACGTTCCCAGCCACTAAAGGCCAGGTTGTGCCAGCTTTTAAGCTCTCTTTCTCTTTCTCTTTCTCTCTCTCTCTCTCTCTCTCTCTCTCTCTCTCTCCCTCTCCCTCTCACACTCACATCCTCTCCAGGTCTGTGGATGACCCTGTGCTTTTGGTGTTTGATCCTCACTTGCTAGTCAGGTTGTGATTCTACTTCCCAGATATTCCAAAGTAATTTGCGAAAATATTGCATGTTAGGATGGCTGACAGTTGACTTGTTGCATCATGCATGTCATAGTGCAACATGGCTGTAGCATACCTCGAAACAGCGTACAAGAACAGCAAAATAAAAAAAAAGACTTAATCATTCAAACCATAGTGGGAATACAATTGTGACTCTGGGAAGTTTGTAGGTTAACCAAAGTACTTTGACGCCACATTTCACCAGGCAACCAGTGCAAGGAAGACTGTACTGGGGTGATAAATAATTCTGATTCCTGCGGGTTGAAGCAATAGCATACTTGGAATCAAGTATGCCCCATGGGTGACCTAGTAGGCAAGGTTGCGGACCGGTAAATGGAATATTACAGGTTCAAATCCCAAACATTCATGGCTGGCCAATGCTCACTAAGGTGATAGGTTAAAGGCAAAGGACACATTTCATATAAATTGTATATAGTTTTTAAAAATTATGCCTAGACTGGGGTTATTTGCATTTATGGCTAGAAGCCAGCCACACAAGGTGCCGCTGCGGTCTTGTCCTGCTGCTGTTCACATCAATACCCTTCATCACACATTTCTGTTGATCAGGGACACAAAGAGTAAACACTGTGAACATGCTCTCAGACTGCACATGGCAGACCAATAAACCCTGAAACGCAGACAATCACAAAGTGGTCACCATCAGGTTAAAGATTACTGTATGATGTATGTATTCAAGGTTAATATGCCTTTAGTGTGCTCGTATGCGCAGAAAAATGATTCAGTAATGAAAGGTGAGAGGCTCGTAGTTATTACTAGGCCCTGTTAAGGAAGCCCAAAACCTCTAAATGAGGGAATCTGCTGTGGTTTTTGCCACGCTGGTTGTCTACACTGGTGAAAGTGAAAGTGAATGTCAGCACAGCATATGGTGACACAACAAAATGTGTCCTCTGCATTCAACCATCTCCCTTGGTGAGCAGTGTGTGGGGACAGTACCTTGCTCAGTGGCACCTCAGTGGCACCTTGGTGTCTCGGGATTCGACATCCTCCTTAATGGCTTGTTTCCTTAGCCGCTAGGCCAGCACTGCCCCACCAATGGTGTTGGTTACTGCATGATTGAGTGATCAAGGTGAGGCTATGGGATTTTCTCAGCTCGTAATGAATAATGATTCAATTGTCAGGGCAATTTCCAAAGCAAAACTCCAGTCTTTGTGCTGCAGATGTTGACTTGAGCGCAGCCCCTTTAAACCAAGAGGGTTATGCGAGGCTAAAATGGAAGTGTTTTTTTTTTTTTTTTCTTTCGTCTACTTCAACCGAGGGCATATAATCCCCACTGCTTTGAGGCTTCTCCCTGGAGGCGTTACATCTACAGAATGTATTACGGGTTTCTGGTGCCGAGATCTTGCCCCCAGATCTTTGATTATGCCACTCTGCTGACTTTCATCTCAACATTGGGATTCTGATGTTCACTGGGAAAAAGGGAAGGTGTGGCAAACCTTCGTATTTGGGTTGCATTCCATGAAAGTAGGTCACTGATTTTGACTGCTGAGTAGTTCTACTGAACGCTAATCTGAGTGTAATTACGAAGTTAATGGTACAATTCACATTTAAAAGATAAATTGCACTTCTTCTGTCTATAATTAGCTGTGTAAAACCTGAGATGTTTTTTGATCCAGTAAGAATCTTACTAAATGTAAATGTAGTGTAACCTGTAGAATTCTTTAGGTTATGAAGTGTTTTGATGCCAATGACTATCTTTTTTATGAAACATTTCTTTTCAAGGGTTCATTCAAGACTATTTTCAGAAAATTTCTTTGATGGGAGAAAAAGATGTCAAACTTCAAAGCATCACCAGACTGGAATGCTCTCAGGGACAAAGATGAGTTTTCATCTGAAACACCCGGTTTTAGTTGCATTGGTAATTTGAGGGAGTTCCCCAATTTCTTTTGAAAAATTCACAGAAGTTCTTCAAGCAGCAGTGATTATATCTCAATCATTTTGGCAGACAAAGCAAGGAAATGTTATGTTTTATCTGTTGAAGGCACTATAGAAATGTAGAAATTTGTTTAATATCATTAATCATATCATTAATATTATATGATTAGTTACAATCATATATAATTGTAAGACGCTCTGGAAAAGGACATTTGAAAGTGAAGGACTGTCAGGATTGCCTGCAGCTGGGCTCCCCACCTGACTCCAATCCTGACGCCCCATAAATGCCGGAAGTTTCCGCCCCTTCTAGGTCTCCGGCATTTTCGTGAACTCAGACATGAACTTGACTTCAGTGGGTGAATGTATGTGTTTTCAGTTCTGGCAATCGCCACACGCCTGCGGGCAAGTTTACGTTCGTTATTGTAGTTAAATAGTTTTTTACCTCTGCGCTTTTGGGTGGGTCTCCGGCATTCTGTCACGACTACGGACTTACGGGGGAAGGAAGCGCAGAGGTTTGACATGTTGTGAAGGGGGTTTTATTAACAAATAAACAATAATTACAAATAAACAGCGCTACGATGGCCAAAAACAATTTATCTACAATAACGAACGTAAACTTGCCCGCAGGCGTGTGGCGATTGCCAGAACTGAAAACACATACATTCACCCACTGAAGTCAAGTTCATGTCTGAGTTCACAAAAATGCCGGAGACCTAGAAGGGGCGGAAACTTCCGGCATTTATGGGGCGTCAGGATTGGAGTCAGGTGTGGAGCCCAGCTGCAGGCAATCCTGACAAGGACAACTGAAAGTGAAGTGAAAGCGAAGTGATTGTCATACACTGCACAGCACACGGTGACACAACGAAATGTGTCCTCTGCTTTTAACCATCACCCTTGGTGAGCAGAGGGCAGCCATGACAGGCACCCGGGGAGCAGTGTGTGGGGACGGTGTTCTGCTCAGTGGCACCTCAGTGGCGCCTTGGTGCGGGCCACTTTACGGGCCACTTCCTTAAACGCTAGGCCACCACTGCCCCTAGAAGTTTGTTTACTGTCATTACAATTGTACTGAACCCAAATCTGAAGTATTTGGAGAGATACGAGTCTTTGAGCAAGAAGTGGATTTGCACAAAAAAAAAGAAAAGTGAAATATTTCTGCAGCACAAGGTACAGATTGCGGAGAACTGTGCAGTCAAGTGTGTCCACATTGACAGAATCTGCACCTGACTCTGAATATGTAAGCAGAATAAAGCGCCATCTACAACAAGAAAGCCGATCAGGTCTTTCCTTGCAAATTGAAGTGGGTGCGTGGCCTCGGATGCAATTCCAGCACCTCCCATCAGAGCAGTAATGGGCTCGATCCTGAGCCGCTCAATAGACAGGCAGAGGCATATGGATATTCTACTCATCAAGCCATATTTAATCTTCATGGAAATAGCACTCAGGCCCCTGGCTTATTCAGATGTGCGCCACACGTGCACTCCAACATCTGCCGTGAATACGTTGATGGATGACTCAGCCATATTCCTCCACTGATTGGTAGTCGATTGGCTGTGCCACATGCCCAGCTGTATGCACTAGCGCGTTGCACACAGTGTAGTCAATGTGAGCCTTGTGCATAGCTCTGGCCAGAGATGTTTTTTTTTATGTTTTTTTTTTTAAAACTACAATGACCATATCAAAATAACCCAGAATACACAGCTAAGAAAAAGCCAACTGTAGTGGCACTACAAAAATTAGTGGCACAACAAATTTTGTTCGAAAAAATTAATCGACACTCGTATTTTCCCTTCAAAATATGTAGGTAATAGTAGTTAGGCTTGCAGTCTGGACAAAAATGCATTGGGTGTCTTAACTAACCTTGATAAAAGATGGGAGACATATTATTTCCATTTTATGTAGAAATCTATGTCTGATTTCAACTTTTTACTGTCATTAGAACCAACAAATATATAACTATATAACTATAATATATAACTCTATTATATGAACTATATTATAAACCATGCAATATTTTCTGTATGTTATATTTAATCTATACTTAGCCATTCCTGCATATTTATGAACTGCCTGGTTTTCTGTCTTTCTATTTTCCTGGCCCCCTTTGAGTTTGTGATCTTTTATTGAATAAAGGTCTTTTATTTTCTTGCTCTTGCATCCATCAAATCTGTGCAGCACGACGTCGTCACTGCATACAGCCAACCACCGAGCGTTCTCAATAAACCCCTCCACACGCAGAAGAGAAAATAGCAGCTGATTCCAGGCAGGAACCATACGGTGCACATAAAAACAAGCCCATCGGTACCGGGATACGGGAGCCTGGCACCTGACAAACCTCATAAGCCCAACGGCAACATCACTTCCTTTGCCTTTCTTTCAGGCAAAGTTTTCTGTTTAATTTACCGGCGTATTATTTCTTTTTGGAATATTTGAAGGCTAATAGGGAAGGGAGCTGCCGAAGAAAAATAACTCAAAAGGTTCCTGATTTTTTTTTTTTACGAATTCATGGCAACATCAGACAGTAAACCCGAAAGAAGCCATCCACCCACATTTCCTCACCTGCAAGTTCCTTGCCTCCTAAATATTCCATTTAAATGTCAGAAACACTTGCTCCCAGGACACCTAATGAAGTCAAGGTGTCTCAATAAGTTTACGTAAATCCGTGACGAAGCTTTCTTCTTATTTTACCACAGGTCTTACAAAAGCTTCATTTTTTTTACATACATATCAAGATTTTGGAACTCCTAGCATGCAGACATGTTTCTGGCATCCCCCAAAATAACTTGAAAAATAATAGTCTTTTTAGTCTTAAAATCTTTTTTTGTCTTCTGAAATATGGAGTATGGTTCTGGCTGAGGCCCACACGTATCACAGATGCTCTTTCAGTGCATTTCAGCATCATATTTTTCCCCCCACTGTGCTCTTTGTCTAAGCCGTCATTAAGCATGCTCTTTCTGGGCCATTCTTCTCCACTCTGCCTGTGATGTTCAGTGTCTTCAAGGCCTGTCATTGTCTTGCATTGTACATCTTTAATGGGATCTTTCTTTGGCATCAAAGGCCTGCTCAGCCCTTCATGTCTCTAGGAAACCCTCTGACACTTGGGCTGGGGAGGTGGAGAGAGAAGGTGTGAACATCGACTGACCCCCATTTATACCGCAGCTCATCCCCACCCCATGCAATATTCACCATTATTTAGAAAAAAAAATGTCTCCTACTGATTTCCATTAGGCTGTGACGCAGGGCTTTGATAAGTACTGTAGATAAAATTGTTCTCTTTTTCTTGCATATGTGGGCATTATCCTTAGTCGCTGTGAATGGAGGCAGCAGTAGGTTTCACAGTCACGTCTTTTGCTGGTTTGACTCAGCTCTTCACAGGAAATCTATTCAGGGCTACTTCTGACGCCTTATCTTCTAGGACTTAAATTAAAAAGCCTCTTAATGCCCCTTAATGCTGCCTTATGCTTGTAGCATCTTCTTCTTTTTCGGATCAAACCGGATGCACAAACTTTGCGAAAGGCATTTGCTTCAGACACCTTTTTAATTAAAAAGAACTTTTATCAAAGTTTTCAGGAGACACGTCTAAAGGTATCCAGGCATGGAGCAGGGGTGGTCTTTTAATATTCATTTTCATTTTCAATTGTCTTTGGGCTCGTCTCCGTTGTGTGGGATGTGAGCTGGAAGAAAAGGATGATGATCCTGAAAACATGTTTTTAAAAGTCTTCAAAGGAGGATGAAATGAGGAGTGCATCAGTCCTTTAGAAAGCCAAGCTTTTAACATTGCTTATATAAATAGCCATCAGAAGCATGTAAAATGGACTAAAATCTAGTCCTTTATCTACTTTGCCACTTATTGATGTATTAATCATCACAATTATGCAATTAATCATGCACTTTTATGCTGGCATTCAAAAGTTTATGGCCATTTAGAAGTCTTCTTGTTTTCCATGAGTTGAATTAATTCTGAATATTTCAAACTAATAATAAAGTCACTGACAAAGTTAAAAGTAATGTGAACCCACATTGCAACTATTTTAACCTGTACTAAGATCCTCGCAAATGGGTTTCTAATAATCGAACAGATTTTTAGTAGTGAACACAGCATCATTCCATTGGAATTCAGCACTAATAAGATATCCCATTTCCATATTCCATTTTATCGTCCGAAAACAAACAATAGTTTTCCATGAAAAATGAAAACAATTCTAAATGTCCCTAAGATTTTTGGAGGTCGTGTAAAGTGAAGTGAAGTGGTTGTCACATGTGATACACAGCAGCACAGCACACGGTGCACACAGTACAATTTGTCCTCTGCATTTAACCCATCACCCTGAGTGAGCAGTGGGCAGCCATGACAGGTGCCCGGGGAGCAGTGTGTGGGGACGGTGCTTTGCTCAGTGGCACCTCAGTGGTACCTTGACGGATCGGGATTCGAACCGACAACCTTCTGATTATGGGGCCACTGCACATTTCTATCATCACATAGAAATTACATTGAATATAACTGTATAAAGGAGTTTGTTTTGATTTCTTCCATAACACTGCTACCTGAAATATTGTAAACTTCCCACTTGTGGGACAAATAAAATAATTATCTTATTGGGTTTGTAATATTTTAATGACAGTGACGACAGCCAGTTTTGCCAGTCAGACACAGGCAAGGTCACCATGGTAACAAGTGAATGGCATGTTGATGGCTTACACCTGAAATCCTTCTGATCCCTCAGAAGCACTGCCATCGATCAGAGTGTTTTTCTCCCCTCTTACATTTTCCCCATCACTCTCTCGTTCTGGGTTACTGACTCCATGTGTCCCTTTCTTCTCTCATCTTCCTCAAATTAGCCCTCTGCCCTCTTGTGAGATGGTGATGGTCTGTGTAACATCTTCATGGCATGCAAAACATGAACAACTGTGATTTCATTAACCAAAAAAGTTTGTGCAATAATTACATAAAAATCTGAAGAACAGGAATATGAAAACTAGTATGGTCATAACCATGCATTTTAACCTGCAAACACAGTGAATGATTTAGGTTCCAAAGATTCCTTTCAAAATAAATTTTTTAAACACCACAATAGTTAAATAAACCCCTGGATGTGTGTCTATTTGTGTGTGTGTGTATGTTCAATGTTACTCTGGAACAGTGTTTATTGCACAGTCCTTGTGACCTTAACATTTAGACAACAATTACACTTATAAATGTCTTTCCATCCCTGCAAGACCCTAAGGTGATCTTGTGTTTACAAACCTGCCGACTGGTGAGAGAAGCCTCTGAGCTATTATTAAAGAGAAGTTCAAAGGTCACACCATTAACTGGCTCCTAAAATATAGATTTAAGCGTAATAGCATACAGGTGTTTGCTGAATACACTTCTGAGCGCAGAATTCACATGGGAAATGGATAGATTCATCTCCAGCTCCTGCAGTAGATCTAATATCCAAGAAGCTACTCGCTGCAGGGATTATTAGATGCTCTTCATGTTACAGTGTTGTGCATTTTCCTAGGAAGCATTTACTGTACAATTCAAATGAGTAACTCATATTTAAAATCCATGTTTTGTGGGGCATTTATTTGGATAAGTGAGTGAAATCTCATTACCTTCTGACAGATAGTCAAGGCAATCGAACTGCTCAAACCAAGATGTATATTTAAAAAAACTAATATATTGCATTAATGCCCTCTGATTAAACTTACAGCAGCAATTACGCCAGACCATAATATTCAGTTGAGGTTAATGGTGATAGCCCTTTGACCAGCGGCATGTTGGTTAACATTAGTCCTTAGACATTGATGAGTGCCATTAACAGCCCCTCCCCAATACCCCGCCCTTTTCCCGGACAGAAAGCCCAGTTTACAGGAAGGAGACAAGTCGACCAACTTAATTGCACCTCTCAGAGGACTGCAGGGGATCCTCTCAGTCAGAGTCTCTCATGAATTAATGATGGCCTGCTCTCCTCTCATTATTTACACAGCTTCATCCAACAGACAAGCTGCTTTAAGTCATCATGGCATTTTTTTAATGGTGTCCGTTATCATGGGAAGGCTGCAGACGAACCTGTTTAGAGACCTGCTCTGATGGTCCAGCAGACCTCTGCACCTATTTCAAACAGAGCAAATGCTGGAACATAATAAATTGCATGTCTGCCTCATCTAATTACAGGTAAACTAGATTTTCATTAGTATTCTATATACACTGCTCAAAAAAATCAAGCGAACACTTAAACAGCACAATGTAACTACAGGTCAATAACTTTTTTTTTTTTTTTTAATCAAACTGTCCACTTAAGACGCAACACTGATTGACAATCAATTTCACATGCTGTTGTGCAAATGGAATAGAGAACAGATGGAATTACTAGGCAAGACATCCCCAGTAAAGGCGTGGTCCTGCAGGTGGTGACCACAGACCACTTCCCAGTTCCTATTCTTTCTGGCTGATGTTTGGTCACTTTTGAATGGTGGTTGCACTTTCACACTAGTGGTAGCATGAGACGGAGTCTACAGCCCACACAAGTGGCTCAGGTAGTGCAGCTCATCCAGGAAGGCACATCAATGCGAGCTGTGGCAAAAAGTTTGCTGTGTCTGTCAGTGCTCATTGGAGAAAATCTGAAGCTGCTTTCAGACTGAGTGTGCTGCTTTCTCCGTGGGGCTCAGCACATGTGTGATTTTCTAAACTCCCTGTAATAATGTCATGTTTTAGATTTGAGACTGTTTTTCCCCCAATCACATTTCGTGTGTATGATTCAAAGTGGCAGAAAGAACTGTAGTCCACTTTGATTCTATTGGTCATGCAAAAATATGTCATGGCGTGCAGCGTGAAACTCTTACCCAGGGCAGTACTGTACTCAGATTACGCAGCCACAGTCACTACCAGCACTGCTTTTTAACAAGAACTTTCATGCTGCCACCCGATAATCACCAATCAACGTCATTATAATCGACTATGTTCTGCACTGCATCATTGCAGAATCGTCCACATATGCATTGCAACACGATTAATTTCAACATCCCTATCTCAGACCCCTTGTGCCATTACAGCAAAAGCTCCCTGCTTTGGATTATTACATAACCTCACGTGTTAATTCATAGTCCTGGCTTCAAGATCCATAAATTAGTAGGTGCCTCCACACTTTTCACTTTTAGTGTATATATGATTTATGGTAAACCAAGTTATTAAATGTAAAGTAGATATGTGCACATTTTCCTATTAACTAAATAGCTTCAGTCATCAATAAGTTAGAGCACATGCTTTAGGGAGGATGTGTTTTTAACCAAATATCTAAGTATGGAAATATATATGTATAAAATCCATGTAATAATACTTCAGTACACCACAGAAACAACTGGCAAAACACAGATTTTGTGAAAACACGCACACACACACACACACACACACACACACACACACACACACACACACACACACACACACACACACACAAATATATATAACTTTTTTCAAGGTGTACTGTGGTATCTGGTTTAGCATTGCCAAAAATTCTATGTGGTTGAGGACATAAATGACCCTACTGGAATCAATACAAAATGACTGAATAGATGATAATTGACTGTTTTAAAAGGTTAAATTGAAACAATCACTAAAATTACTAAACTATTAATAGTTTTGAGATATTGTTGTAGAATATCTTTATTATGACCTGTCTGTGTTGTTTTGAAATACTAACCTGAGTGAAACAATTTTCTTTCCAGTCAGGTATGCATCCCTGGTCCACTGTCTCGCCAGTCCAATTCATCTCTCCATCAACACGCCGAATAACCTCTGAATCAGAGCAGAAGGAGAATTATAAATTTCACAGCACCGAGAACGTAAAACTGACTGATATTTTCACATTTCTCCTAAGGTCTTCAGCTGGATAAAGACTCGGTGTCCTGTTTTTTTTAAGGCCTCCCCCATCCCTTATAAATGAGTTAATATGTCTGAGACTCTGGCATGGTAAACAGCGCAATTATTCTGTCACTGTTGGAGGACAGCCGAAAAGGCCCAGGGCAGTTTCACCTTCTCCTGCCCGTCAGCTCTCCTCCTCTTATTTAAGCATCAAAACCCGCCATAAGGACGTCCCAGCCACCAGAGATGATGACTGAAATCCAAGTCTTTTGCAGCTTTTCTTGATGTGGTGCACCACATAACTCCCATTTTTTTTTTATGGGAGTTACAGAGCACTCCATTGTTGTCTGAGTCATAGTCAACCCATGCCTGGTGTGTCAGCTCTCTCTGTATTTTCATACTTTGTACTTTTTCTTTATGTTATAATTTGGTCTCAGTGGCATAAAGCACTCTTAGGACCCACTGATCATTGAGTTTATTTGTTGAATTATGCATGCAACACAGATAGATCATCGTGTCTATTTAAATGTGTGCTGATCTTGTAAATTCATTTATGAATATGTAATAAAACTTCCTATGTGGGGGTCAGACATGAATCACATGGAAAAACACCACTGGTATTGTGTCCACAATGGGCACTTAAATACTTAAATTTAACAAAAGAAATGTTTGGGCATGTCATCTGAATCAATCCTTACCTGGTAATAAAAAAATTGCAGTGGGGGGGGGTCCCCTACCATCCCCACACACTGCTCCCCAGGCGCCTTTCATGGCTGCCCACTGCTCACTAAGGGTGATGGTTAGATGCAGAGGACACATTTTGTTGTGTGCACCGTGTGCTGTGCTGTGTATCACAATGACAATCACTTAACTTTCACTAGTTTCACTTTCACATTTCGTTGTGTCACCGTGTGCAGTGCTCTTCTGTATGTCACATTGATAATAATAATCACTTTCATTTTTACACGTAAAAGTTTTCTGACTGAACTTTTAAACTTTTAATGTGAACCAAAACAGAGCAGATCTGAGCCTTTTACACTCGCATTCATAGTCATAATTAATTACATTTCTCTGTCAATGTATAGCCCTAATTTAAATGGATACATTATGTTGTCTGCCTTGACAGACTTCAAGAGAGTATCATGTCTCCAGATTTTTATGTAATTGTGCCATCTTCTGCGTAACAAGCCCTTTTTCTCACTTCAACAGCTGAATGGCAAGAACCCTTGCATAACATCGAAAGCTGTAGCCTTGCTGACGGAAGGTGTTGGTGAAAGTGTTGTTACATGACAGATAATGTTCACCTTCTTTTGCCTTATTGGAAAATGGGAAGACAGACATGGTCGAGTCATTACAGTCTCAAACAAGTGCAAAGTGGATATAAAATGTGCTTTGTGCTTAGAGAACCTGGCAGAATAAGAAAGAAACATCTCTTTTTTTGACAGTTGTGAAATGGGAAAAATTCCAGCAGCCTTGTGTGGGCTTCGCATTGTCACTAGGAGATCCATCCAAGCACCCAAATCTGGTGACATTGCTTATGGCAAATATCGTATATTTTCTATGTTATTTTTTCCTTCGCTCATTTCTGTAATATTTATACAGTCAGAACTTGACTGCAAAAACTTGACTAAAAAACAGCATCTTGCACAAACTTAGACATGAAAGAAGAGACAAGCAGCAGCCCCACAGCCTCTTGTCAACACTCAACCTGATTGACATGATAAAAATGTCGCCTGTTGATCAGTGAAGACCGCAGGAAAATGACACGTTACGGTGGCCGTAAGTGTGAGCCGAAGGGCAATTATCCATCTCGGAGGAAACAGGGGAAATGCATTTGCTGGTGATTGTTGCCATTACAGTTGTTCATTTAAGTGGAACTGAGCAGCGTAGCCATGCTGTTGAAAAATAGATTAAAAAGAAAATGTCACCACAAACATCTTCACTGCATATTTATGGCACATTTGTCAGAATTTATTCTCTGTGAAAAGCTTCGCTCAGTTTAGACATCTGATGGGAGTTGCTATTAAATAAAGGAGCTGGGGGATTCTCCCATCGCTTTCACACCACATTTCACAGTATCAGCACCGCCTCAGGGCACGATATTGAAAATGGCAGACTAGTAAAGCTCTTACGGAGCAGAGAGAGGAACCTGAGTCTGAAACAGTGCGTGGATAGCATGCCGAAAGCCAATGACTTTCTCCCGACACGCTGCGAGTAACAAAACGCCTTGGGGCACTGCAGCAGCATCCTCTGTACCCACGTCAATGCTTCGCAGTTTCTGGCACGGTTTTGTTTTTGGTGTGTGTGTGTATACGTAAATGATTAATTTAGTTAATATTGGCAACATGTGTACTGGGATTTTAATCAGTCTTTTGCAAGCAACTATTTAAGCACATGAATTGGGGGTGATCTGACACTGGGCGCAGGGTCAGATCACCTCAGGGCACACACAAGCACCATTTGTTCTTACACTCACATATATGGACAATTTAGAGTGGCCCATTTGCCTAGTCTACATGATGCCAACATAGTAAAATGAGTTTTTTGAGTAAAAAATCATGCAAATTTGTACACAACTATAAGATCTTAAAACCACCTGCCATGCCAATGTGACTGACTGGGAAGCCATGACCTGTTCTCTTGGGTCCCACTGTCTCTGACAATGACCAAGACCAAGACTTCATTGGATATATAAATGAGTGGCTGAGCTCTTAAGGAATCTACCTTCACTCATCGGTTCATAGTGCAATACCAGAACCCGGAGGAATCGTGCGGAGAATCGGACTTTCGGACTTCCCGGGAACTGCATTTACTGCATGTCCTGCTTTTCCATCATACTCCAACCGTGACCCCACCGATCAAGCAGAGCACACCTGCAAGGATAGCTTTATACAAAGAGCACACATCATAATTATCCTTAAGAAATTATATTTCAAATTACATTTCATTCAATGTAGTAGCTAGGTGTGAGAATTTGCATCAGAATCTGAAACACCATTGCACAGAAATGTACATGCGTTCCAATCTCCTGCCTTACCATCAAATTACAGTAATGTATTCCAGACCTGAGTAGCGAGGCCTATAAACATGAGACATTGTGAAGTATAACGATAAGATGACACACTGAAGCGCTCAGAGCCCCCTGCCCCTCGCCGAGACCCGCTTCTCATCCCATCTCTTCAGAGGTCTTTTGTGATTTTCCAGGGGCTGTTATAGCGAATGTTAGCGGCCATTCATTTCCATGGCAGGCTGACATAGAATGTGTGTGAAGGCAGAGAGGAAAAGGTCACCTAGTCCCTGATTGCAGCGCTTGTCTCCACTCTGCAGCCCGTTGTTCAAGATATGATGACTAATCAACTTTCATCACATTCCGCTGCTCCTGAAAAAATGTTTCACATTCATGTCAAGGGTAAAAGTGATTCTGAATTCTTTCAGAAAGGTGGAAAGGGGACTAAATTTGTACATAAGTACATACATTGCTATAATACTTAGATGAGGTGTGGGTTGCATGGTATTGATTCTTAACTGGATATTTTTGAGTCTAATTAATAATCTGGCAGGAGCGTCCGATGCATGATTAACGTTCGAGTAAACTTTATATCTTAAATATCCATGTCATTTCTATCTCCAACGATTCAGGCCGTAAATGACCCTCTACACGTTCACTGTGCCAAGCTGCTTTGGGCCGTTGTTTTCCGGTGGCCAACATTACTTGAGCGAGATTGCCGGTCCCGGTGCAGGCCCCACTCGTCCCGATTGCGCCTGGGTGCTCCCCTTCTTTGGTGACGTGACAATATTTCACTATTTTATTTGGTTTGGATTGGAAACCTTTATTGGTTCCCAAAATGTCACTTAACTGTTTGACTATGTATTGAGTTTGTATGCGCTGTGGTTTAAAAAGTTGCAAAATAGATTATTTAACTTGTAGACAGGAAAAGCAACAGACTTAAAAATATCCTCAAAACACAAAAGTAACCAGAAAAACAACGTAATTAAAGTAATTCTACCATACCATTGGTACCATTATTGGGTGCTTTCTATTGTTGCTTTGTGCCGATGAGAACAAACAACAGCCACATGCGGAATGTCACTTTTTTGACATAACCCAGCGATGTCAAGAAGTGATGAGCTAACTTTAAATTGAATGTTAGGTTGAATGCTTATTACGACTTCAGCAGCCTGTCATGTGCATAATACAACAAATGCCTCAGTTAGGCGTCACACTGTATGTCACAACTGATGACAAGGAAGCCAGCTCATTGTCAGTGTAAAATTGGAGAAGAGCATCACAGACACACATAAAAATGCACACGTGCAGAGAGGCTGAAATGTGCATAAATAACCACCATGTTTTATGTTCTGCTCTGAAAAGACTGTTATAAAGGAATTCTGATCAAATTTGCAAGTGTGAGTGTCTTTCCAGCAACATTAAATGCTGGAGCTCAATTTGACACTAATAAATGCAGATAAAGACATTTTCACTTTTGGTTGTCCCTCTGCTATATTCAAAAACAAGATGCCATTAGCAATTTTGCAACAAATAATTTCAGATTATTCAACACTGTGACCAACTTAATAGCATTTAAACATCAGCTGCTTTTGTTGACTCGTTACCTTTATCATTTTGAATAACTAAGCTTCAACCAGGCAATAGTTACATTTACATTTATGGCATTTATCAGACGCCCTCATGCAGAGCGACTTACAATCAGTAGTTACAGCGACAGTCCCCCCCTGGAGCAACTTAGGGTTAAGTGTCTTGCTCAGGGACACAATGGTCTTCTGGTTCATAGGTGAGTGTGTTACCCACTAGGCTACTACTACCCCCCCAATATAATGTAATCTAAATGATCCTCATTATGTCACGATTTTAATAATCAAAATCTATATGTATACCATCATTTATAGTTTTACCTTGTAAATAGAATTAAAAGTGGTGCTATACTGTTAGATATTGCTATGGTGGTGTGATTATCTACTGATCTTGACCTTTGACCTCTAGAGTGCCAGCAGTAGGTTTCATAGCCTAATTATGCAGAACACAAAAGTACATACTACCTGTTTTGGTAAAAGATATATCTGTGCTCTCTTGATGTGTTGCCTCATTAAGAATATGTTTCCTAACAAGTGAGCTTGAAGTATTAACATTTTTACACTTTGCCTTTCAGAATACATTAATATGTTTTGCATAATTCATAATCTGAAGTATTTTCACACACCTGCAGGGACTCCCACATGGACACCCTTTAATGAACCATGTATTAGTTCCAATTGACCCCACACTTGGCATCATGATTGAGGAACAAATGTGAGCACAGGAGACGTAATTAACACTGGCCCGTTTGCCCAGTACCCGTGACGCCGTGATTCAACAAGCATCGATTCGCCGAGGTCAAGCTGCTCGCGCTACAACATGTTGGTCTGAGTTACTGTCCTGTCAGATCAATGTGTTTAAACACAGAGCCGCTTCTCCTTCGCAGTCTTTGAAGTCCTGCCAATGCCCAACACCTGTCCTGACACGAACAGACTCCCTGACAAACTCAACTGAAGCTGATCCTTCATCCAAATAGTCAATAGTAATGAATATGGCATTGAAAGATCTAAGCAACCTTAGGCTTCGTATCGAACTTATTGAAGGGTTATTCCTGCAGCTGTGATAAATCTTGCAGCCATGGCATGATCCCCTGTAGCAGTCGGCAAGGTGACATGCCTCGGCTGATACATGTGAAGCCAGTCAACGCCTTCTTTTTCACCTTCGAGCGTCGCAGCGGGAGTTAAGCGTGTCTTCGGGTATGGCTGCTTCTCTCAGCATCAGGACAGAAAGCTATAGGCTGGAGCAGAATTGATTTTTTTTTTCTTCCCCACCTGAGGAACCTGCCAATCATATTCAGTCATAGGCTGTGAAGTGAAGCTCAGCTGTGCAACACTGGTCCTCATCACGCCAAGTTTCTCCAAAAAAAATATCGCCCAGCTTTATAAATGCAGCAGCCAAATCACCTCTGATGTCCTCATTAAGAGTGGTAAGACTTAAATCTGTTAAGTTTAGTAAAACACTTATCAGAGGTTCATTATTATGAGTTATATAATGATTCATGTCCAGGGCTTAGCTTTATATGGGTTTAGCTAAAGGGAAACATCTGAGCCTGTCCCTGTGGAGATCATTGTCCTCCTTGGGAAGTTTCTTTTATTTTCTTCATGAATAAAATTACTGTGCTCTTGCAGGGACGCTATTTATTTTTTGGCTCGAGAAAGTGATGAAATTAAATAGGCTTAACTCCTGGACTCCTCTGACCTTGGCAATTAAAACCAGCCGTCAATATTAAATCCTCAACAGGAGCCATAAAGTTGCTCTAATCTTAATTTACAGCGGAAAACTGATCTGTTGACCAGACACACTTCTCTCCTTCTAAGGGTCACATTGTCGAATTGCATGCCATTGCGTTAAATGCTTCATTCATAATTTCTGTCACCTTCATTCAACCTCATCCCCGGATGTTTATTTATACAGTGGGCGAGGAAGATGATCACTATGGTAGAAGTGCCTGACCTTCTTCCTGCAGGGCTGTGCAAGAGACCTTTAGAGACATTTTAGAATACCAGAGTGCATCGGGGGTGTTGATGAGAATGCTTTTTTTTTTATTATTGATTTATCTTGTTACGATGACACATGGCAGTGGGTGGTTTATATTTGGCAGCACGTGAATGACAAATTGTGACATCATCTCTTTTAGCTCAGAACTAATCTGCAACCCATGCAACATGACACCACAATGCACAGAGCACGATGCAGTTAATTGCCGACTGTGTTCATTAAACAAAATAAAAGTAAAATAGCTGGAGCCTTTTGTGCGCAGAATAACACAAACTGCTCAGTAATAAACATGTGTTAAATAGATATAAAGTCAGGAAATCAGGAAGGATAGGGTAGTATTCTATTGGGTAACATACTTGCCTATAAAGCAGAAGGCCACAAAGTGACAGGTTCAAACTCCACTTACTACCATTGTGTCCCTGAGCAAGACATATATAATAAGGGCCAGCGGTCACCTAGCGATTAAGGAAGCGGACCCGGATCGAAACCCGATCTGCCCAGGTGCCACTGAGGTGCCACTGAGCAAAGCACCGTCCCCACACACCGCTCCTTGGGCGCCTGTCATGGCTACCCACTACCAAGGGTGATGGTTAAATGCAGAGGACACATTTCACTGTGTGCACCGTGTGCTGTACTGTGTATCACAGTGACAATCACTTCACTTTTCACCCTTAACATTGAGTTGCTCCTTTTTGGCCTTCGCGGACCTCACTTGTCAAAGGCTGCAGCCTACCAGTGTCATTAAATTAGAAGATCTAGCTAATGCAAAATGACCACGTCTCCAGCTGTAAATTGTGCTTCCAGCAAAAGTCCCTTTTGCAGCAAGGGCTACACTCAGAAAAAAATCTGTGCAAAGAATTATGGGGATCGCAGGAGTCCTTGTCAGTTTGGGAAAATATGAATGAATTTGACGGTCACATCTGAAGGACCATTTTTACCACAGATTTTGCTCTCTGACTTTCAACAAAAAGATGAGATGAGTGAACAGTATTACAGTACTACAGTGCATTATTGCCGAACAAAGTAATTACATTTATGTAATTATGTAGAATTATGTAGACTGATTCTTATTTACATTAGTGGAAATGTAAAATATTATTTTTATTTTGTGAAAAAGGAATAGTTTAGTCTAGTTTAGATTTTAGTTTAGTCATATCATGGGGAATGCTTAAGGATTTATATAATCCTCAAACTAAAAGACTACAATAAATAATGTGTTGGTTTTTGCATTGGTTTCCTAATCAGAGGTATAGTGGTATTATAGCAACCATTGCATAAACTGAAAAGAATCCACAGTGCTATATTGTTAGATGGTTTCCGTTTATTTATTTACTGATTTATTTCATTGGTAGGGCTATATTATGCAGTGCTGTAGTGTTTTAGTTTTCTCAATAAGTTGCGGCTTGTTTGCTTGTCTCATATTTCAAACTGCTTTGCATTAAAGTCCATTCATTTTACATCTTCAGCTAAGGTTGGAGAAGTGTAGAGTAGGAATCCAACTCAGTCCCACATTATCCAATAAAATCCGGTGCAGGCCTGCAGTGGCTCAGACAGGATCATGGCTGATTTTGGTTTTGTCAGAAGATCAGGGGTGCATGAAAATGTCCAGACAAAACCGGGACTTGTCCTGTGTCCTGTGAGTTCTTATGAGTAGCCACCATAATCCTTAAGAGGGAGTAATGGCTTGGGATCAACATGACACACATCTGTCATTCATTCATTTGAATGCTTCTCTCTGGATTCTGTAACTGCTCAGTGATGGTGTCTCAGCAGTAAACACTGTCTAAGCATTTGAATAGCTCCGATTTCATGACAGTGTCACAGAGACCGATTAATGTCACTTAAAGCTGACTGATGCTGCTTAAAAAAAAGTCAAAAGAAAAATTGAGATGTTTATGCCAAACCATGCAGGGTATGTCCAGTATTGAAATTGCCCGACCCAGCATGGACCTTAAAAACAAAACAATTAGCATAGTGTCACGGGTGGGCTGGACATGGCGGTGAAGGAGGACGCATTCGCACGATCACAGGACAGGGGTTTAATACAGACTTCACAAGACAGGGGAACATGAACACGCACAATGACCCGACCGCGAACAGACATGAACAGGATAGTTTTATACAATTATATAAATAGACACCAGGTGAACACGATCAGGGAACATTACACGAGACGAACATGAAACTCCGGTCCGGACTCCAGATCCGGAGTCAACCCCTGCCGGTCCGGATCATGACACATAGATACATCGTTCAGGGGCATTCCCCCATATTTCAAACAATTGGCTGGCCTGGCCGGCAATATTTTAAGGTGTGACAGATAGAGATGATTACCACATAGGCCCTTACTGCTCATGCATACAAATACGAAATCTGACCCAAAAGTAGAAATATTTGTCTATGTGCTTGCGAATCTGATTGACGTCATCAATCAATTTCTGCTTGCGAATGCTCTTTAATAATCAGACTCTTTTTAATTTGGAATAAGCTACCAACTAACCATTGTGCATTGTGAATTTGTTTACCCAGCTGCAATAGCCATTTTGCCATACTTTTATCCCAATTAGTTGGACTTGTTGGGCCCCGTTCAGCCTTTGGGAAATCTGAGGCGTGTATGAAGGGTCAAAACATGCACAGTCCGCAAAAACAAACAAATAAATAAATAATATATCAGCCACACCAAACAAGTGGCAGCTGGGGTGATTCAAACCCTTGCATGCATGTGTATAGGTGCCATGGGCACCTAGGCATCACAGAGCCCCCCCTGAATGGCCGCAACAACAAGGCACCCAAATCGCAGTCCCTGGAGGTAAACCTGGACCTTCAGGCAGCTTCCCTCACCGCATCAGGCATCTAACTAAATTGCTCAGATTTTTAGTCGACTGAAACCTGACTAGACTAAAGTATGAATGATGAGTATGGACGTGACTAAGACTAAATAAAGACTAAAATGACAGCTTGATGCAAAGACTAGACTAAAGCTATAACAAGACGGCAAAAACAACTTTTACGGCTCAGCCTGTCTTGAATTTCACGAACCTCTGCGACTCGGTCTTGGCCCAGCCAGTCAGGACAACCTGTGAGTCTTGAAGGTAGACTTATAAAGGGTCCTGATGGGTGGTAGCTGTGAGTGATCAGGACCCAATAATCAGGTAAACAGGTACCATTTGGCGAGGCCAGTGGCACCTGGGCATCGCAAATCTGGACCCATCAGTAAACAGGATATTTGTGCTTTTTTATCAAAAGTGCAGAACATAATGACGTTCATCACAATGACGTTGCTGGGTTATTTTCTGACCACGATATATGTTCTGGTAGTGACTGTGGCTGGCTGATCTGAGTACAGTGCCACTACGGGTCGAAGTGTCACACTGCACGCCTTGATTTCACATCGCAGTCATTTGTTGAACTGTGACCGCTGAGTGCAGTGACGTATTTTTGCGCGACCAATACAATCAAAGCTTTCTTTTCGTCACTTCGAAAACACTCCCACACAAAGTGAGAATGGATAAAAGCTGATCTTTCTCTGAGTGTCCAAAGGTCTACAACACAACATGATTTTACCGGGAGTTTAGAAATATGCATACTTCTTTGCGCTGAGCCCCGAGGCGTGCACAGCGTGTTCGGTCTGGAAGTGGCTCCAAGAGCAGAAAAAACAGTCTGTGTTCAGTCCGCGCTCACCTGATGCCACGGACGTCTGAACCAGGTGATTTTCTTTCTGACATTTGTGCTGTCAGGGGAGTGTAGACTGAACAGAGGCAAATTTTCTGCTCACTGGAGAAAACCAAAGCGTCCACACAGGTGTGCGAGACCTTAACTCTTGTATTTGAAAACATCATGTCGAAAATTTATGGGATGCATCATCGATATCGTGGCATTGATAATCGTAATCGAATTGAATCGTGAGACCAGTGAAGGTTCACACCTCTATTGTTTAGTCACACTTCAGTTGTGGTTGCATAGAGTTGTGAGTGCAGCTGTCCATTTTTTTCAATATTAATATATTAAATAAATATTCACCACATTGTAATGATGCATGTTCCTCAGCTAAAACCCTACAGTTACACAGCAGTTATGTGGATCACGGCAGTTCTAGATCACGGCACTCCTTGGAATGTTAGAAATTCCCCACGTAGCCTGAATACTTTAAAAATCAATTAGAAGTTATTCAGTTGGAAAATGAAAATGCTGCGGTTTTGGGGGAGTCCACTGATCTGTGGCCCCTGCTATCTTTTACTGCACATTTTGGATTCTTTTCCCCTTCAAAACTACACTACATTAAAAAAAATCCAAGGCACATTTTCTTCTTTCAACTTGTTCCACATTATTATCAGACTTCTAAAAATCACCAAACTGTGTCTTTATATTTTGTTTCTTTTCACCTCAATAAAAAAGATGAGAAGAGATGGAAAAGACATGAAGATACAGTCTAAGTATAACAAGAGCACAGCATTTCACCACTATTTTTCTGATGAGCTGTTAACCATTTAATGAGATCTCTGCATTGGTTCCTTTTTGTAGGAACGCATTGTAATGAATTTTTAGGATGGGGAGCTGACGCAGCAAATCTCACGGCCCTTGGAAAACGTTGACACATTCATTTTCCAAATGAATTGTTTCTAATTGATTTTTTTTTTCATGTTGTGCATAGCTGTTGGATTCATTTTAATTTGCCATTAAGACACAACCTTTGGGGATGAAGCAGGAAGTACTGGAGCTAAATGTTAGGATATTTATACTTTTACGTTTAGAAAGAATATTTCACGATGTCACATTTGTACATGACTCAATATCATAATCTAAAATACATTCTATTTTTTGCGCTTTTGCACTCTTTGTATTAAATTGTACTGCAGATGGGTATGTGCATATAAAAAAATTATTCTCCAGATGAATTTGTCCAGACAGACTGGTCTTCTTTACTTGCTGACTGCTGACAACATGTGTTAAAAAAAAAAAAAATCAGTATTGCATCTGGTGCTACAACAAAGTACTAACTATTCATCTCTGTGGAGCATTTGAGATTACGATGCCGGTGAGAACGGGGGGATTTATGTGACATTTAACCTAATTTCCACAAGGACCCAAAACAAAAAACGAACAAACAAACAATCAAAAAGTTATGACTGTGCTGGTTTTAAATAGCTCTGCATTCATGACTAGTTTTAGTGGTTATTTATCGTAATTTCAGCATTAATGTTACTTACAACAGTATGGTTCTTCATGATGTGTCAACATATATGGAATCGATACCCGAATCACACACTCCTATTCATTAGCAACATGCACAGACACCTACGGCTGTTTACTTGCATGAATACTGAGAAGTTTTGGAAATTAGTCTGATGGGCCTCCTTTTTTTTATATAAATCTCCAGATGCAATGGAGAGCCTCTCTCTGCATTTACTAAGCCGAACAGGCCAGTAAATGATTTAGCAGCAGCTAAGCAGAGACGTTTCTGCTGACTGTGACCGTACCTCATCTTGGTTCAGTAAGTCTCCCATGTCAAGCACCTAAACGGCAACTAAGTTCATGCAGTTAGTGGCATTTAAAACCGCAGCGCTATTGAATTATAGATGAGGGCCCGCCGGCAACGGCCACGGGTTCAGCCTTCGCGGCGCTTCCTAAGTCATGAGTAAAGTGCCTTTCTGCCCGGAGAAGCGGCTGCTGGCCGCTCGGTTCACAGCTGGGGCCCTGACACCGCAAAAGCAAAGACAAACATTTGTCACTCCTTCAGCAGGTAGGGGCTGGACACTGGAGTCACAGTGCTGCTTACCCGGCGAGACAAATCAACCAGAAAAAGGAGGAAAATGATCCATTTATTTTGGAAAAGCTCAGAAGCAGTGGACCGGTGTTTTCTCATATATCACACTCTGAGCGCCTAGAATTGGTAGTGAATTCATGACCCAACAGTCAGACGTGGCATCGTTTAGCTGTGACGGCCAGTAATATCACTTTGTGTCTCCGTGTGCATAACCCTAAACAGACATTTGAACAAAGCGACTCTACTTCTGTGCCCATGGCAACGGTAGCCCATGAGCTCAAATGGAAATTTAGGCTCTGCGCGTGAGCATGTGTATTGAGGAGGTAATTGCACCACGTGAAAAAAAAATTATTACATTTTGTTTTTGTCAGATGAGCAAAGCTGTTGGCATGAGCAATTTTCTCAAAATGTATCATTTGACATGGAAAAAGCGCAAGATGTAATAATGGTTTACCGTCTCATGATGAGCGTCTCACGCTGTTAAGACAGAGCGCACTCCAGGAGTCTTATCAAAATACACATAAAGTGTTCAGGTTGCCCTGAGTTTATGATCTGTCGAACTTATTTGGATGCTACTGCTGCCCTGGAAGGTTATGAAATGGATTTTTTTTTTTTTGCATGCGATCATGATCAAAAACATGCCCTCAAACTATCCTCACAGATTCAGGAGAGGGAAAAATACATTGCATCAAAATGAAATTCGAGCTACTAGCTGATCCCTACGCCTACTACATCCTCCCATAATCACCGCATCCTCTTACTTTTCACTGATGAGTTGCATGTATGAGCATGTTCATTTATTATTATAATATTATTTAAACTTTTGATCAATGCATTTATAATAAATAATAGCAGGAAAAAAGACTGAAATAACCCCTAACCCATTAGATAAACCTCCAAGGGATTCCAGTGCATTGCAATTCAGTGCCATATATGGAAGCTGAGATAGAATGATATGTAAGAGATTAATATGAGACATTGTTACTCCAAAAATCCTTTTAATTATTTAAAACCAGTCCTACTCAGAGTCGCAGCTGCTGGAACGCAGGGCAGGGACACACAATTCACTATCACACTCAAACTTACAGACAGTTCGGAGTCGCAAATTCACCTTGTATGGATGTATGGATGACGAGGTGGAAACTGGAGAACCCCGGGGAAACCCATATACATACAGGGAGAGCATGCAAACACACGCAAGGTTTGAGTCAGAGATCAAACTCACACATTGCTAGCCACCCTGCCACTGTGTGGCCCAAGTTCGCAGAGGAGTAATTGGGTGAAAGCAGGCTGGTAATGTCCAGTACTGCATTCTGCTGACAGCTGCCTGTCAAAACTCACACTCAGACCCAAATTCAGGGTTGCACATTTAGCAAGAAAACACATCTGCTTCTGTTATCTGAAACAATGTTCTGAATTGCCCTTCCTTACTGCTAGTCAATGTTAATGTCATCATGGCGCAAACACTGGCTGTGTTCCATTTTATGTGCTTCCCATTTCTTTCTAGAATGCATGAAACTGAGGTGAGGTGAACAACATGAATCGATGAAAGATGCCAGTGAAATACACAACTGGTTATAAAACTGAGAGTGCATCTCTAAGACAAAGCAAAATAATGAGACATAATAAAATAATATCTAATGTGGAGTAGGGTGCTCTTTATTTAAATATATAACATGTGTGAAACGTATCTTTGCAGCTCAGCTTTCTGGGTATAGGCACTTTTAACATCCATACATTCTGCCACTCAACCAACGTGAACAGTTGTGCATACAGGAACATGAAAAGAACGGATGCAGAGTGCCGGATGGACGGCCGACTAAGAACCCCAAACCATGAAATCTGCAATCAAAGCATAAACCTTAAGTGCAGACTTTCAATGACAAACCCACACAATAAAAGAATGCAGCACACACGCCAAGCAGCAGGACAGTACAGAAAGGTCAGAAGGTGTTCATCTGAAGGCTTGAACGGAGCAATTTTCTACCTTGGTCGGGAAAGCAGGTCTTTCAAATAAGAAATCTGTCATAATCACTTGCAAAGCTAATACACAACCTCTCTATTGTCAGATCTTCCAACACAATGCCGTTTATTTGTTTTCTGTAACACGGTTTGACAGACGAAAAAGAGAAGACTGATTAAATCAATATTTATTTATGGCTGTTATCCAGTTGTAGAATACCAGACCTAGCAAAGACCTTTTTTCTTACATTTTTCAATCTCAGCTGTGAATCCCACCAGTCCATGTGGACCGTGATGAAATAGAGCTTCATGGTATTAGACAGACGTGTCATTTTTGGAATATTAACTCTGAGATCGTATTTAAAATGTACGTAGGAAGGTGGTCTATAAATGGAGCCAAAGTGGAATCTGAAACACCGAGAGACCATCAGTACAAACCTGCAGGAGATTTCATCAGTTTCTGTTCTCATCTGAGAATCTTCAATCTTGAAGGCTTTTGACTCAAACTTCCCACCTGCAGACCAGAATCCATTTCTTCTCCAACTCTTAGCATTACAAACAATGAGCTGCGAATAGAAATGAGACCACAAATAGTTGTCCCTTTATTTAAAAAAGAACATTTATTTCCTTAGATCATTCATTATTATGTTGTCCCTTTATTTAAAAAAAAATGTGAAATGGTTCATTTTCATTTCTATGAACAGCAAAAGGATTTGAGGTCTAAGTGACTTTTGATCTTTGATCACCAAGATCTAATCAGTTCATCGCTGAGTCAAAGATAACTTGAACATGAACACTAATTTGAGTATGTTCCCTCTAGGGAACTCTTGAGATATCACGTTCGAGTGAATTGGACAGGCAGACAGCCCAAAAAAAAAAGATAATGCCTCCAGCCACATCTGCCCAACCATGGCCCATCTTCATCAGATAATCAACATTAAAGCCGTACACTCTCATGCATCAGGCTTACAGCCGGACCCTCATCTGCATTTTACAATATGAGGATTAATTGGCTGATCGCATCTTGAGAAGGGGACATGGAGCGGACCACCGCGTGGTCTTACACATAAAAATCAGTATGGATGGATCATGCTTGGGCGAGATTGGTTTCGCTGACAGCCTGTTTATAAATTCAGCGGCTGTTTGTAAGGAAGCGATAATCAGCAAAAGCACTTCTCATGACCACCCCCTCGTCCGTTGCTGAAGCATCCATCTCTCTTAGGACTGACACGAAAACTAGATGCCAAGACAGAGCCACGCTTGGCTAATTATGGGGAACAGGCAAATTTGTAAATGTTTTACAATTTGTCACATTTAACATGGATGGTTTCTTGCTGACATTTACGACAGAGACATTAATTGTCTCTCCCCCTCCTAGCTTTGTCCTCCGTAACATTTTGTCTTTGGCGTGAGTGATTATGTCCTCTTCCTAAGTGACGTGATTTTCACCCATTCCCCCCAACCTTACCGTCAGGTTGGGTCACTGGGGTCAGGTGCCAAGTCCCAACAGCCTACGGCAAGAGATGACCTAGATCTGTAGACTCCGCTCAGTAATTCAACTTTCAGCCTGCCCTGTGTGTTCAGAGTTTGAAGTTTGTTGAATATTTTATACTTTTTTTTTTTTTTCTCATTTCAACATAATTTAGGGCAGAGTGGACCATTTGATATTTTTACAGATTCCTTAACATTGGATCTAAATGACGTACATACTAGAAGAAATGCATTTGAAATATTTTCTTGTCAGTTTTGAGTATGATGATCAACAGATGGAACAGACGCATGACAACAGGTGCGTTTTCCTGATATAAAATCCAGATAGTCCAATGGCCCAACATCTTTATCAGTGATATTACACATGTATTGCATTTTACATTACGACAAGAACAGAGATACCACCTCAAATCAGATGTGTGAAAAGCGTGGGCAGCTACAGATTTAATGGGGAAAACTAAATTGGCAAAGGTGTGATTTTTCATTGCTCTATGGGACAAGGAACTTCTGACAAAAATGAGAATGATCTCCTGTTTTCTACCCATCAGAGCGACAAATTAATAAGCCCGCGTGCAAATAAACACTAGTTAGATGTCCCCTGCAAGACCCACATCAGCCTGGAAGGGCAGACAGGGAGAAGTGGTGAGACGTTTCTGATGGAGCGTGGCCGTTCCAAAAGCCCGGTGGTGTTACCAGCCTCTCCCATTTATGTGCCAGCCTGGCGTTCAGTAAGTGTGAGAATGTGAGCGTGGCACTGGATTCGCTTTGGGGTTGAACTCCTGCTATCTGCAGAAGCCCAGACTAATTATACACTTTTTGAGTTGGCGCTCAGTGTTTTTTTTTTTTTTGCTTTTAATGTTGTTTTCTTAGATAAAGTTTCCAAGTACGTCAATTGCTATCTGCTCTAAAGGTGGGTGCAACATGCTGACAAGAGATGTAAATTTAGACAATTTCCCTTCTTTGCGGTGCATGGTGTTATCTGTTAAGTCAGGCTGCTGACTTTTTAATTAGAATCTCAGGGTTTATCTTTAAAAAGACGAAAGAAAGTTTATACATGAACATCAAAGCCTGTGCATATTGTATATTATTAGCTTTGACATAAGAGGAAATAATGGGGGTGGGGCAACGTGTTCACTGAATCCATGAAAAAAATGTCAGGTTTCCATTTGATTAGATTTCCATATCTGGTAGACATTTAGAGTTTAGATAGGTTACATTACAAAGTATTCTATACTTTAGAGCCTTTTGCACTCCTCACACTCTGGAGCTGAGAGGCAGGTCCCCCTGCAGACTCATGGTTATATATTTTCTTTTACCCCTTTATAGGTCTATTTACTTCAAATAAGTCTCATCTGTTGCCTCCAGGGCATATCAAAAGGCCATGTCACATAGTGATGACAGGGAGAAGAAATTCTCTCCAATAGATTTCCATCAAAGAAAAGGGTGTAGGCTGAGGATGGAAGTTTAAAGAGTGAAGAAATGGATACATTATGTGATCTAAAAGACATTAAGGAGAGATTTTAGTCTAGGTGTATCCTTTTGTTCATTTTTGTTCATAACTGCAGGCTATTGAACCACAATAATATTGTTATTTTAATTTGTGATAAGAGCACAATAACCATTCACTGAATGCCATACTACATTGGATTCAAATGAGAAAATAGGCTACAGCATTTGATTGGTTCATTTCTGCAGCGATGACAACATGTAGACAACATGAAGTTACTTCAGTTGGTCAAGTCTGGGTTCATTAACATGAAGTGGCAATAGAATTAGGTTGGTTTAAAATAAAAATGCTACGCTGACTATAATCACAGTCAGTACTTTTTTGGCAGGGCAGTGTATGTTTCATAGTGTATGTGACAAATGCATAATGTAAATGTGTATGAATTAAATAAAATTAATCTGACAATTTCTCTATTAACATGCCATGGCCATATTCCAATCAAAAACTAACTCGTTAATGGCAGGCAGACCGTTTCAGTTTCTAGAGAGAGGCAGCCCTCTGCAGCTCAGTTCTCCATTAACTGGCTCTTAGTAAAACCAATTAAAATGCCACTCAGTGGCTTATTCAGTGCAGTGGGCTTGGAGAATCAGAAGGAATACAATGGCAAGGCAATGTGTGGTGTTCACACCCTGCACTTTGTAATTGTGAGTGTAGTTACAGCTGCAAGGGGAACAATGCGAGCATTATCACTTCTCTTTATTCCTGCAAAAAAAGAGGCCTCAAAGTTAGAATAAAGAATGAAATGCAGACCGTTTTAACCCACTGCCTTGTTATAAAGGGTTAGTAGTATTAGTATTATTAGTAGTGTTATCTTTTTGTTATTTTTTACATATTCATCATATGATGCTATATTACTAAATGCCTGTGATCAAATCTATGTTATGTACAATGTAGCTACGCAACAATATCATTACACCAATGACTACATGCTGCCAAAACAATCCTCACTTGACATCATAGCAATTATAGTATAGTTGTAACATTCTGTGTCAGAAGGACTGGTGAGGAGACTGGATCGGGACAAGGACTACTTTATTGGAACCTCATTGGAAGCATCTCATCTTAAACTCACTTAAACTAGCAGTCCCGGTGGGGGAATGCCAACTAACGCCCCTACTGAACTGGGCATGCAATGCATGATGGCACTAATCTACACTATGTAGAGTTGGATGTTCACTGCATGACTGCAGAACTTTACACTGGCATTTAACTCTGTTGTAAATACCCTATCTGGGTTAAAACATGTTTACTCTGAAATATTGACACTCCACTTTTGACTGTGTAAATGATATGTGCTATTGCTAACAATGGAGCTTTGATATATTAATTAGTATACATACTTGTTTTAGTGTTGTATTATTCACCATATTTGGTTTGGACTTTTTGATGCTTAAGGGGAGTACAGAGACCCACTAAGACCATAACAGATGAAGCTTTGGGGGAATGTCAGGGAGATGGACTTTAATGATTTTATTTTTTCTGTTACTGTCTGCATTCTTTGCTCATTAATAGCCCTTGTTCATGGGGCTGCTAGCAAACATCTCTGTCCTCATCATTTTCAGATCAGTTCTCTACCCAACCAAAGATGCAGATTCTCACTCATATGACATATCCAATTTGCCAAGATTTCATGTCTTGTGCAGCTGATTGCCTTGATTTCATATGTTATCATTATTATAAATGCATCATTGGCATTTCCTGTCTTTTACCCTGTTTTCTGCCTGTGGAAGGGTCCCCTCACCCTGGCCATTTATTATTAAATCCCTGTGTTTGTGAGTAATGCATTTGTGTCTTTCCTTTCGGCTGATGATATCGCCTGATGACAACCCTGGTTCTCTTACCTGAGCCCTGGATTCTCTGTGTTTCCTGCTGGGGTGGTTCTACTGCCCGTTCTGCCCGGTGGGAGCCACGATGCTCACCTCATAGTTCCCGATGGGGTCATGGATGTTTCCCTCCCTCATTGTTCCTATTCTGGAGATGAGTGGTTGGACACAGGATGTCGGTTAACGTACTGGGTCCTGGGCAATTGTTGACCCCACGCCGCATCTCACCTGTTTGCAGCCCTCCCGTTGTTCTTGGGGTGTAATTGAGGGGACTAACAATCTGGACAGTTCCCTGTACTATGGACTGAAATTTGATGTTTGCCTTGTCTTGTGTTTCTTATTACCATGATTGTGTTCTTTTATGAGTAGTTCAAAATTATACTTGTTGTGTCCCATCCTCGTTTTGTCATTTGTCTTTTACCCATGTGTTATGTGAGGGTCCCAGTTTGCTTCCTTATTTCCCTGCCCCACGTTCCTTACATTTACATTTACATTTACAGCATTTATCAGACGCCCTTATCCAGAGCGACTTACAATCAGTAGTTACAGGGACAGTCTCCCTGGAGCAACTTAGGGTTAAGTGTCTTGCTCAGGGACACGATGGTAGTAAGTGGGATTCGAACCCGGGTCTTCTGGTTCATAGGCGAGTGAGTTACCCACTAGGCTACTACCACCCTACACATTCCTCGCATTCCTCACCTTCTGCCATTCAATGGAATGACAGAAATACAAAACGGACGCAGCCGACTCAGTCCTGTGGTCAGGTGTGTCATCCTGGCTCTTCCATTTGTCTGAGGACATTGCCAGTTCTTCTCTGTTCCCTTGCAGGGTATTATTGCTTGTATTTTTAATAATGCCGCTTTAATTCTGTGGCCTCAGGCTGAAGGGCTCGAGCTGAATACCCACCCCTATTGTGAATCATTGCCTCAAAAACAGGATTTTCACTGTTCCACTCACAGTCCCTGTGTAAAAGGTTTGCAGCAGCAGTAAATATAGCATACTCCACTGACAATGCTTTCTTCGCCAAAACCTTCTGTGTGTTATGATACAACCATGGAAAAGGGACTTTAACACACTTTAAAGACTCCAGTGAAGGTTACTTTCATAAACAGAGGTTAAGCTTTTTTTTCCACCGGTGCTTGTGTTTGTGTGTCCTGAGGCTGGCCTGGTGCTGAGATGAATGCCAGCTGAAAGGCATGCAGTGGTTTAATCAGAGATCTGAAGGTTAGATCCAGATAGCAGGGATCAGTAATGCATTCGGTAGATGTACTCTCAGCGAAGTCTTAAAGCTGCAGGGATTACTTTCCCTTAGATGGAAAAAAAAAAAAAACACCATCTGAGTCCAACACAGCCCACTCAGTGTGAAGAGGCATTGCGCCATGGTGCATAGTTATGATGGGTCGCATGGTTAAAACAATGAGCAATGCACAGAAATCTTCTTTCTTTATTTTTGTGCTTTTTTGCAGCTCAGTGTGGAGCAGATTTTTTTTTCTTTCTTTTTCCCATCCTGTCTCCAGGGCGCATCTAAACCCCAGACATTTCCAGAGGAAGGATTTCTCAGTGCCTCTGTAGTGTGTGGAGCTGTGCTTTGCTGTCAGCTCCTAAGTGTCATTCTTGAACGCTGGAAGCCTATCAGGTGTATGGCTCTCAACCAAGCTCAATTTGATCACATTCCAGCTTGAAGCACCTGTCTGCAACCAGACAGGGTCTCTTTAACCTAGTGCTTGCCTGAGCAGACCTGTGAAGACTATTGACTCCGTACAGTACCTGAGTGGTGCCTCTCCACGTCTACTTATTTACATTTACCTGCAGTTTATCCCTGTAGCCTCTTCTCCAAAACATCATCCGATGGTTTGAGTGACTCTCCTAACCTAAACCCACCATCTGAAAACGTCATTCTATTAGACCATCTATTAGGGAACACATAAAATAGGTGTCTGGTTTGGCTGAAGTTAAAGAAGGGATGATTACCATAAATTATTAGCTTAAAATCATTTTTGACTACATTGATTTGTAAAAAAAGAGAGTGACTGACCAATGGTCAAGAGCCATCCTTTATCAACAATAAAGAAACAATATATTTGATTATGTTTGCAAATGTGACTTGCAAGGGTATAGGAAGTGAGCTGTCACTAGTCAGGCTCATTATTTTTTTTTTTAATTCTTTTTACCAAAACATAATTTAAGATTGTATTCTGTAGAAGTACACAACGGAGTACTTCTCTTTTCTTCAAGACATTTACTAAATTACTGCTTTTTCATTTATGAAAATCCTGAAGACGTACATCCTGAGGACACTAGTGAACAAGCCCCATTCAGAGCATGTTGTGCTGCTCCTAACGCCAGTTTGCTAATGGCACCCATAGTGTATTTATCCCCCACATTACAAATGTTTGCTAAAATGAATTAATTTTATAATTGCTCTCAGGCTTTTGGGTGCATTGATCTAATGAATTTGAAACATTTACATCTAAGGCATTTAACAGACACACAAATAACAACAACAATGAAACCATCAGCAGTTACAGGGACCGTCACCCTGGAACATCTCAGGGTTAAGAGTCTTTGTCACAAAGGGAATCCGATGACGCACTTGCAGACATACTGTGGGCGTGGGGACAAGTCGTCGTACCGGGAGAGGACACTGGGCGAACGGGGCAGGAGGACCGGAGGCGCCTGGCCGGCGAGGAATGATGACGGAGAGGACGCAATGGACGCGCTGCAACGCAGCGGGGAGTAAGTTTGGGGTATTTGGGAATTACCGAGGCGGAGGAGAACCGGAAGACGGCGACTTTCAGGATGGTCCGGGATCTTGGACTGGACGGGAGTAGGTCTTGGGCGGCAGGAAGGTAGGGGAGCATGGAATCCCGTCTTAACCGATGGGTCAGGTAGGTTCAAGGTCAGGGGCAGGTAGAGGTTGTAGCCAGGAAGTTCCGGTTGGGGTCCTTTCGTGGTTTCCAGGGGATCAGGCAATTCTCGAAGTCGTGGGCAGGCGAAGGTCGTATTTCAGGAAAGTACAATTATCTTGGGGCGTGGGTGAGAGAGCTAGCGTCTCTGCCGAGTAAACTCATACAAAGTGCGGGCGTGTCTCCTTGGGGTTACCTCACTTTTATACTTGCCACCGCCCGCTTCCATTTCCTCTTCCGGGTCGTCGTCTCCCAGGCTGGTGAGGCGCCCTCTAGTGGGCTGGAGGCGCGTTGGCCATGACAGTCTTGCTAATAGTAAAAAGTGGGAGTTGAACATAAAAATAGTCTCAGGTTATATAGCTTAGGTCTATCGATCCAGGTGATCACCACACCCTCTAGAAAGTGACTTAGTTAATGCTCCCTAATTTCCTTTTTTTTAACTGATGGAGAGAAGACCAGACTCTAAATGCCACAGATACAGAATGAGGATACAGAGAAATGAATGATTCAGTGATTCTGGACATGAGGGCGAGGCAGGTGCAATCATGCGGACTGTATGTCCGCAGACAGTGATGCATGAAGGGGCTGGGTGTTGGGTGTGGCCTTTCCACCTGAACCTCTGTTATCTTTAAGATCGTTTTATGATTTAGTACAGGATGGGTGCCCTTTTGAGATATTTCCTCTAACGATTTTGTCAGCAGCCAGAGGCAATTCACTTAAGATAGGAGCAAACTAGGGAACAGTGCTTGGAGCCTCATTTCCAGCTCTGGGATCTTGCTGCAAATGATGGAAGATTTTAATAAATGGCTGTGTCAGTACAGAGAGAGCCGTTGGTGTCCCAAGACAGAGTCTGGTTTATATGGACACCAGACCCAGTGGAGCATCTTGGAACATTACACTGGCAACCTTATTCCGTCTCACAAATGGGAAAAGGGATACTTGGGGGGAAGGTCCATGTCCCCATTATGCCTAAATTCATATAATGAGGGATGTGACAGAGAATAATAATGATTTTTTGATTAGTAATGTTATAAAATATGAACTGCTACTTTTTTTTGCTCCTGGCACAGCTGTTGTGATAAAATTGAATAATTTAAAACCAAAATAATTTAGGCGATTTTTTTCTTTTATAATGCATCACACAGATTCATACATTTTGGTTACTATAGCAATATTGTCTCATCTAAATATAACATCATCCCATGTGAGATCTCATAGATTGTGCTGGACTGTATTTTTCGGTAACTGGATGAATTTTTCTCATTAAAATAGCGGTGCAGTGGCCGCCATGCACCTGAACCCTGGTAATTAACATAAATAGCAACATGGCCACAGCTAATTCATTGTGCAGGATTATCACGCTTGAACGTTGCCACAGCACTCTGCAGCTGAAACCACAGCAAAGCAGTGAATTTTGTAGTGCATTCAAACCATGTATTGGTTTATAGATGGCAGATTACATAAGGTGGTATCTGTAGTTGTAGGCTGTAGAATAAGACAAAAAAACCTGACAAAACATAAGATCATTTTCATTTCTTACTTGACATTTTTAGTCCCAGTGACTCAGCATGTTGGAAAGTGTATCTTTTGACTTGGTGGTGGCAGTGAACCATATTTCACTGCTGGTGGGGTAACAACAACCACAGGCGGCTGAGATGTGACTGCAGAGTCAAGGCCTAAGTAGCAAACATGAAATGATCCATGTATATAGTTCTATATAATAATCAGCATTCAATACTATTAAAAAAAACAGCATATGTTTGTCCCCAAACGATAACATCTTTGTAAATTAGTTCCTAGAAATATATCATTGTGGAGATAAAGGATGTTGCTTTGCTTGAGCAATACCTTGCAGTCACATTTTGGAGTGAATGTTAAATATTTAGCATCATTCAAAAGGCAGCTTTTTAACATTTTATGACACAATTTTGCTTATTTGTGATAATGGTTGGATGGACTTGTGTTTGTTGAAATGATTCAAAAGGAAGCAAACAATACAACCATCATTTTTATGGATTTTGCCATTTGCTCCTCCATTTTCGACCAGTATTTACACAGAAGGAGGCAAAAGGGTACCATATCTCCACTGGCACAATGCGTGAGGAGAGGTGCCAGGATATCATGGAAGTCCTGTTGTGTGCCTGTCGTAACCTGGGAGACAGGCCAGACATCTGGCCCCTGTAACAAGTTCCAAGCCCCAGATTGTGTACTGACCAGTGAATGAACAAGCTCTGTCTTGTGTCACCATTATCCAAAGTGCCTCCCAACATTGTGATTTCAGACCATAATGTAGCTGTGCCAATTTATTGATTTTGTAGACTTAATCTTATTAAGTATCCATTAAAATACTATATAATGTAATAGTTAAAAAGTACCAGTGTACTAACTGTAAATTTAATCAATAGATGTTCAGAGGCTTCAGAGGACCTGCATCAGAAATGATCAATCCCCAGGTGGTACAAGAAGTGCTTGTAAAAGCAACAAATCGATTTTGTCAATATTATTGTGATTCAATATTAAGTCAATATTGTCAATATTAAGTGATTCTGCACAGGGGCAGTGGTGGCCTAGCAGTTAAGGAAGCGGCCCCGTAGTCATAAGGTTGCTGGTTCGAATCCCGAACCGCCAAGTTACCACTGAGGTGCCACTGAGCGAAGCACCGTCCTCACACACTGCTCCCCGCCTGTCATGGCTGCCCACTGCTCACTCAGGGTGATGGGTTAAATGTAGAGGAAAATTTAACTGTGTGCACCGTGTGCTGTGCTGCTGTGTATCACAAGTGACAATCAATTCACTTTCACTTTAATACTAATAATAATAATAGTAGTAAAAAATGTATCATAGTTTTAAAAATTGACAACTGCATTGTTCTTGATAGAACAAGATAGATGCCCTTCTCGGTATAGTACCAAACGTTTTGAGAATGGCACAATAAAAACCTTTGAAACTTATACAATGCTTGTAATTACACTTCAATACACCACAGAAGCAACTCACAGAAAGATTTGAAAACACTGAAGCAGCAAACTTTGTGAAAACCAGTATTTGTGTCATTCTGGGGGCCCCGCCTAAAATCTAGGGCTAGGGTTCCAAAATGCTAGGGCCGGGCCTGGACTTTAGGAACTAACATTTCAGATTAATCAAGAGTCAGAACTAGAAAAGGGAAGTTTGTGAACAAACTTCGAATTGGGCTTGGAACAGTGGATGGACGAGAGGATGAAGGGAAAGAGGGGAATCATTGTTGAATTAGTTAATTCTATGAAATTGTAGAGAGATAAAAGATGAGAAGAAGAAAGGATGAAGGGAAAATTTTTTTTTGTTAAATTAGTAAATTTCGAGAAATTGGTTGAAAATTATTTAGGCTTTTATTTGAATATTTGCATGTTACTATTCTAGCATCTAATACTAATGTCAACTATTCTAACAGGGCTAGGCCAAAATGTGTGTTCAGTAAGTTCAGTGATTCAAAAGTCTAATATTCACTTAACACAAATTTGATATATTTTTTCATGTTTTGATCAGGAATACAATATGTAGTGTTCCACATGCATTTCTGTGTATGGAAATAAAAGCTAAAAGGATTTTGAGCTTCATTCACTTGTTTAAAACACACTGCGTGTATTTTTTGAACACAACTGTATGATGTGTTATTTTCAAAATGGTCCCAACATGTAATTATTTGGAATTGTAAGATGGGAAGTCCCAGGTCCATGGCATTTTGTGCTTTTGTTTTTTCAGGGGGGTTCCCCAGCCTGTGTCTTTGTCAAGCTGTAACCTCCCCCAAGCAAGAGGTGTAAAAACCAGCCATTTGCTTGTGGTGTCATGATGAGAAAGAATCAAGGCAGACACATCAAAGAACAAATCCTGATTGGTCTGTGGGAACATTTTGGGAGCCAAATGTATAAAAGAATTTTCTGATGTGGGCTGAGAGCTTCTCACTTCCTCCTCCATCAGGAGCTGGTGGGTTCTCCCCCCAGTTTCTGAGTCTTGCTTTCTCTCCCTGTTTCTTAAGGGAAAGAGTGAAGAGAGATGGAAGAGGAAGAAAGAGAAAAGCCAGGAGCTTCCCTTTTTATCCCTTTCTCCTTTCTATTATTTTTTTTTACATACAATATTTACATGTAACTGCAATAGCAAACTACTGGTATTAATAAATTAAAAACTTCTCATTCTTATAGCCTCTATTGTGCCATGCCAGGTAACATCAGGTGTAAGTTTTAATACAGTCCAGAATGAATAACTATAGTGAAAAGAAATCTCAAATGGCACATGTCGTGCCCAAAACATTACCTAACATGCCTAACTGAATATCTTGGAAATTTCTCTACAAATGCTTTCTGTTCTCTTTTAAAGCAATATGTTTGATGCAGGTTTATTATTAGAATTTAGTACTATGAATATTGCTTCTACAGCCTCTCTCAGATGGCCAAATCACTGTAAAAGTGCACTTTTTTGTCCTTTTTTTTGATTCCCCGGGGCCATTGGGTCGTCACAGCCGGTGCCAAGACCCCTAATCACGGAGTCCTGAGTAATCTCAGCTGGAGCTAATGAAGCAGGTTGGCCTGAGATGGGAAGAATTTGCTACAGTGTGCATAATAGTGTATGGCCGTTATAATCAATGCCCTCAAGAGTGTACTCTGAAGGTGGCTGATAGGCAGCTGGACAAACAACTATTTTGTATTCTTTATAGCAATTATTGTATGTGGTCTCAGTTTCCATCAGCATTGAGTAATCACACATTTGATTGATGGCCTGCAAAATCATATCAGGCCTCTTGAACCCTATGATTGGTTTATATGTTTCATTATACACAGTAACAAAGATTGCTTATGGGCCAATGAAATAAGGTGATTGGGGTTTAATTTAGCATCTGTGCTACCCACAGGTGCATATTTAACAAATACATTTACTCATTTTTACATTTACAGCATTTATCAGACACCCTTATCCCGAGCGACTTACAATCAGTAGTAACAAGGACAGTCCCCTTTGGAGCAATTTAGGGTTAAGTGTCACAATGGTAGTAAGTGGGATTTGAACCTGGGTCTTCATAAGCGAGTGTGTGACCCACTAGGCTACTACCACCCTTACCACCCTATTTTTTATTTTTACTGTTAAAAGAAATTATTGTTTTAATTACCTATAAATATCTTGTCTAAGACCTTGTTCTTCAATATCAGTCTTTAATAGCTGTCTCAGGTAAATGTAAATTCGGCACCTCAGAATGAAAATGCTGGCAACACGAGCCCAAATGCAGGAATATACAAAGGAGTTGGTGAGTATTGCCCTTTTACTCTGCAAATGCGAATCAGTTTACAAACTATAATGCAAGTAGACAAATAACAAGAGGATTTTTCTGAGGACATGCTGGAATCATTGTCTTGGTCAGCAACATCGGCATCAAGCAGGCAGAACGAAAATCCAAAAGGCATATTCGGGGGCAAAGAAGGTAAGCATGAGGCAGGGTCAGTTTAGAAAGAATGCTTTTAACAGATGTGATAGATATTGTCAAATGTGTTTGCAGTTTGTTGCTTGTGAATGGCCATCTTGTGTCGACTGATGTCTTCCTTGTCGGTTCCTCCCCGGCCATGTCTCTTCATAGAAACCACTGTACAATTCAGGGCTTGGTAGACCAACGCTCAAGTTCGGAGTAACAGGCAAAGACTGAACCCTTGGTGGCAGGAGAGGGGAACTACAGGGGGGCCTGACCAGTGAATGCCTCAAACTGGGAGAGATGGCACATGCTGGTTCCTTGCTAGCTTAGCCAGGAGGAGGTGTTTGGAACAAGTGATGCACAATAACAGCGGAGTTACTCCTTTAGTTCTTGTTATATTTGCTTGGTCTGGACTCAGGGTGGAATACGGAGTCTGATACCCCGAGCTGACCCCAAAAGTGTCGCCACAACCGAGTGGAGAATTCTGTTCCTCAATCCAACAGGAGGTCGATGGGTGGACCGTGGTGTCGGACGAACTCCCAGATGAAAGTGAAAGTGAAGTGATTGTCATTGTGAAACACTGCAGAGCACACAGTGCACACAACAAAATGCAGCTTGGGATTTGAACCGGCAACCTTTTGATTATGGGGCCACTTCCTTAACCGCTAGGCCACCACTGCCCCCAAAAATGACATAGGCATTGTGGTCGTGCCATGATAGGCACGTACGTTCGGCCGGGAGGCTCATTTGGATGAGGATGCCAGGAGGCGGGACCAGAGTTTATCATGGAGGGCGTGGTTTGGAGGCATGGAGGCATTAAGGGTGGTAGTAGCCTAGTGGGTAAGACACTCGCCTGTGAACCAGAAGACCCAGGTTCAAATCACACTCACTACCATTGTGTCCCTGAGCAAGACACTTAACCTTAAGTTGCTCCAGGGGGGGACTGTCCCTGTAAATACTGATTGTAAGTCGCTCTGGATAAGGGACTCTGATAAAATAATGATTGGCCGGGAAGGGAACACAACTCATGGTGACAGGACGTGGCTTAGCCTGACGGAGGCAATCTTGGGCTGGACCTGGGGTCTACTGTGTTCATGGCAGCTGAGGCCTCACCCCACAATTGTGCCGGAGGTCCACTGGATGCATGGTTCGTGAGCCACGGGTAGCTAAGGACAATATGTTAATGGGGTGAGGGCATTCATGTGGCTTAGTGCAGTTCATAAGGGGCGCCTAGGAAGCGCATAAGGGGCACTTAGGAGGTTAAGGAAGCGTTTCGAATCCCAATCCGCCAAGGTGCCACTGAGGTGCCATTGAGCAAAGCACTGTCCCCAAACACTGCTCCCCGGGCACCTGTCATGGCTGCCCACTGCTCACTCAGGGTGATGGGTTAAATGCAGAGGACAAATTTCACTGTGTGCACCATGTGCTGTGCTGTTGTGTATCACATGTGACAATCACTTCACAAAGCTCAGTGGGCGTCCATCTTGGCCCAAGACGACACGGGAGGGTGCAATGGGTCGTGGAGCTCAGCGTGGAGGTACAGCCGACATTGAAGCAGAAACACTCAACAACCCACTGCATGGCAGTCGTACAAGGGCAATAAAGCTAGCCCAGAAGTGCTGCTGCGGTGTGCTGAGAGCGGAGGTGAGCGTGTTCTGGCGAATGTTGTGTGAGTGGCCTGCAGCATGTACCCGAGCTGTGAGGCTGGAGACTGGATCCAAGCTGCAGCAGTGCTTGGCGTTGTTGTTGTAGCCATGCTACAATATGCTTGTCTTTGCTGCGGTTGCTGAAGAGCATGCTGCTGTAGCTTTATGCAGCCGGCTTAGTGCTTCTGGCCCAGCCAGGTGGTCTGGGCCAGAAGGGCAACGAGAAACGAGGCAGAAGGGCAATCCAGAAAGGTGGTCGAGTCAAAGGTAGTTGGCGTTAGGTTGTCAATCCAAAAAGGCTTACAGCAGACGTGAAAGAATTCGACGTATGAGTTCACGTTTCTGCTTGCTTTCCACCACCATTTTATGCTAGCTGTTGCCCTTCTTGTGAAGTCCTTCCAGATTCATGGTGGTAGTAGCCTAGTGGGTAAGACAATTGCCTCTTAACCACAAGACCCAGGTTCAAACCCCACTTACTACCATTGTGTCCTTGAGCAATACACTGAGTGTCTCCAGGGGGACTGTCCCTGTAACTACTGATTGTAAGTCGCTCTGGATAAGGGCATCTGATAAATGCTGTAACTTTAATTGTCACTGTGTGTTGTAGTTCTTCAAATTCAAGGCTCTGCCGGGCCTTTTTCACCACGGTGTTGATGTGACAGGACCATGACAGGTCCTGCGTGATGTTAACACCGAGGTAACGGAAGCTGTCCACTCTCTCCACTGGGCTCCTGTTGATGACAGGGGTCTGGTAGGTCCTCTCCTGCTTTGTACTGAAGTCCACTATTAACTCCTTTGTCTTGCTGACGTTCAGGTGGAGATTGTTCCTCTGGCACCAGTTCACCAGATTTCCAACCTCCTCCAGGTAGGCCGTCTCATCGTTGTCAGAGATCAGGCCCACCACGACAGTGTCGTCAGCAAACTTGATGATGGTGGTGGAGCTAGTAGTGGCTGTACAGTCATGGGTGTACAGGGAGTACAGCAGGGGGCTCAAAACACAGCCCTGGGGGGCTCCAGTGCTGAGAGTGATGGAGGCTGAGACATCCCTCTTCCTGGGATTATAAGTGAATTCAAACCTCCTCAGGTTGAGCACATAATAATATTTTCACGTTGTAAGTCGCTCTGGATAAGGGCGTCTGCCGAATGCCTTAAATGTAAATGTAAATGTCAAGGTTGCGCTGGTGCCCTCTGGTGTATTGTTACCAAATAAAATCACCATCCCTACACCCCTACCAACAGTAGTATTTAAATCTGGCATGTCGAATAGACACTCCTATTACACCTTTACCATGACCTGTCCCAATTTGGTGTCTGATGCAGACACCCAGTAAAGTGGGTGTTAACCATTAAACCCAGAAGAAAGAAGAATTGACAAATGGAAAAGAAAAAAGAGATAAGGAGAACTGAAATACACTATAATGCAATGGCTACAATTTGTTTCTATCTTGTACAATAATTTAGCATATTGTGATTCAAATGTATCATAAGAATGCTCAGCTGATTTGAAGTTTTTCTATGACAGCAGGTCCACTGGTCCAAACAGGCGTTGATCGATGACCAGCCACAGCAACTGAGTCACGGCACCACTGTGTAGATTCTGGACGACGGAGACGTGCTTGATCAATGAAGCAGATTTATTGGTTGCACAGAGGGTCAGCAAACAAAAATAATACATAAAGTCTTCCTGCAGCAATGCACATCTTTTCTGCTGTGAATTTCATCATTGCAAGTGTTAAAATTAAAATTACATTATCACTTACTCACAAGTAATTCACAAAATATACTTACACCTTCAAATAATTATTTTTCAATACATTTAAAACATACTGGACATAAGTGAACATTAAACTTTTCATATAACACCACATTAAACCTTTCGTATTACATCCCCTCATGGTCGTATACAGTCCAGTATTCAGTACAGTTTACTGGAAAGTATTCACACTGCATCACTTTTTCCTCATTTATGTTATGTTATGTTATGTTACAGCCATTTTCTTAAACACAACACCCCTTAATGAGAACATGAAAAAGTTTACTTGAGGTTTTAGCAAATTTAAAAATGACAGCCTAAAGTCCTTTTGAATATGATGCCACACCTATCCTTGGCCAACTTTGCCCATTCCTCTTTGCAGCACCTCTTAAACTCCATCAGGTTGGATGGGAACCGTCCATAGCCATTTTAAGATCTCTCCAGAGATGTTCACTCATATTCAAGTCTGGACTCTGGCTGTGTCACTAAAGGTCATTCACAGAGTTGTCCTGAAGCCACTCCTTTGATATTTTGGCTGTGGGTGTTGGTATCCTGAAAGATGAACTGTCACTCCAGTCTGAGCACTCTGGAGCACGTTTTCATCCAGGATTTCTCTGTACAATGTGTCATTTTCCCCTCAATCCTGACTAGTCTCCCAGTTCCTGCGGCTGAAAAATATCTCCACACCATGACGCGCCTGGCATTCACACCAAAGATTTTAATCTTTGTTTCATCAGAACAGAGAAATCTGTTCCTTATGGTCTGAGAGTCCTTCAAGTGCCTTTTGGCAAACTCCAGGCAGGCTGCCATGTGCCTTTTACAAAGGAGCGGTTTCCAGCTGGCCACTCTATCATACAGGCCTGATTGGTGGATTGCTGCACAGATTGTTGTCCTTCTAGAAGGTTCTCTTCTGTCCAGCTATGAAGCTATGATAGAGTGATAGAGCAGGTTTTTGGTCATCTCCCTGACTAAGGCCCTATTCCCCAGATTGCAAAGTTTAGGCAGGCGCCAGCTCTAGTAAGAGTCCTGGTGGTTTTGAACTTCTTCCACTTAAGGATGATGGAGGTCACTGTGCTCATTGGGACTTTCAAAACATCAGGAATTGTTCTGTAACCTTCCCCAGATTTGTGCCTCAAGACAATCCTGTTGACAAAACAAAACAATTCTATGCTTGGTTTGTGCTCTGATGTCAACTGTCAACTGTGACATTTCAGCCAGATCCAGTATTTCAGGTGCACATTAGCTATTGCGTTTTTCACTAGATTGCTGCAGGACGTGCCAAGGATAACATTAAACAATGTGAATTGCATCATTCAGGCCGCAATGAATATGCCTACGTCAAAGAAGGACAAAGGCTTTAAATTGTGTCCAGTGTCCAGCCACATACACAACTATGAAGGAAAATCTTTGAGTTCTAAACTGACACTTGCTAGCCATTTAGTGTAAGGGCCTAGCAGACCCTGGAGACCTCCTGAACATCATCTGAAGTCACTTTATATAAGTGGAGGTGACCAATATGCAGATGGTAGGTGGAGCTGGTAGACTTCAACTCCTCCCATGAAGTCAACCTAAAAGAGACAGGACACAAAAACACAGCCAGCCACACAGAACACGTGGGAGCAGACGTCCAGGGATGTAACAACCATGATAATAAAATCACTTTTTGAATCAGCTGTTATGTTTGCTTCTTTTCAGTTTCTGATATGAGTTATTGATTGTAAGTGGTCATCACATGTGATCTTACAAAAAGAATCGGATTCATTAAAAAATTGTTTGGGTATTGTTCGGCCCTAAACTTAGCACTAAGGGTCAAATTCCTTAATATTTGCATTCCATAATATTCAGAATCGGGCAAGTGGACACTGACAGCCTCCGTGAAGTGGGCTGCAGCGACCAGAATTATACACAACTCTGCGTTTTATGGCGGATTCCATTTTATTAGTTGGATCGCAGGGGCAATATGTTCTATGTGCAGTAAGTGACATTGCTCAATACATCCTTTCTCAGCTATGGTCTAACAGGTCAATGTGATATTTCCTGTTCAAATGAAAAGTTCTGTAACAGAGAAAAATCTTTGTCACACCTGTTTTTTTTGGCAACCTTTTTTTCTTCTATAAACCCGTTTCCCAGTACCTGCTGACAAAAACACCCCACAGCATGTTGTCATCACCATGCCTGACTATAGGGATGGTATTGGCCTGGTGATAAGCAGCACTTGGTTTACTATGATGCTTGGCATTCGATCTTTGTTTCATCAAACTAGAGAGTTGTCTCATGGTCTCATAGTACTTTGGGAGCCTTTTGGCAAACTCCAGTCAAGCTGTCATGCACTTTTTAGAGAGGAGTGGCTTCTGGCTATCCACTCTTCGCTACACGATGGTGGAGTGCTCCAGAAATGGTTGTCCTCCCTCCACAGAGCTCTATTACAGTGGCCCTTCAGTTCATAGTCATCTCTCTGACTAAAGTCGTTCTATCCGGATCGCTGAGATTGTTCGGGCAGCTAGCTCAGCCAGTCATCTGAATTTACCACAGGTGGACTCCAACCAGTTTGAAACCTCTGAAGGATGAACAGGATGCACCTGAGCTCACTTTTGAGCATCATGACAAAGGCTGTGAATACTTACAGTGGGTACCTTTTTTATTTCAAGCATGTTGTATTGTATGCAACATTTTCCATGTTCAACCATTTTTGGAATAAGGCTGTAACATAGCAAAATACGGATAACAATGACATATAAAGACCTCTGTTCTGGAGACACCAGCCCATCTTGATGAAAATGTGTGTAAGATAAGCTATTCTTTCATATTCCAGTTATAACAGGTGCCAAATACTGTGCATGTATAGTATAAAGTTCATTCATGAATTAAAATGAATTCCCTATTGAATGTTGTTGTAAACAATACACCAACTGGATCAGCATATTTGAAGGTGACTTTGTTATAAAGGGAACTCCTTTACTCACCGCTTCTCTGTTTTTGTTATCTGTCAGTTGCATCCTTTTCAGCTACTTAATTAACCAGAGTCTTCAGCCCCACTGAAGATCTCAAACTGCATAATTAATGTATGTGGTCTTATAAAGCATCCACACAGGAGGCCTGGGCTGTCGCCTCCTGAGTCCTCTTTAAGACTCAGAAGCATCAAATCCCTCATCATTATGGAATAAGATAAGCACAGCCCAGATCCGTAACATTTCTCAACCTTGAAAGTGGCACAGGTTGTCATTTGAATTGCTACTGTTGAGGTTACAGTGACAAAGCAGGTGGCTTTCAGCTGGGTGAACAGTCGTCCTGTGATTTAAAGTCAAAATGTGTTCAGCCTAATGGAGGATATTTCCACAGATTGGATGATAAAGATTTTTTTTTTGTGGGATGGCTGAAAAATGACTGCCCAGTCTTGAAAAAGGTCTGTGACACTTAAAAAAAAAAAAGAAAGTCATGCAGGGACAAAACAACCCACAGCAGGGGGATCCAATTTGGGGAAAACAAGAGCACAGACAATCCATTTGAGAACCCATCAATCACACTATAGCATTATCACGCTGGGGCCTCGTCCGGTGACACGGGCCTGAAGCCGACAATTTTACTGCTGCACATCCACATGACTCTCTTTCAATTATTGGCCATGCAGGGTTATCAAATAGCTTTTCATTAGAGACCAGTCTGGCAGGAGTGCGGCGCTGTAGGATGATGAACCGCTTGTAATGTGTTGTGTTCTGGAATGAGATTATTCAAACAAATGTGTATGCCGCGCTTCAATATTCTTATTACCTACTTTGTTTTTATTATACAGAAATGTAGTTACGTAATCACACACAAGTGGGAGAGCAATAATGTGAGATACTTGCACCGGAATACTGTGATGGAGGGTATTAGGCCAAAGGATTATTGCAAATATATAAAGTGAAGTGATTGTCATTGTGATACACAGCACATGGTGCACACAATGAAATGTGTCCTCTGCATTTAACCCATTGCTCTTAGTGAGCAGTGGGCAGCCATGACAGGTGCCCGGGGACCATGTGTCCCATATGTCTGTCTGACTACACTCTAAAAAACGCTGGGTTGTTTTTTCAACCCAAATGCTGGGTTGAGTCTGTTGTTGGGTTGATTTAACCCAATTTGGGTTGAAAATCGGTCTCGATCTGTAACCCAGCTGTCAGGATTGCCTGCAGCTGGGCTCCACACCGGAACCCAATCCTGACGCCCCATAAATGCCGGAAGTTTCCGCCCGTTCGGGGTCGCTGGCATTTTCGTGAACTTCAGTTGGTAACACTGTTTATAATTTGAGTTCTGGCAATCGCCACACGCCTACGGGTTAGTTTTAGTTTATCTGTATTTAAGTTAAATCGTTTTCGGCCACCGCGCCATTGTTTCTTTGAGTTTATTATTTGTTGTATAATAAAAACCCCTTCCCAGTATGTCAGACCTCTGCGCTTCCTTCCCTCGTAAGTCCGTAAACGTGACAGAATGCCAGCGACCCCTCCAAAAGCGCAGAGGTGGAAAGCGGAGGAGAAGAAACGCCGCGAAGGACGCAGCCCGGCGCGGCGAACGCGGACGGCAGGGGAGAGACGCGCCGCCCGTTCTGGTGGAGCGTTTTCTCCCCGAGAAGCCGTGGTACGCGGCGCCGCGTGATGACGTCACCCCCGGGAAACTCCGCGAAACCCGGAAGCGACAACGTCGGCGGGTGAGTGGGCGGAGCGATGACGTTGGCGTCGGCAGCAGCGAGGAAGTGACGTGGGCAGCGAGCGCAGAAGATGCGACCCCCACGATCTTCGGCATGTCGAGCCAAGAACTCTGCGCTCTGCTGGTAAGGCTCCCTGTGGACTGGGACGACACGGACGACGACGAGAGCACGGGAGACGAGAGTTGGGCTCCGCCCATCGCACCAGTCTGCGATCGTCGCAAGGTCCGTGGGGACCCACGTCACTTCCAGGGGGGTGAGAAGCGGCAACAACAACGGCGGCGTCCCTCCAGCGAGGGGATGGGCAGCCTCCAGCCCGAATGGCCAGAGTACTGCCCATGGGAGCTTATCGCGCCATGGGTCCAGGATGTCCGCAGGGTGGACGACCCTCGGAGTCACCGGTGGGAGGACACGGATGACGAAAGCAATGATGACGTGGATTTTCGGTGGGCGGTCGTTGCCGGGATGGCTCCGCCCAGCGTGCGCGTCCGAGATCATCGCGGCGTCCGTGATTACCCATGTGACTTCCGGGGGTACGAGGTGGACACGGACGACGACCAGGATGACGCCGTTTGGGCAGTCGGTGCCGGGATGGCTCCGCCCATCGCGCCCATCCAGGATCGTCACGAGGTCCGTGGAAACCCACGTCCCTCCCAGCAGTGTGAGGAAAGCTGGTGGAAGAGGGCGATGGGAGGTCGCCAGCCAGCAACTGCGCTGCCGGGACTGCCTCGCAGGGAATCCTCCATTCCTGCTCCAGTCGCCAACCCGCCTTCCCTCTGCCCGGACGTTCCCCAGCGAAATGGCAGCGCAGCACCAGCGCCCACACCTGCTGGAGAAGACGTCCACCCCCCTCCACACCACACACCTACCACCATCTCCAGCGACGTGCCCAGCCCCGTGTGGGACAGCCCAATTGTGCCGGGACCCTTCAGTGGGGCAGCAGACACTGATAAGACCACCACCATCCTATCGTGTCTGCTTGGGTCAGCATGGGGCTGGAGCGCAGCCCTCTGGCAGCAGGGAGAGACAGACAGCAGTTTTCGGGACTTCCAGCAGAGACTGAGGGCGGAGTTTGATCGGCCAGAGCCTGAGCCAGGGATCGAACTCTGCCCCTCCACCACATCCAGCGCCAGTCAGGATCCGGGGCAAGAAGACCAAGCACTGGCGGGCGACGAGAAGGTCGCGCCTCCCGAGATCCTGGCTGTGCCCCCTGAGGAGGTCCCGGAGTGCTCAGAGAGGGAACTAGACGACCCTCTCTTCTGTCTGTCTCTGTCTGTGTGTGTGTGCGTGGCATATGTGTCCGTATGTCGCCCCCACTTCCCCTCTTTGTATCCACCAGATGGTGACCCAGCAGCAGAGCCGAACCCCAGGGAGGGAGTTCCCAACCTGACTGCACCGGTCCAAGGCGAGGTGGACGAGCCCCAAGGTACCCCTAAGTCCAGCCGGGGGGGGTGCTCCCCCAAAGAATTTTTTGGGGGGGGTGCAGTTCGGGTTGGGGACTCCTCCTGAGGGGAGGGGAGGTGGGGAAGCGATGGAGCTGGGTCCTCCGGTAGCCAGTGAGGAGGGCGGGCCAGGCATGGGCCTGCGTCTGCCTCCAGAGGGGTGGAGCGCCATAGAGCCCCCGGGTAGGCATGAGGACCCAGCTGGGACAGACAGGAAGAGGGCCTGCTTGTCCCAACGGACGCAGAAGGGGCTAGCCGGATGGTCTGGCAATGCCCCCCCCTTGGCACCAGGGCCGTGCAGCGAGAGGGGCTGCATAGTCCCAGAAGGCACCAGCCTGGGGTGCCTGGAACAGTCGCCGGAGGCTCTGGGACAATCTCCCTGCGCGGTGCAGGGGGTGACACAAGACGTGTCAGAGGGGACATGTGGAGACAGGGCCCACACGTACCCAGATGGATCGGCCCTGATTATTGTGTGCAGGTACGGGAGTCCGGGGCCGCCATGCGGGACCACGCCAGGGAGCCAGGCCGAGGGTCCGGGGCCGCCAAGCGGGACCACGCCGGGGAGCCAGGCCGAGGGACCGGGGCCGCCACGCCTGACCACGCCGGGGAGCCAGCCCGAGGGACCGGGGCCGCCACGCCTGACCACGCCGGGGAGCCAGCCCGAGGGACCGGGGCCGCCACGCCTGACCACGCCGGGGAGCCAGCCCGAGGGACCGGGGCCGCCACGCCTGACCACGCCGGGGAGCCAGCCCGAGGGACCGGGGCCGCCACGCCTGACCACGCCGGGGAGCCAGCCCGAGGGACCGGGTCCTCCAAGGGGAGGATACAGCAGGGCAGGAGCCCTGTGGTTGCCGCCGTCCGCCCCGCCGCCTCCACTGATGGTACTGTTGGGGCTCCGAGGACGTAGCCCTTGGAGGGGGGGCTCTGTCAGGATTGCCTGCAGCTGGGCTCCACACCGGAACCCAATCCTGACGCCCCATAAATGCCGGAAGTTTCCGCCCGTTCGGGGTCGCTGGCATTTTCGTGAACTTCAGTTGGTAACACTGTTTATAATTTGAGTTCTGGCAATCGCCACACGCCTACGGGTTAGTTTTAGTTTATCTGTATTTAAGTTAAATCGTTTTCGGCCACCGCGCCATTGTTTCTTTGAGTTTATTATTTGTTGTATAATAAAAACCCCTTCCCAGTATGTCAGACCTCTGCGCTTCCTTCCCTCGTAAGTCCGTAGTCGTGACACCAGCGGTGCTGGGTTGGGAACGCGGACCTGAAAGAGAGCACGCACGTCACGTCAACTACCTGGGACATCAGTGAGAGAAGCCGCCATTGTCTTTGCACCGTCTTTAGTTTCTGAGGGGCGAAAAAAAAATTTTCTGAAGGGCGAAAAAATTATTTTATGAGCGAAAGCCGCGGGGGTAGGAGACGGGCGGAAAAAAAATTCTGAGGCAAAAGCTGCGGGTAGAAGGACAGAGGAGAATTTTTTTCTTGCTAACTAACACTTGCTATGCTAACAATGCTTAATATCTTGCGACTGCATTGGGGCCAGCAATTTGTGTGTACTCACTCACACGGAGATAGGTAAGCTTTATTTTGCATATACAATGTGAAAGGGGGTTTTGGGGTTTAATGTTGTATTTTAGAAGTATACCTTTCTGTCTACATTTGTCTGTTTCTCTCAAGTTTGGACTTTTTATTTTAAAAGGAGTTTTGCTTGCTGCAACGAGAACCATTTTGTGGATGAACAAGGTGAGTTTTCTCTATTCAAATTAGAAACTGCTGGAACATTTGTAGTTTGAAACATGCATTTAATTATGAGGTCATCTTAAGGGAACAGTGAGCATTTGATACTTGCAGCAATGTGTTTTTAGAGTAGCTCTCTACTTATCTACATACAGTTTTGTAGAATTCAAATTATTTCAATGTAGGTTTGAAAAAGTAAACACCCACTTTCAACATATGCCATTTTTTGCACTACTAGTTTTGTTTAAAGCCACTTTAATATGCTTTGGAAATGCAAGTACTATCTGCGAGAAGAGCAGTTTTTTAAACGTTACAGGCTAAAATATGGAACTTATGCAAGAAGGAACTAAGCCCTTTCCTTGCTTGCATCAGGAATCATGTTTGTTCTTAGATGAGAGGAGGTTGTAAAGGATGAGCCTGACATCAACCAGATGATCCAAAGCTGGCCAGTGCTTTTTTGACTGAAAACCAGGTTTGTGGATGTGTCCTTTAATGTTTTTTTTTCTTATTTGTTTTACATACATGATGTTCAGAGAGGTTTATTTGTGTTATAAATAACTCTGCCTGAATATCAAAACTGAGCATATTTAATATTTTTCAGGTTTACCTGGAGTTTAACAGGATTGTTGGTAGAAATTTTAAAGAAGAGTTCTTTGGTGTTCTTGATGGGTTGTGTCCAATTTTGATGGAAATTTCAAGAGGAAGACAGGTCGGATAGAAAAGCAATTAGCTGACCTGCTACATCACAACGGTGGGTTGATATTTCTCTTTTCTTCTCATAATGATATTGATGGTTAGTTCAATACATAAACTGTTCTCTTGTGGTATTTCTCTATATGGACAAATAAACTGATATAAGATTTATTTCCTTTGTTCTACATTCAAGTGTGTTTTATACCACTTTGCAGAGCACAGAGCCAACAGCCATTAGATGCCTTGTCCTGAGAGGACTTCCAATAATTCTTGGAGATGATGCATCTATGTTCTTCAAGAGCAGTTCAGTGAGTAAACCCTTTCTCCATTTGTACCATTCAAATATCAAATTGTGTAATATACCACCTACTGTCACAACATGAAAGACGCCTATATATAAACACACAAAATAGATTGTTTACAGTGCCTAAAATAAAATCACATTGAATTACAAAATCTATAATATTAGATAATTCTATACAGTTGATTGTAGACAAATTGCTGTTAACCTGCATATTCTCTTTTTGTCATGTTTCTTGCACTATGTAGAGTCTATGGAGACTCCATGGACATCCCAGTGGGAATCCTCTATTATGAGGACAACAGTTCAGCAAGCCTAGCATTGCCATAACTCAACCCCTCAAGACTGGGCATCAACCGAGAGGGCAAGGGAAGCACTCACCAACCTACCTCAAGCAATGTGCCTCTTGTTTGGCTTACTTCACACTTCACCTGCAGCACCCAAAGTGCTTGAAAACACGTTTACCTTCATTCAGCAGGCAATGTGAAATTAAGGTAGAAGTGAGCTACCTCCAAAGGTTCAGAAGCTGAAGAATGAGCTAGCAGGGTAAGACCCAATTATGCTTATAGCACAGCTCTTCATGCCTGATTGTTGTACAATTACTTTGCAGTGATTAGAGCAAATAGGCTTGCAGTTGTTCATTTTGTATCTGATTCTTCTTGTGCTTGATGTGTCTAGTATTGTATTATTTTTTTTTTTTTTTACAGAGGGCACATTTTAGGAAAGTTGCAAGTCTATTTTGACCAAATCTGATCCTTACTGCATAGATGTTCTTAATGCCTGCTTTGTTGTGTGTTTCTTACAGATGACTCTTATATCTTAGTTTATGCATGATAAGAAAACTTTTTTTAATTACATTTACATGTCAAATTGTGTTTTTCTAAAGTTAATTTGGCTTCAATCTGATTCATTGTTACTGACTTTATTCCAGAAACACTGTGACTACAGTTTGATACATTTTCATAAAAATTGTCTTAATGTTGAGGTGGAGATGGAAAAAAAAGTCTTAAATTCATATGGACACATTTTTTACATGTTTTGTCATTAATAAAATTCCATTATTGAAATATGTATTGCTGTATAATTGTTTTTATTTTAGTAATTTTAATCACAAGTTTCTATATTACATTTCTGACCCATTTTGGGTTCCATTCAACCCAGCAGCGTAGTCATTTTTAACTAATAGTTGGGTTAATAATCACAACCCAGCATGCTGGGTTAAACGTGTAACCCAACTTATTGGGTCAAAATAACCCAGCGTTGGGTTGGTCCCTTTTTGACCCAGCGCTGGGTTACCAAAATAACCCAAATTGGGTTGTTTTTAACCCAGCAGTTTTTAGAGTGTGTATGTACCTTTCATACTGAATGCTTTTTTTCCATTGACATTTGGCTAACGGGCAGCGTTTATATACGTTCAGTGGAGACAAAACCACTAGAAATGTCTTCATTGGAAGCAACAGGCACTATTTACTATTCTCTCTTTATAAAATGTCCTGAAGACCTGAAACACACATCAAAACATCCCTAGGAATCCAAGGATCCACAAATCTCTTACCAGTCACAAGTAATCAGTTAAAATGTTTGCTTTTCTGTGGAGGTAATATTTTATTTTTCACGGTGGCATAGATACATTTGCCAAAGAAATTGCCTAATTTTTTTGCTTGAGTAAAGAGCAAAGGCATCAGTGATATTTTCCATTCCTTGGTTTAAAAATAATTTTAAAAGTTTAAATTATATCATTATATAAAACCAGTTTAAAGTATACCAATATCCCACTGACTAACTTTCCTTCATTGGGGAGTCCTTTTACTCAGGGTCACAGCAAATGGAGCCCATCCTGGGACACAGGGCACAGGAACTCAGCCGTTATATATATATACAAGAACGTTATTTGTCCCCAAGGGAGGCAATTTAGAAGGCACAGTGGACCAGCTCACGTATAACACTACATAACAAAAGCAGTAAGGTGCGTCATTTAAAAAGTGTGTAAGGTGATGATGGTTGTTTAGGGGGGGGATGTCCAGAGTTCAATTGAAGGACAGCTTTAGGAACAAAGGTGACCTTCCTCCTCTGTGTCCTGCAGCCGGGGCATCGGAGCCGGTGTCTGGAGGGGAGCCACTCAAAGGCAGAGTTCAGAGGGTGTGAGGGGTCTCTAATGATCTTGAGTGGCAGCCTGCATGTCTGCTGGTCACAGACGTGTGATAAGGATCTCACAGGCAGTCCAATGGTCTTGGAGAACACCTGACGGTCCTCTGTAACCAGTTTCTGTTCTGCATACTGGTGGAATGATGCAGATGGAGATGGAGAATAATATTACACTTTTAATAAAGGAGTAGTAAAAGGTCCATAAAATGTCTTTTCTGACTCCAAATGACTTCAAAAGGGGGTATAGCTGCTGATGACACTTTCTGAGGATCTCCTCTGTGTTTGGAGAACTTCAGTAGGGTATTTATACTCCTAAACTAGCTCTGTTGGTTTGTGGATGGAGGTGGTAACTGCTGCAGCCAGGTCCCTCTCTTTGGTCACCACCATCTCTTTGGTTTTGCTGACGTTCCGTTCCAGACGTAAGGAGAGAACATAACAGGGAGAACATAACAAGGTGAACATGCACACACATGGATTCATACTCAAAAATAACAACCATGCCACCATGTGGCCCTAATATCAATATGCTGTGGTTAAAAAAAACAGTACTGGGTTAAGATTAGAAAAATTGAAATCTGTAGGTACACGTCGACTGCAGGAACCAAGTCTTACTGTCAGTCTACTGAATCTATTTTCTTGTGTGCTGTTATTCAACTTTGGTGGGAGTCTGTCACTTGCTTTCAAAGCTAATAGGGCAGCCAAATGTGATTTTTTTGAACATCAAAAGTGTGTCAGCTGTGTGTTTCTCATGTAAGCTGCCTCAGATGTTGGCTGCGGTGTTGGCCTCGGTGTTTCTGCCTATTGGCTGGGTTTCATCTGCAGCCCTTCGCAAGCTTTTTCTGGACAGAGCACTGCTCAACTCTGGTACCATTCTAGTTAATGTGTTCATTGGCATTTTAATTTAATTAGAACTGCTCACAGGCTTAGAGAAACGAGCTCCGAATTTGGGAAAACAGAACATTTTGAAAATCAATAAAGTATCCTAGAGTATACCTCTGAGATGTGCATTAAATATTTTAAATAAGTTAGTTCTTAAATAGCAGCCATTTTAAAACATTGTTGCATAATGTTTAATGACACAAAATATAATTTAACTCTATTAATTCAGTATTATCAAAGGTTTAGAAGCTGACCTTGGAATTTGGGTAAATATATTTCGGAGTCTATTTACTGCAAACTGCATGCTAATAATTGCCACCATCTAAATACTGCACAGCATTTACTGTTCCTTGCACAGAAAGGTCATGTGTTTTTCCAGTTATTTTTCTTTTTTCAATCTCTTTTCACATTCCAATTAATAGAGTAATTATTCACTGCTAATGATTTTTAAAACTGCTCATTACCCTCGCTTCACATGAGCCTAAACCGCGTTGAGCTTTTGTGAGTCACCCAGCTCTGATCCTACCTTCAGTTCATCCTCTGCTTCTGAATAATTTACAGGAACTCAAAATGGTTGGAGCCATGTCCTGCCACTGATTTTAGGCAATGCCAAATAATGATTTGCATGCCCACGCGTCCCACGGGAGCAGTATTTGGGAGCGAATAATGCTCTGGACAAAGAATAACAAACTACACTTCCAAAACAGACAGTCATAAAGTACACAGAGTGGGACGGAGGCTTTATTTTTAGGGATGTGTATAGATTTTTTTATAATCCATAAATAATTCCCTGCAATCTTAAATGTAGATTTTATTCTCAGGCTCCCTGATCGAACTCCAAAAATGTCCCTCCGAGTAATTAGTTCTGGGAAGGTTCAAACGAGCAAAAAGCAGTGGGTGTAATTCTCATTATTACTAATTAATGTTAGTGCCGTGTCCTAAATATCTAACACAGTTATAAGTTGCCATCTCAAATTCTGCATCTATCGAAACTTTTGTCAGATGTGGTAATCGAAGAAATGGCTTCTTCTGGTGTGTGTGGTTTACAGTGGGTTGCAAAAGTATTAGAATTTTATTGGAATTCCATGCAAAAGACTAATACAAAGTGGTGTACACTTGAGAAGACCAACGAAAATCATACATGATTCCAAACATTTTTTACAAATAAATAACTGAAAAGTGGGTTGTGGGTATTTACTCAGCCCCCTGAGTCAATACTTTGTAGAACCACCTTTTGCTGCAATTACAGCTGCCAGTCCTTTAGGGTATGTCTCTACCAGCTTTGCACATCTAGAGACTGAAATTCTTGCCCATTCTTCTTTTCAAAACAGCTCCAGCTCAGTCAGATTAGATGTTGTGCCATACTCCTTCCATTTCAGAATTATCGCTGAATTATCACCAGTGCTCTGTGGGATGTTCAAGGCTTGGGAAATCTTTTTGTAGCCTAAGCCTGCTTTAAATGTCTCAATAACTTGATCCCTGACCTGTCTGGTGTGTTCTTTGGACTTCATGGTGTTGTTGCTCCCAATATTCTTTTAAACAACCTCTGAGGCCATCACAGAGCAGCTGTATTTGTACTGACATTACATTACACAGGTGCCCCCTATTTAGTCATAAGCACTTATCAGGTATGTCTATGGGCAACTGACTGCATTCAGACAAAAGGGGGCTGAATAATTACGCACACCCCACTTTTCAGTTATTTATTTGTAAAAAAATTTGGAATCATGTATGATATTCGTTCCACTTCCCAAGTGTACACCACTTTGTATTGATCTTTCAAATGGAATTCCAAAAAAATCGATTCATGTTTGTGGCTGTAATGTGAAAAAATGTGTAAAAGTTCAAGGGGGCTGAATACTTTTGCAACCCACTGTACCTGAAGTGGACCTAATGCTCCGAAATTTTAACTCCGGATCTGTAAATGCCTGTTTGAATCCACATTGAGATGGAACTTGAATACAAATGCATGAGCTTCCATCTGAACAGGACAGGAGCAGCAGCAGAGCAATATATGTCAGAAGCTGTCTGGTGACTTTTATATATATTATTAATCAGAACTTACGATGGCAAAAAGAAGGATTGGTGTGAAAAAATATTGCAGCCATTGCTGAATGTTTAAGCATAAGAGGATAGGATGGGAGGAGAAAAATGAAAAACAGATAGACATTAATCCTGTGGAGGTAGAAGTATGTTCCACTGCACATAAACCCATAGAATGGTTTAAGAAAAATAACTTCTAAATGGGTGATCAGAGTGGGGAGGAAGTCCTCCTTGGTGGAAAGACAGAAACTGGGTCAAGGGGTAAACACTGGAAGTAAAAACAGGTACAAGTTCTCAGAACTTTCAAGATATGGAGAATGCAGATGATCCTGACTCGGAAGAGCAGCGGGATTTTTGAAAAATGTGCCAGCTATTTTGATATCTGCCATTAAACCTCTATGTTTTTAGTCCATCGTTCCTAATACTATTAACTATTTGATATAACCTAACAAAATAACTATAGGTTCATGCTGCCCAGCACAACCAATAAGTGTGTGATTACATAATGCATTTTTATATTATTTTTTCTGCCTCTTAAGCAACTCTCCCCAGACATAAATAATCTTTGGCATAATGAATATGTTACTTTCATATTAATCCCATATTTTCAGCAGTATCAAAGGCTTTCTGATTGCTAGCAGACCAGAGCTGCACTGCATCTTCTAGGCAGATGATGTCATGACCGAAGTGGATTGAGTGAGGACGTACGCCGTGTTTATTTTCAATGCACACGGTGTCTTGGTGCTGAAATGTTCTTGAGGGCTGCCCCCGACTCGCATAGGCCCCAGATCCTGACGTCCCACTCACACCCTCACTCACACAGCCCCGGTTGGATTCAGACTGACACCTGCCATTTCCCCTCCAGGGACCACAAGGTCACATGAATCACAGCAAAAAGACACGTGCGCAACACACCCCAGTATGCGCGTTGGTGGATGACTCTGTAGAGTTCAGGCGGGTTTCTTTAGGGGAACCATTAGCCTCAATCAACCACATCTGATACCGGTTAACCTGAGGAGGGTTTGGAAAAAGGGGCGGTGACATGTACACGACACGCAGATCCTCCTACCAGAGCACACAGGAGAAGGGGGGCAGAGCTGGCACGGACATGACAGCTGAGAAATTCTAACAACAGTTATGTAAACTGCATTAAACATAGGGGAACATCTGTAGGAACTAAGATTTCTTTTTTTTAACTACATTGTTGTAATTACTGTACTCTAATTACAAATGGTTGGCAGTGTCACAGATCAGCAGATGTCTCCTGGTTGTGGTAAACTTCTGTTTAAAAGAATAAGAATTATTGAATGTGATAAATGAGAGCCAAAAGGAAACACAATAAACTCAAACTAACCCAAAGGTGTGTGCCAAAATGACAGGAACAAAAGACAAGTTGAGGGATCGTCCACAATAATGTCATACCACCCATTGGGTGGTGCATGCTTGTATTTAAGGAGCCCTGATCAATCCTGTCAAATTAGCTTCAGCTTGCATTGATCAGGGCTCCTATATCAGGTGCAGCAGGTGTCACAAATACTCTAACAGAGAACCATTCTTTTTACTTTCCTCATAAAACTACTACAGTGACTGCAGTAGCTTTATAGTTTTGCTTGGCCATAATGTTTATCTTCTCCTGAGACATTTTGCTGGTAGGTTCTGGATTCATTTTGTGCCGCGACTGTATTTATTTTCCAAATAAATCCCAGTAATATGTCATCTCTGAAAATGTCTTTGTCATGATTCCTTAAATACACTTCTCTGATTGACATTGGGCACACGGCTGAATGCAGCGAGTGCAACTGCACACATTTAGGTCCAGCTGCCAATATAAATTTGAAAAAATATCACCTAAAAGACCATTGTACTGAAAGGCAATGCCCCAGTAAAATGCAGCCCGAAGCCATTGCTCTGTACAATTATAATCTTGACATAAAAACGGCATGTAGTTATTAAACACAATCAGTCGAATGCTGAACTTTACAACTGGGCATTGGTTTTAGGGAGTAAATCCCAAGGTTAAAGAACAGGTTATGGCATGAAGATGGCTTTAGGAAATAGACAAATGGTTATTGCTAAGGTTTATTGATTACCAATGTGCAGTGGTCACCAGCAAAACCGGCATTGCTAGTCTAAGTGATTTTTAGCAGTATATTTGTTTTTTATTTCCTCCCTCCTTCATTTTTAACTTTATGACATGGAGTTCATAAAAGACCTGTTTTGACTGATATAGAGTAGCAAAGTCGAGTGCTTTTATGGATGAAATGAAAAATAAAAAAATACATTAATGTAAAGTACATTTCTAAGTATTTACTCTTTTTATAGACTTTATAGGACAATTGGCCTAAAGATAAAAATGATATACAAAGCATAGTGCTGTACAGCATATTAAAAGATTTCAGTGACATTATGGTCTTAAATTAGCAGATTGTATGATACAGATTTTCACTTGGCTTTAACACATTTATGAGTTCTTCAACAAAAAAAAAGTACACTGAAACCTGGAGTCAAAATTAATTCTTCAATTCCATTTTTGAATGACACGTCTGTACAATGGGGGCCAATCACCTAGTGGATTGAGGATCTTGATGCGTCTGTTATGCAAATGTGCATGTCTCATTAACATGCATTGTTGGCTTTCATTATGTCTTTATGGTTTTTTTAGCATTTGGGGCATTTTAGTTACCTAACTAAAATGAAGTAAAAGTATGAATGTCCTGATTAAAATGAAAATGGGTCATAGTTTATTTAATTATTCTAGATTTCACATCTGTTGACCTCTGTCTTAAGAATTTATTTGACATTAATGGGCTTTCTTAATAACATTGAAATGAGAAATATATATATTTTTGTATTTATTTAGGTCACAAAGTGGCACGGTGACATGGCCTCACATCTTCAAGATTATGAATCCCATGTACACTAGGTGATTGGTGACTCAGTGGTGTGTCAGCGAAAGATGCTACGGGAATCCACGGCTCCGCCTTTCCCAAGCGTCATATGACAATTTGGATAAAGGTGCCTTCTAAAGAAATGTTATGTATAATAAATTTAGCTGAATGTAATGTAACGCTGTACAAACAATGTATGTATTTACCAATTATTTGTGGACAAAACCATACAATGAGAATGGATGCATGCACTTAGTTCTGTCAAAATGAAGAGCATGAAGCATTTATTCATGAGACCTTGCAGATTTAAAAGGGATCCATCATAGTCCAGTATCAAATGCTTCAAGACGAACCTGAATACATGTTATTTATACATTCAGGTCTACCTTGAGCGTTTCGGACTTTTTTCCTCGGCCATGACCATGGCCTAATTAAGCCTTTGTGGGCCACCTGACAGTGACAAAAGAATCAGTGCCACATAAGCGGGCTGATTCTCTAAAGGCAGGGACAGCAGATTGGAAAGAGCTGATTGCATTGTGAGTGCAACTGATGTTCAGAGACCCTCAACCCCCCCGGTGACCTCAGACTTGTGACATCACCGATGATGATGCATCATCAAAGCTAAATGGATTTCTCCAGAGCCCAAAAGCAAATAAAAAGGCAAATGAAAATGTGTCTGTTGTCGCCTGATCCTTTAAGTCATTAAGTGGCTCATCAGTTTATCTTGTTATAGCCAAGATGTGATGTAAAAGAGGCACTTGAACATTCACACAAATCTCTCATTTGCATCCTGCTTCTTGTATAATTTCCTTTTGTTGCATTTGAGCTCATTTTATAGTTTTGCATCAAACAGAACATCAAAATGTTCTGTGTATTAAACCCATGCAGACTACATAAAAAAAAGGTAAAAAGTTCCACTGTGCAACGGCTGTGTGTTTGATTTGTGTGTGTACACTGTTTCCTGTCATCTTAGCACCTACGAAATGCAGCAAGTACAGTACACTGTATGTCATACACATCTGTAGACACCTCCATACATCAATGCTATCTAGGGTACTCGGGAAAATTTTGGCTTAGGGAGAATAGTTGTCATCATTTACAGTCTTGCCAAACATAACTGTGGGATATGATGCAAGCATCCAGACACATCCTGTACCCTGTAGATGTAAGATTGGTGAAGGCAGTCTGTTCTTATGCTTTACAGCATCTCTGCGAAATCTCTCCTGCACTGTGAGCACCACGGATGATGACACCAGCTTTGAAGGCTGCTCTGAATAAAAATGAATATGAAAAGGAATTTAATATGAAGTGCGAGAGTCAGGGACAGCAAAGTGGGGGGATCCCTGCAGCAGTTCTGTAATTAGATGACGGTAGATGCACCTCCGCAGTTTAGCACAATTAAAGGCATCAGTGACCTGCAGGTTGGTCACTAGGGTGACCAGCACAGAGTGCTGGAGGGAAATCATCTTCCATCACCTGCCTTTTTATATTTCAGTAGACCCTTTCACACAGCCTGTACAAGGTCGAAATTGTTTGGCTTTATTTCACCTTGCCATTTTGTATAAAATGAACAAACACTAATGGGCTGACAATGTTGGTCCACGTCTGAGCCAGCAGCACTGGCTGTCATAGAACCCAGATGATTTAAAGAGAAGGTGGACATTTAAGGACAAATGTGTAGTTCTTTTTTATGAAATATTATTATGTGCTCAACCTGAGGAGATTTGAATTCACTTATAATCCCAGGAAGAGAGACAAGAACTACAACACAGTGACAATTACAGTTACAGCATTTATCAGACGCCCTTATCCAGAGCGACTTACAATCAGTAGTTACAGGGACAGTCCCCCTGGAGACACTCAGTGTATTGCTCAAGGACACAATGGTAGTAAGTGGGGTTTGAACCTGGGTCTTGTGGTTAAGAGGCAAGTGTCTTACCCACTAGGCTACTACCACCATGACACAATCCCAGTATATATTTTCAGAAGGCTGTCATGCATGAGAGTAATTTTGGATCAAATGAACATTTACAGCTCCCTCAAGACATAACAAAAATATCATTTTTGCCACATTTACAGTAACTGGTAGTAAAGTGCCTTCTCAGTCTCATGGTGCATCAGCTTTAGTTTAGAAATGAGAAGATTTGACTGATTTGTCCTATTGCCTTTTACCAATTTGTATTGTACAAATGGGACACATTGTAATTTTATGAATTTTATGAATCTACTTACATACAGTATGGGCCAAATGTTTGGACACACCTTCTCATTCAATATGTTTCATTTACATTAGTAAATTCTCACTGATGGCATCAAAACTATGAATGAACACATGTGGAGTTATGTACTTAACAAAAAAGATGAAATTACTGAAAACATATTTTATATTCTAGTTTCTTCAAAACAGCCACCCTTTGATTACTGCTTTGCACACTCTTGGCATTCTCTCGATGAGCTTCAAGAGGTCGTCACCTGAAATGGTTTTCCAACAGTCTTGAAGGAGATCCCAGAGGTGTTTAGCACTTGTTGGCCCCTTTGCCTTCACTCTGCGGTCCAGCTCACCCCAAACCATCTCGATTGGGTTCAGGTCCGGTGACTGTGGAGGCCAGGTCTCCACTTTTTGGTAAGTACATAACTTGTTTCATAGTTTTGATGCCTTCAGTGAGAATCTACCAATGTAAATGGTTATGAAAGTGAAGAAAATACATTGAATGAGAAGGAGTGTCCAAACTTTTGGCCTGTGCTGTAGGTGGGATGAGCTATGAAAAGTAAACATTTAGGATTCAGTTTGAAACAAGTCTGATTTCTAAAATCAGGGTGCAGTGTTGAAGTTAAACTGGCCCTATAACAGATCCTCCTTAGTGCTTAAATATTCCACCTTAATGGAATATTTAAGTCCACACACAATCACACACACACACTGAAGGTAGTCACATAACTAAATATCTGCAGTGTGTAAAAAAATAAAAAATTGTCTTTTCAATCTCTTTGTAGTGGTGCAGGTTGCCATAGAAACCACTTTGTGTGGTGGGGGTAAGAAGAAAACCAGTAAACAGATCTCTTTAAATATTTGCCATGACATTATGTTGCAATTTCAGAGGAAATATGCATGTACCTATTTTTCAGTACCTTGGTCGATGTGCAACATCATTACTCTGTGGAAGTGATCTTGTTTTTTTCAGTGTTGACAGCATTAAAACTGGTGGCGCATTCAGTAAAATGTTCTAATTAGAAGAAAAGCAACAGGTTTTGACAAAACTCAAATCTGAATTCTTTTTCCCTAGACCAGTGCTGCTCACTGACAACATAAACCCAGCAGAGCATTGCATTTAATTTCCTTGAAAGAGCAGATTAAAAATATTCCCAATTCCAGGAAAGTGTTTAAAGAAGATGGTCTTTATTCCTATATAAATTCATAAATAGCATTCCTGTGGAGCAAAAGATTTTCCATTCATTTATGCTGCTGCCTGCTTGGCTGCTTGTAGTGCAAATACCAATATTTTCTAGAGAAAGATGAAAAATGTCACTCGGGTCGACTGTTAGCCCCTGCAGTCTTGTAGATTGTTCAGTGGCGTTATGCTTTCTTATAAAATAAATGGCACGTCTGAAGAAATCCTTCACTCTGCGCTCAACCTCTTTGTCACGGCGGCCTCTCCTGTTCCTACCTACCCATTTCCCAGGAGAGAAGCAAAAGCCCCTTTTATTAGAAAGCACCATGAAAAACACAGCTGGGATCACTGTCCCCATCCCGACATTGTGTAACTCAACCAGTTTTTTTTCGTCTGGACATGTCAAAATCCACCTCACACAAAGGAAGAAAAGACATACATTGGGGGGTGGGGGTCAAAAAGTTTGGAAACCAGATCCTATTCCGTCCCTGTTCTATCATCTTCTCCTCTTTCTTCCTTCGGTGTCCAGTCGATGCGTCTCCAGCAGAATCTTCACCAGCACATCCATGTGTTTTATTCACATACTCTATGTTATATATGTTGAGTCTGTTACATCCTTCCTATGTTGGTCATTATGACAGGACTGTCGGTTTTTTTTGGGCGCTTGGTTATAAGCTTCTGCGCAAGCACACGGCAGCATTTTTCGGCTGTGTAGCAACACGGAGACAAAAATGACGGCAACCTGCTCTGCCACCTAGGTTGCTAAGCAATTGTCATGAGCAGGCCAAACAATCTGCAGCACATGGCAGAGCGGAGATGGCATTTACCTGCACACTGAGCACGCCACCTCAGAATCACCACAGATTGAAATTGGACCTCATAAATCTTGATATGGTTAGGGTGGTGTGATGGATATGTGTCATATGTTCCTGTGTTTTGGGGTGTGTGTATGTGTTTGGTGCAATAACGATTTATGGATTTTCCCCGAGTAACAATGCAGTGTGTGATCAATTTTTGTTATGTGTTACAAAAATAAAGCGTCTACAGGCATGTGCATAAATATTATCCTGCTGATAACAGGATCCATTTTTAGACCATTTTAATACACGGGATGCCGAACGTGTTGTAATGTAAATACAAATGTGCTCCCTATTCACACTCCAAGGTCATTCACAAAAAAAAAAAGATTAAATGTTGCTTTTTTAGGCACAATGGATGGTGTACGTTATGATTTTAATTCCGACATGAAATATCCGGTATCCACTGTAATTTATGCTCCAGTGGAAAACTGTAATAACTGTAATCATTCCTCTAGAATGACCTCAGCTGAAACAGGATGGGTAAAAACAGCTTCTTCTTCACCCTTTTAAAGGCAAATGCAACTCCCCAGGTTCCTTATTTAAAGAACGTGTGAAAAACATCCAGATGAACTTTCAGCAGAACAGGGGGATATTTCACAGATTTCCCACTAAATCTTTCAGCCTTCACATTCCTTAGCCTTTAAAAACAAATTATAGCTGAACTGCATAAAAAATGCATAATTTATTGTTTACTAGCTGGGCATGACCTGGGGCATTAATAAGAGCTGTTTAATTTCACTCCTTCCCTGTCTACCCACCACACACACAGCAGGTCATCATTCAAACAGGTTTCAGGCAAGAGATAAGGTAAAAACATTGACTTCATTAATTCGGTGACTATAGAAGAATTACCATTTGTAATATAATAACCACACTTTTCTATGTAAAAAAAACGGAAGATTGTTTTAATTATAATAGTAGTTGTGTTATTGCATAACAATGCCATTATTATATTTTTGTACAAGAACAGACCTGTTATTGTGATGTGCCCTTTCTCCTTCCTCTCTAAGTTTGCACCGGCATGCTGTGAAGCACCTGCCTATGGAAATGAGGTGCTGTCTGCTCTGCTCGGTAGAATGCCGGTTTGCTCACAGCGAATCAGTATGCAGCAGGCAGCGCTGCTCCGGTGGCCCGCATGAGTTCAGCACAGCGGCCCCTTTTCCTGCCGGAGAGGCGGCGCACTAAACTCGCTCGTACGCCGCTGCCTGGCGTCCCCTCCGAGAGACGGGCAATTATTGCCTGAAAAGAAGTGCTGTCCTGGCCAAACCCCGAGCCATCGTGTCAGGCTTCCAGAGACACAGAAACATGAATTTCGTTTAAAATGTTTTCATTAAAAAGTCAACCTCTACAGCTTTGTTCTTTTTACGTCTTTTTAAGATTGTGTAAAAATAAATCGAACCAGAAGTGCTGCCTTGTGGTCGTAAACTCGTCAAACTAATTCCATTTCAGGTAACCATTCCCCCAGGATATAGACAATGCTGACCTTTGACCAGCAAAATCAAAATGGTTTTTCTGTAAATCCAACAGAATTAGGATAAAATAAGGATCCCCCAGTGCCTTCCTCATACGATGCGTTTACAATTCCCCCCACGGTGCTCCTGAGCGATCACGTCCACAAGAATGTGATGTACATGACATTGACCCGTTACAACCACAATACAGTGACATCATTTCATCTTTGAGTCTAGGTGAACCGATGTACCAGTTTTTAAAGAAATCCTCTCAAGGAGCTCTTGAGGACTTGGAATATCGGAAGATTAATATTTTTCCTTTCCATTTCCAAATCATCACCGAGAGACCTACTTAACCTTAGGCACAAAAACCAGTCCCCTCTCTAGCAGCAATAGTGAAACTGACCCCAACCTACTAAAATTGGAAATTAATGAGGTGCACCACGGTTTTGCAGTGCAGCCTGAATCGCTTAACCCTCCCCTTGCAAGCGGGCGTAGGCTGGTAGTCAACAAAATGAGATCTCGACGTAGCCTCGCTTCGCAGGGACACGAGGCCGGGGTTTAACTCTAAAGCTTCGCTTTTTATGCACGCGAAGGAAGTGGCCAGCGCAATGGCAGGAAATCCTCTTTAGGTTTAACACGAATGTAATTACGGCGCGGCGGCTGCGTGCTGCGGCATTACAGCGCTGTTTTCAATCACCATAGCATTGACACTGGGTCACCTTGGGGATGGAAGCACAAAAATACAGCCAAAGAAAAGTGGGCCTATGGTGCAGTGACAGCCACCCAGGTAAATCGCGTCTTGACATTTGAACACAGTAAAAGGGTCAGCATGTCTGGCGTTTGAACGGAAGTAGATCAGTTCCGAGAAATCTGTGAGCTTTTTTAAATGGGCACAAGAAGGAGTCCATCGGGGATTGACATTTAACGGTTCTGTGCGAGTAACTAATCTCCGGCCGTGGGCCAAAAATTAAATGGAGAAATCGCCGGGCACAATGTGCACCAGCAATTTAATATCATCCCTGAACTAATTACGAACTACGGCCGTACAGAGCAGTTCCTTAAGCGTGTTAGAGGAGGGAGACCAGCTACAGCGTGATGTGAAGCAACGCACAAACTCCCTCTCAGTCACAGTGGCTGAGTGTCACGTCTAAAGTGCTAGATACAACAACAACACAACAATCCACCATGAAAGGACTATACAGATACACAACAAAGCCACAACTAACAACACTAACCACTCTAACACACAACAAAGACTTATCTCCAACTCTACAACTTTCCAAAACTCCAAAACTCTCCTCTCGCCTCCTCCTCCTCCTCCTCCGGCTCCAGCTCCACAACAATGAGCCTTGACTGGTGTTAGGAATGGTCCTTAAGTGCTTCAGTCCTGTGTGTTGATTGGCTGGCAGTTGACGAGGGAATCGGTGGGCGGAACCAACAACAACAACAACATTTATTTCTTATACAGCCCAAAATCACATACAGTATGTCTCAATGGGCTTTGACAGGCCCTACAGTTGAGACCCCCCACACTTGACCCTTCTGCACACAAGGAAAAACTCCACACAAAAAACTCTAGGAGAGAGAAAAAAAGAAAGGAAGAAACCTTGGGAAGGAGTGATACAGAGAGGGACCCCCTTCCAGGGTAGAGTGAGCCTGCAAATGGTGTCAGGAACCATAATCCCAATCTCCGCCCAGCAGACAGCCTAAAAGGGAAACACTCACAAACACAGAGCACCCCAAACCATTCTATGGCCCAATGGACGTAACACTGAGTTAGATCTAACCACACCAGAGGCCCACCATCTCACTTCCGCCTCTGTCAGCAATATCAGAAGATCATTACAAGTCACACTGTGTGACACGGTTCTAATAAGCTTGAGAGCAACAGGGTATGAGGGTGACACCTATTGATTTGTAGGCAGCAATGCAAGTTAGCATTGAAGAAGGAAACGTTATCAACGCTAGCGGTAAACAGAACCAAAACACGTAAAACAGAAGTCTGGAAGTCTGGAAATTGCTCTTACTATATTACTACAACGGAGGGGGAGAATGTAAACCTGGTCTTCATTTCTTCCTCGCCGTCTCTTTCTTTGACACCAGATGTCAACACACCTATGTGAGGCAGCGCAAAAAGCACCAAACGCAAGATTATCTTCGAGGAAAACGGTGTCGGCGGCTTCGGTAACGTGACGGTGGCTAGAGAATCGGAGACAAAGAGCAGTGAAGCTGTTCTGCCGCAGGGAGCTGGCCAACAACTTGTTCACCAATAAAACCTGGCCAGTGGCAAAGTATTGTTTTATAAGGGGAAAGACTGGCAGCTTGGATATAGAAGCAGGGTAACATACCCTATTCGGTGGGTTACATCGTGAAGTATTTAGTATGCTACTGTTTGGCCAAATACAAGATGGCGCGGAAGACTCATTAAGACACTTGATACTAATGATCATTTTTGGTACCATCTGCCTAGGCCTCGAATGCGTGTGTACACCACTTAGTCAGTAGTGTAACACACCATAGTTACGATTCTGCTACAATACCCACAGGCATTCAAGAGTTACGGGTTTAAAAACTTTTCTTCAACTTTTGTTAGCATTTATTTATTTATTTGCAATGCATTAGCAGCGATTAATCACATTCTGTTGAAAGGTTTTCTTGAAATGCTCCCCCACCCCAACTGCACCCACCCACACACACACACTTTCACTTGTTATCACGTCCTGCCTGATTTTCAAAATGTCGCCATTTTTGGATGGCTTTTAATTTAATGCTGTTCCCCCAGCGCTTAATAAATCTACGCGGCCCGAGATAATGGATCTGTAAAATTCTCCGCCTCGTCCTCCAGGGACCCGTTTCTTCTCACCTTGTTTATTATCACATGACGGTTCAGGGAGAGTGTTTTCTAACATGTTATATTTTGTGGGAAGCAGGAATGATATATTCCAGGACTGCCACCACTGCTGATGATTTCACCATGAGGAATGAGACGGGGGCCCAGAGGAGCTTCTGCAGGATGGGGTGTTGAGCAGGGAAGTTGATGATGTTGTTTATTTGTTGGTAAGACCACCTCGAAAAAGCCTGCCAGCTTTGGTGCACTTCGGTGCAACATGTCTTTAATCATCAGCTCGGAGGCGCCGCAAACATGCTGCCCGTGTGAAATCCACAAGCTGCCGTACCTATTGATGCAGACGGCAGCGGGCGGGGCCGTGCATTCATGGCGGAATAATGGGTGACACGAAGCGCCTTGTAGCGCCACTTGCTCTACAGCTCGATGGATATCGCGGCTGTTCCAGTGTGCCTCATTCTGAAATCCAGCAGACAGCTGAGCTTGGGTAGGAAGGCCTGTGTAATTAGTGTGAGTGTTTAATTAGGTTGTGGGCTCAGATTGTGCTGAGTGCTATTGAGATGGATTACACTGTTGACCTTTAAAGACTTGTGGCTTTAATTGACTGAAGCCATAACAGGATGTTCGGTTCCTTAAACGGTGACGAGCGGAGCCGTTAGGCCCGGTGGAGGGATTCGCAGGAGTTTGCGTTTCCTTTCAAGTTATGACGGGACGTAAATCCGAAGTGTGAACCTTCGCAAATGGGTCAGCTGCTTGTAACCCAATACCCTCAAGCTCTGGGAAACATTCATAAAGGTCTGTAATATGTAAATAATTTATACTCATATGTTAAACATTATGTGCAAATATATAGGGTATGAAGGCTAATCTATGACATTAAGGCATTACTTGATATTTGTTGAATGCTGTTTTTGTTCCTTTCATCATGTTGCTATGGTTACTTTGCCTTGTCATGTTACAGTGGCTACTTTCCTGGGGTATAGCCACATTTTTCTGATGCAATGATTAAACATGACCCCAACAAGCTTTACTTCAGAACAACTGACCAATCAGATCATGACACAAAACTAGGCAATATGCAGATCTATTTTATTCATGTGTAATAATTCAGTTTTTGCAATACCATCAGATGCAAACTAACCCACGTAACCATAGTAACAGCAAGAGACGGCAGCAAGTCTCAGTTTAGAATAGAATATTTTATTTTAAAAGTGAAGTGAAAGTGAAATGATTGTCGTTGTGGTACACAGCAGCACAGCACATGGTGCACACAGTGAAATGTGTCCTCTGCTTTTAACTCACCACCCTTAGGACGGTGTTCAGTGGCACCTCAGTGGCACCAGGATTCAAACCGGCAACCTTCCCTAACCGCTAGGCCACCGCTGCCCCAAAAAGATTAGAAGTCAGTAGTGGGTTTCGAACTCACGCCTCCAGGACAGACCGCGACCTGAACAGGAAGTGCTCTATAAGTCTGGATGTGTTACATAAACTTTCAAATTTAGACATGTTGACGGAACCCTGGGAATTTTAAGTCCAGGCCTACATTGCTGATCACTCATTATAAATCCAGATTGGTTTCAATGCATGACCGTAGACCAGTGGTCAGGATGCTTTTAAGTAAAATATTTTCCAAACTCCCACACCCCGGTACACACACATCTCTTGTGGGGCAGTGCTGGCCTAGCGAGAAAGGAAGTGAACTCGTAATCAAAAGGTTGTGGGTTCAAATGCGAAACCGGCAGGGAGCCACTGACATCCTCTTGATCAAGGCACCGTCCCCACATACTGCTCCCCAGGCACCTTTTCACAAATGGTTTAAATGCAGACACCACATAGATCTTTAACCCTTATATTATTTATCTGTTATAGACATTGGTATTAATAAGTTTAGTTAATTGTTAATCAACTGAATAATACTAGATAATTTCATTGCAGAGCCACATGTGGATGTCAAGGTAGATAGCAGCTGCCAAGATATGAAGAAAAAAAGGAACCAGTCTGACACAAAATGAAATTTTGTCAGAGAAACTGGTCCCAAATTGACTTTAGATTTAAATTATGTGACAGCCATGTGTGCTGAATATGAGTTCATTAGGGACTGATGGTTAATTGGGCAATTCATGGCCCCACACGTAGATTATTAGAATCGGTACCAGTACGCCACACCACAGACAGGCCTTGGCAGTGGTCTAGTGCACAACAGTTGTTCGGAATAAAATCTCCCCTAAATGGGACATTACTCCCGGCCAGCCATCTCACCTCTGCCAGAAATGTGTTTTTCATACAGTTCACACCTGAGCGTGTGTGACAGTGTGTATCTGTGCAAGTTGGAGGAAGGCTGAGACGGAGGGAGATGTGATGGGACTTAATGAGAGGGAAGGAGCTTTGGCAGTGTGACTGGAAATACATCCTGGAGGGAGAACTCGGGTTTATTCACAACACTGGAGGCTGGAGGCTAGTAAACTCTGTGGGAATGTGAAATATGGGAACATCATTACCTACAGGCTTAATTCTCCTGCAGAGATAAAAAAAAAATGCACAGTGGTCTAATAAAATTTATTCAGCACCACTTTGCGACATTATGTAGTTACACATTTAACTTTATTGCACTTAATTGTCATTAAAGTTCCCAATCCTAAAATTAAGATGAAAGACTACAGGGTACAGGGGGCTTTTCACGGCTCCCCACAGCTCACTAAGGGTGACGGGTTAAATGCAGAGAACGCATTTTGTTTTGTGCACCATGTGCTGTGCATGCTGTGTATCACAATGACAAAAACAGTCACTCATGCTCTCTTCTTGGTCACCGTTCGAGCAACGCAGAAACGATGCACAGCAGATGAAAGCGGTGCCATTCTACCAAGAGTTTATCTTTGCTCCTACTGTCACACCCACGTTTTCCACAGGTACATGATATGAACTACTTTGGAATCCACATCTTTGACATTTACAGTAATAGGTTTCTCAGGCTTGTTTTGGGGCCTGTCCTGCAAAGCAACATACATTCAATAATCTGACCAAGCCAAACATCATCCCATGAGCTGTAAGAAATGTGGTAAAAACAGCTCCTCGTAAGGTGGAGCCAGTCGCGTCTAACAAGGAGAAAGTAATGGGACTATAAAGAAAACCGTAACTCAGCTTTATGGGGGCTGCTAATAATACACACAGCTTTGTCTGTAGCACTAAACTGGTTCCAGTGAAATGACCATTCCAAAACAGCAACTGGCTTCTTGTTTTTTTTAATAGTCTTCTTTCATCACCGTCATCATTGCATCATATGTATTGATTTTCAGTTTCACTGCAGTTTAATTAGATGAAATAAAATACATGCAGACCTGTGAATGGATGGATAGCAAAGATGTTACCTAATCTTTTCACCTGGACTGTAACATTATACCCTTATCTTCCTGACCGGTCTACCCCATATGTGATGTTTGTGTATATGCACGGTCGGGTCGATGGCCAGCAATAAATGGTTCTCACCATCATCATCATAAATCACAAATCCAGTGATTCAGAAAAGGCATCTTTAGTGTCTACTAATAGGATCTTCATATGCCAGTGAGGAACTGTTCGTCCAATCACTCACAGCTTGTCTCTCCATTGTGCCCTTATAAATATTTCACTGTGTGTTTGTTTGAGTTTGGATGAACACAGCCAAGCGACTTATTATTCAAAACAATTTCAGAAATGCGAAATCCGTCTTTTGTTTTATTTACGTGCTACACGAAAAGAGACACTTGACACTGAGATGCAGTGACGTGGCAGCCGCCAAGTCCTTCAGAACAATGATTTGTCTCCCGGTGTACGGGCGTGCTGAGCGCCCCAGGCTTACTTACTTCTTAAAGGCTTCATTATGTCATTAGCACCCCTACGCTTTTAAACAATGGAACTGAATAGCTCCAAGAGCTGAAATATGCCACACAATGTCCAATGGAGCCCTAGGTTTCTCTGCAATATAGTTGTGTTTTGTTTTTAATGGGTGTTTAAATCACTGAAGGTAGTGCTGTGCGATGTATGGCCATAAAAGGAAAAGGATTTTCACAATGATGATAATTATCACTATATATGTTAAAGCAATAAAATACTGGTGGCAGTATCTCGCGGTGATTTAGTTCACCCCATTAATATTTATTTATGCCGGTAATGCCAATGTACACGTGCCGGGAAAATTTTGATTTATATTCCGTGATAAAGATGCCCCTTCTTTCATTTCAGTTTTCCGAACTGTGGCATGTTTACGGTCACATGTGACGTTGTGACAGTAAACAATGCAATAATGTTTCTATTAAAGATGTGTAGAGATGTGTCATTATTGTGCCATTTCATTGCTCCCAGGAGTCGTTTCAGCCATTCAGAACGTTAAATCAGAAGAAATTGCTTTATAATATCATAAAATTGTAATGTGTATAAACAGAAAGAAATGAAAGTTGAAACATTTATCCACTATATTCATTTTGGTGTCAAAATTACGATTTTAAGCCACATGTTGAGCAGCATTAATTGACCATTTACATTTTGAAAAAGCCATCAAACCACCACAATTAATACCTCATATTGATGTGTTGCCTTTTGAGTCTTTTCTCCATCTGGGCAGCTTGAACAAACTTTTATTCACTTCATATATTCAAACATCTTGTAACTGTATAATTTCCCTGCTGTTTGAGGTCTTAGGATGAGCATACAAGGCAAATCCATCTTGCAGTAAAAAAATAGCTGGCTTCCGCTTGAATTATTCAAGCAACTAAATGAAAAGCATGGAGACGCAGCAGTAAGAGCAAGTAAATAATCTTCAAAAAATGAAATAGTCCCTTCTTTTTCTCCACAAAGAACCATTTATTGTATACACATTTACCCAAAAATCACGGTTTATTGAAAGGACACAAAGAGAGAAAAAGACAGATGTAGCTTAGATTAAGTCCTCAGTGCATGGCACATCATTCGTAGGGAAAAAACGACTCAGTGTGAGTCTGTAGCTCCTCACCTCTGGCACCAACAAAGCAGGAAGAGCTCAGAAATATTCAGCGCTGAAAGTTGGCCAGCCAACTTAACCCTATGTACTTCGGAACATGGAACAGGGAGAAAAATTTACCTTTTGCTACAATGTGCGACAAAAAAACACATTTTGGTCTTAATGGCCATAGAACAGTTGTTCATCAATTAGAGCGGCATTAATGAAACAAAAGAAGTAATAATTAAATCTGCCATTACCAGTCAGTAAAGAGGTTTATTTAGAAACTTCACAAATTATTAAAACTGTGTCCTGACGTTTATTTCTCTTTTTATAAAAAGAAAGGAGTTAACAAAGAAATTAAACATTTATAAAACAAAAGTACCATTACCATTGCAGTCTTTTAAAAAAAAAAATCTATGTCTATTATGCATGCCATTGAACTATGCTGTTTGATTAATTAAGAAAGTTCAAGATTTTTGTACGGTATGTTGGGACGTGACGTTTCTACAATAGAAGAGCCTCTATTCGACTTTCATGTTACTCTATGAGTGTGTGTGTGTGTGTGTGTGTGTGTGTGTGTGCGTTGTCGGGTGTATGACTAGTTTGTTGCTTGCTGCCGTGCATGTGTGTTAATGTGTGTGTATGTGTGTGCTTATTTGCTTTGTGCGTGAAAGAAAGTAGGGGGCCTAAATTCGTTTGACATCATCCAGAGCGCGCAGAGAGCCGCTGTCACCATCCAGTCCTCTCAGTTGAATGTGTCGCTTTGTGTCTTTTTAGTGCCGCCCTCCATTTTCACGTTGTCTGATGTCCTTGCGTTCTCGTTTCCGCTCCGCTCATCGCTCTGCTGTTAGAACAACAAGATACACCAATAAATGACATGGCTGCTCAGACCTGAAATAAAGAGACAAATTTCATCAACAAACGCATCCATAATATGTGCATAAAAGCCACTAGATGTAAATTAGGCATAGATTTTTCAGATCCTCTAGGCTTAAGCTATCAGACTAAGCAGTGTTGTTTCAAAAGGCCGTGGTAGGCGGGGTCGAGCAATGTGTCCTGAAGAGCTGCAGCAAGCTACACTTTGCACTATTATCCCAGCTAAATTATTCAGCGCTTACTCTGCTGTGGTTAATAGGAACATGTACATTAGCAAGGAGCTCGAGTCAGGACAAGGTTCGGCTGCCTGGCTGGAGTGCAAGTTGTTGAATCCAAAATGAGGCTGGAGGTCATCTATGACATTGGCTAAAAGTATGAGACACACCAGTGACATCTGGCTACCGGGGGCAAAGAAAAAATGTTCATTGCAGCACCAGAATGCTATAAAGGAGAACTAGAGCATTGCATAATTCAACAGAGGAGATTTTTTTTAAATTTTTTTTATATTTTGAACTTTACAGTATGTCAGACCTACCCCGGTCAAACATTTTAATTAGCCCACATCAGCACCCATGCACCATCTAAATATCTTGCATTTTCCTTCCAGGGTCACTGAAGGCTCTTCAGAGAGTTACATCATATAAAGCAACAGGTTGTCAACATCCTCACACTTTCATGTTCTGTCTCTGATGACATAGGTGCATCGCGATCAGCCATAAGATTTTGTGTGGGTGGCATTAGCCCTGCAGCCGAACGCAGAGTTTATAATTGGCCCCCCTTCAATTTGTGCCCGGGGAATCCTACTCTACAAGTATGCATTTAAAAATAAGTTTTTTTTTTATTCATGCATACTGTAAAATAACCGCACCGGAATACATTATTTAAAAGCCTGGGTTGTTTTATGCAGCCTGCGATGATGCAAGCGGCACATTTCTTCTCCACATTTCTGGAGCACGGAGCCAGCTCGAATGTGAGGACAGTCACCCAAGTGTAACCATATTATGCCTAATGCTATGTCAGCGCACTCCTCACATTTAATCCATTTGGAAAATAAACACTCAAAGTCCCCCCCCCCACTCCTCCCCCACCTTTTTGGGGAGGCTGCATGAAGCACTGTCTCTTTCCCCGGGGTGAGGGATCAGGCCTACTGTGAAATTCAATACCTCGTAAGCACTTGATAAGGCCAGGGAACTCAGCAGGGAGAATTTACAAGCTGTTTCATTTGCACACTTCGCCATGCGATTGCATTAGTGGACCCATTTATAATGGCCTACTTGAAATAAAGAGCTCCGAGTTGACGTGGAGCTGACCGAGTCGCGGAGATGCCGGTATCAAGGCCGAGGGCTTGATTCAGTTGCAGGAGAGGAAAATATACACACACACACACATCTTTCTGCTGAGCTGCCCAGTAGAATTACGCTTGAAGTCATGAGGGACATGGATCCCATGAACATCGAGTTCAGAGCTACAGCATTTCAGGATTGTGGCGTGTGCATTACACGCCTGCTGCACATCCGGCGAGGAGCGATCTACAGTTCCGCACCGACGCAACTCTGCTAAAGCATGTTGGCTCACACGCCATCAAAGATTTTCCTACGTATGGACACAGCAGTGGGATGCTCTACATTGATATGCTTAAAAAATGAAAATATGAAAACTTTTTACAATATCTGGCACTGCATTTATCTCATTTGGGCTTGTTATGAAGCTTGCGTTGTAAACAGTAATATTAATCATTTCGCCGATGCGTCCGAGCCTCAAATAACGATTGCAGAGCAGTGATCTCGGCAGACGGCGGTCTCCTGTTTGTTGGCTGTTCATTCTGTCGATTCGATCTGTATCCTATTTGGTGCCTTCGGTTTGGTTTATTTATAAAAAGACGTAAGTAAAGACGCACGGTTGGGGGAGACTGTCTTGATTCGCCGGCTCCCGCAGCTCTTCGGAGACTATTACCGAAGCCTCTTAAGCGTAGATATTTCTATATCTCCCGGTGTACGGGTGTGTATAGTTCAGAGACCGCACTTGCAGGCCTCTCTGGGGATTCATGCATAGCTCTTTATTATCGTGGACACTTCTGCTTTCCTCTCTTTTTAACTATACCAATTAATTATTCGATTTCGGCTCATGAACGGAATCCTCTATTACTCATAATCTTTGTCTATGATTTTTCATTAATGCAGTCCCATGTCAGCGAAAATCACTCTTACCAGCCTGTGCGGTGTGCATGTTGATGCATCTGCATGAAGTCTAGGGAAATCACAGCACTGAAACCACTGGAAAGACTTAAGAATACCACGATAATTAGAGCCAGGCACCGTGTGTGTCTGTGAAGATATGAGCTGGCTTCTCTTCCATAGTGGCATTCCAGGAAGTTTGCAGAAAGCTGAAGACTAAAAAGCTGGTAGCTTACCTGATTCTGGCCCACCACAGTTTTGGCCTTGGCGGGTGCCGTCTTATTCTGGTTCTGAAGACAGTCTTCATTCAACTAAAAAAGTTAAAGGAAGAAAAGTTTTCTTTACATTTCATGTTCTGCCTGTGATCACAAACTTTTCTACATTTTTCCATACGGTGATAATCTCCTGAAGAAACATTTTTTCATGATGAGCATGACTGATTTCAGAACAAATACTCCTGCATCCAGGGGTGCTGAACTAATGAAAGTGACATTGGTTAACACTCCTTGGTGCATTCATGAATACTACTTGGAACCATCTTAAGATGATTAAGATGTTGAAATCTAGCTGCATGTTTGGATTGGAATCGGTTGTATTTCTGATGTTAGGGGCCTGGAAATGGGGTTGCGACAGGCCAGGCGTTTAAAATTTCCAGAATAAGGAAGTCAATTGCAATGGACTCCTCCCCATTTGAAACTTTATAAACACACCGTTATCACCACGTCTTCTGGGTGTCAGAAATAATGGTTTTCTATTCTCTAAGATAGAGGTGTGACATCAATAAACACTCACCATACCCTACGTCTTACGCAATGGCACAAATTTGTGGCCATATCATGAAGGCAAAGACATGTTCTGAGAAAAAAAAAAAAACGGGTCCTTAAAAAGTATCAGTCAAAGGAACATAAATAAGGAAAATATGAAGGTAATGAATGTAATCAGAATGGAAGGACATGGTAAAACGGTCCGGGGCAAGAAGAGCCCTATGGCAACTCTTAAGGTGATACAGTCCTGCCTGAAAAAGATGGAAACCCGTAGAACTGCAAGCATGATTTATGATATCTAGTTCTGACAGAAGGGTGACCTTTGCTGAAAAATGGAGACAAATTCCAGCTAGAATCTAGCCCCGAGGCATGTAAGAGGCTCCAAATTTTGGAGAGAAAACTTTTGCACTTCGTTGTTAAGAGCAATATCTGACTCGAGCTTAACAGAGCACACCCTGGATGTCCACCCCACCGTCCCCTCCATTGCAAAAGGATGAAACTGGGAGCCTTGCCATAAAAAAATTGGCTGGGGCTGTGTAAGAGTGTAAGGGGTCAAGCAGCCAAGCTTGGTACGTAGGATGTTTTTTCGTTAGCGTCTTTGGTCAGGAGCATCGTGAAATGTGATCAGGTTGAATGCTTCCTTGGGAGGGATGAAAGGGCTCAGATGAATCCTCACACAGGCTCTTGCTATCGCTAAGGCGGTCTTGAAGGCTAGATTCGCATGCGGGAAAAGAAGCAGTTGACTACCCTGGTCAGAGCAGCGTACTTATTTGAATTCAGGAGACAGAAGGGACTCGACACTTGATGGCCTATTTGCATCTGTGGAAAATAATTAGTGAAGTTTGGAAAGTGGTGCAACTTGCTTAAAGGGGCTTGTGAGCCATCAATTTCTAGTCTTTTGCCAATTAACAAATAATCCAGTCACAGTAGACACTAAGACCCACTCAGGTAAACAAAATGTGTTACCTGAATTTACCTGTTAGGCCACTACTGCCCCCCCACGCCAACTGCCCTACACAGCAACATCTAACTGTTTTAGCTTGAATTGTCCAAACTCCACTTACTACCACTGTGCCCCTTTGCAAGACAGTTAACCCTGAGTGTCTCCAGGGGGACATTTCCTGTAACTACTGATAGTAAGTCCCAATGGATGAAGGTCGTAAATGTGATTCACATGGGGGTCCCTATATTCCACATGTGACCAACAGTTAGCATTAAAAACACGATGCATAGAGCATCAGGTGACGTTCAGATGTGGTAAGTCCTGCACACATTTTAAAATGATGTCTTAAATGTAAGGGTGTTCATTTGGTGGCAGCAACTTAGCACCGTGAAACAAAGCACCCTTGCCAACCCATCATATATTTTATGCACTCCCTCGGGCACGGAGGAGGTGGTGCAGTGCTGCTGTACTGCCAGATAAATGCTAGTGCCGTCCAGTTCACACGCGGAGGAGTTAAACACACTTTAATTTAGGACCCCGCGCTCCGGCTTCATCCTTTTCTCGCTCTGAAATGGAGGCGAGAAAAGGACGCAATGTGGAAGATGCAGCGGCGATTGTGAACAATAGGCTGCTGGTGAGAACATCATTTTCATCTGTCTCGTCTAATTCCAACACACATGTTCTCATACTGAGAAGACGTTCCTGCTACCCTCCTGCCAAAATGTTGTCATTAATAATGCTGCAAGAAAACGCTGTGTTTTCGGGCACAGGGTGTTCTGACGTGTTGTCTGTGAGGCGATTTCCACGCCGGATGTGAACCTCGGCGGCGCATTCGCTGTATATCTGTTTTGCTACCGTCTCCTTCCATTCCTGTCACTTCTGCCATTGGAACCTCTCGTTTCTATTAAAGTCATTGATACGTGCATGTCAGGACAGTCCCGCTGCACCGACTTGCTGTTTCTAGTGGTCCTAGCAAGGGTCTCATTGGGCCGACTGTATGTCAAAAAGACACATTAAGAAGACCTTTTATTCATCATTAGCTTGGCCTAAGACATAATACAAAAAATAAATAAATATAAATAAATTTTTTGATATTATTTATTTTATATATTTTTTAAGCCATCTCAGGAGTGCAGTGATATGTGTACACAGGAGCATTAATAAGTGAAGGCAGCATGTGCACCGTTTGAAAATTAATATTTTACTTGAATAAACTGGCATGTCTGACTTCAAAGTGTGATAATATGCGCTCCATGGAAATTAAAACTGACTGTTCTAAAGAAACACAAACCCAAGAAATGACGTTGCCCTCAGAATGAACTGCCTGTACTGCAGTGAAAGTAAACAGAGAGAAGTGTGAGTGGGTTGGAAAGAACACAAAGAGAACAGATCCTTACTAACAGCAAAAGCAACAATGACTGCAGCCGTTTACGGGTTTTCACAATGACCAAGAGACCAAAAACAGAACACATCATTTCACATTGATTCTGTGGTAATGTTGGCAGTTGGCACAGTGAGGCAATAATTTCAATAAACTGGACATTGATTTCAACGAACAATATTGAATCAATAACCTTTGTTACCTGGAAAGTTTTCACTGTGGTCAGCAAATTGACCTTTAACAGAATTACATTCTCTTATCCGGTATTCGATTGGTATTGTTAAAGTTTTGCCATTGTCAGTAAGCATGAGGAGGTGGTGACACATGAGTGATGATGAGAAGTTTAGAATACATGCAGCAGGTGGTTTGCAAGCCCTGCTTGTATGTAAAAGAAGAACATGTGCGGAGCCTCCATAAGGAAAAATGTTGAAATAATATCAGCAGTTGAGAAAACATCGAAACAAATATTGATTATTGTTTACAAAAAAAGAAACAAAACGCTTCTAATTCAACACTGACCTGTTCATTCTTCCACATATAACCAGCAGACAATAGAAAATCATGCCTCTTAAATTTTATCAGGCTTGATGTTTCAATGGCAGAATATTGTAAAAAAAAGCACCACAGCATCTGTGTAGATTCATTGAAAAGAAAAAAGATTAAAGTAGAAGAGCTCCATGGTAGGTAACTTTCCAAAACGGCAAAGGGAACAATTGAATAGCTGTTGAACCTTTTTGTTGGCAGTAAAATGTGAAATTATCTATTAGTTATCATGAGAACAACAACGAAAAAAAAGATATTACACAGGAGTTTCACAAGAGAAAAATATCTCATTCAAAACATCTCCCCAACCAACTCTTAGAAGATCAGCTGGTGTCTTACATAAACCCTTCATTATCGCCTGTGTTTCAGTGGTGCTGACACTCTGCGTCTGACCACTTGACTTCATTGGCTTAATTGCAATGAAAAATAGGACACTTTATAAACAGATGCACAGATAACGTATGAAAAAAAACCAACAACAACAGTGTGACAACTTCCCCCCATGCCACTGACATCTCCCCCCTGCATCACCTGCTGTGTACATAGCACTTGTCGGAAGTCTCAGCCCGAAATGCCTGAAGAGCCACGGCACCCGCAGCTGCAGGGTTCCTCATGAGCAATGCAGACGACATAAATAAACAAGACTCTTCTGAGGTAACCCACAGGCCTTTCGCTGCCTGCTGGGGTGGGAAGGTCTAGTTAGTAAAATTGCACAGATTTGTTCCAGATATGAAAAGCAATGTCTGCGATTGTATTTTTTGTCTCGTCCCTCGGAATCGAGTGTTGTGGTAATGTTACATAACTTGGTTGTACAGGTGTCCACCGGGGGCATGGTGGCAAAGTTGTACGTTTGAATGGGCCTTGTGTGTGCAGGGTTTGTAAGTGGGTTTCCTCCGGGCTCTCCGGTTTCCTCTAGCTAACTAAAAGCATGTACACCAGGTGAACTGGTGACTCTGGTGTGTCTGTGTGTGCGTGTGTGTTTATGGGTGCCCCGGGATAGGTTCTGGCAGCCGTGAACCTCAGTAGGACTAATCGGTTATGGAAAGTGACTGTGTCCACTGTGAGGTACTAGTCAACATAATGAAATAAGCATAAATACGTTTTTAGGAAAAAGAAAACAATGTGCCTTGTGAGAAATGTGAGTTTCCTGCCTTGTTCAAAATCTCAGCACAAATACTGTAAATAAGAACCCATTCGAGCTTGGTCAGGTGCTTTGGAAGAAACTTGCATAAAAATGTTTCTGTGTTTAAACTGCAATATATACATCACCGATTTCCATGTACGTTTCCCCCATAAAAAAAGTCAGCGCTGCTGTTTCCGGAATGCCAATGTGCACAGAACTCTCCACCGCTATGCTTCAGCGAGACACGATTAAGGCAGAAAATACCCTGTGAGCGAATATTCAAGCCAATGCATTATTTAACCCAGTCAATTAACCACCATTGGGAAGCGAATCCCAGATTACGCACTAGACCACATGCAAAAAATAAAAATGTTAACACGAGGCCCGCTTTCTGCTGCGTGGGTTCGTGACAGCCAAGGATCACAAGCAATGGCTGGAAAAAGGGCAAAAATAATACAGCACTTTAAGTGTGGGTGACATTTCGTGAGGACTAGCTCATGATCTCTAACGCTCTAACGACAAAGGGATGTGGTGAAATTCACTGAACACATTTGCCGCTACATTTGGGCCAGAGGGTCAAGAATTGGCTATTAGAATGTAATTGCACTAAAGATTTACCTTTTCCATCTGGCAGTCCCTGACTCCGGGAACGTCTCTCCTCATTACCTCCGCGTTCACAGACGATTTACTTGTTGTGGTGATTCTTGGGACTTTTGGGATATCCTAAAAAAAAAAAAAAAAAAAAGGTGCACCATGTTTCATTGACCTTTTTACACAATATATGATCCTGCAGAATCAGTAAGAGATGAGGCCAGGCCATAATCCGCAAATGTGGCATTAAGTGAGTTATGGACTAATATAATGTCAATGTGCTTTTAATTAGGTAATCATAATGCTGACTTCATCGCTATTCCAACATAGTAAAGACAGTAAAATCTTTTAATACGTGACGGCATTTCTTGACTCCTCTCAAGGCCCGTTAAATAAAAATATAAAGTTCCCAATCTGTCTGATCCCTGAAACCCCCCCACTAATGAATCTTTCACCAGCAGCGGATTGTGTGCAGAGGCGAAGACGGCCGTCTTATCACGGGTGTCTGCCGAAGCTTAGGGTCTATTACACTCCCAAACAGAAGATGAGCACGATGCTGAATGGAGCTCGCTAGGAGCACAAATAACGAAATGCTCATCCACAAAAGACACAAAGAGGATTTGCGAGCACCTAAATGCGCATTTTTCTCAGAGCATGAAATTTGATGCCATGCTTAGGAACTTGGTGGGCATATAGTGCACTCGAGACACACTGGGAGATATTTCAGTATATTCTGTACATTCAGTCTCATATCATAGATATTCCGAGCAATTAAAAATTATAATAAATACAAATGTATCCAGTGTCCTAGGGTGGGCTCAGGTTTTATAAATCCACTGTACAGTTCCACAATATAGCCTCTCCTGGTCACTTAACTACAAATTCGCACACATTTGGAACATGTGTATAATTTCTCTGCCCTTATTTCTAAATGTCCTTTGACAGAAAATCCAACTGTTTCCTCTTTTAACAGATTAACAGATTAATCAGCAAAACATATGAAACGTGTGAGTGATTCCTGCCAGTGATGTGGATGAGCTATTTGAATGCTAATCAAGGAGAAATAAGAAAAAGAGACAGAAATATAAAGGCTACTCGTGTATTTATATATGTTTGCATAATATATAGAGGTATTTATAGCATGTCTGTTCCTCTCTTCTGTTTCCTTTTTGAAGAAAACCAAGTAAAATGATCACTGATATGATCTGCTCTAATGAAATGAACAAAGTACATAAGTACACACACGCACACAAACACACAGTAAATTGCTTTCCCAGTATGACTCAATAAGTGAATCAGATCGCATCTTCTGTTTATGATTCTGTTTAAGTTCCAGTTTATGATATTGTTCACCCAACATCTCTTGGTCATGGACAGAACCAAAGAACCAGAGAATAATTGCATTGTCCTCTGGGTAACACAGAGGCGTCCTGCAACGCGCCCTCTACAGAGGCTGAATGCATTCTGACTGCAGCACAGAGAAAAGCCTCTTAGACTCACTGACTCACCCAGAATAAAATAGTATTGTCATCAGTTTCATTAGTCCAATGTCACAGCAATGACTCTTAAGGCGCCGGAGTTGCTGCAAGCCGATGAACTTGTGCTCCTCTCCAGTGATAAGTGACAAATAAGAAAAAAAAAAAAACACTCGGTTTTGTTCAGAAGGTCTTTTAAAAAGATGGTTTCTCGTTTGGGATAGAAATGAGTTTTGCACTCAGCCCACGCTATGCTCACTGCCGTTCTGTACGGTCTAGTTTAGAGTGATTTATTATGCACCATGCACCTGCAGCTGCTTTACATATGTTGCCATCGCCTCTGAAACGGGGAGGCAGAAAATGCTGCTCACATAGCAAAAACTGCACAAATAAATTCATAAATAAATAAATAAGCACCAGAAAAAAAAGGAATGCGTGGAACATCTGAATGCATCAGCAGGCTGGGGAGACATGAATGAGTCAATATATGCCCAAATCAACATACTTTTGCTGCATGTGTAGATGTTGGACACAGAGCAGGCAGAAGTGAGTTTAGAATTTAGATCAAATGTTGTCATAGCCTCACACACTTGAATTAGTTTTAGACAAATGATACTTGAATTCTCAAGTTTCTGATGTTCAAACAACTTTTAAGAAGCATTAAAACATATACAGCATTAGTTTGCTTCGCCAGTGTGTTTAGTCTTTTGACGAGTCTGCCACCATCCTCTTTGTCACATATTTTAATGCAATTAGTAGGCTGCTCAGTCATTCTTCTCCCATATTTTGCCAATTTAAAGTTTGGTCATAAAAGTCATGCACTGGCCCTTCCCTGGGTCACACTCACTAAGGTCTGCGCTGATGTTGGAACCCCACTTTTTATCTGTGAAGGGTGGTAGTAGCCTAGTGGGTAACACACTCGCCTATGAACCAGAAGACCCAGGTTCAAATCCCGCTTACTTCCATTGTGTCCCTGAGCAAGACACTTAACCCTAAGTTGCTCCAGGGGGGGACAGTCCCTGTAACTACTGATGGTAAGTTGCTCTGGATAAGGGCGTCTGATAAATTCTGTAAAAATGAATTTTGAGCATCATAGGAGGCATAGCTTGTGAGGACAACCTGCACAGATGAATACTTGGTGACCAATAAACCTGCAGGTCCCCAGATCCTTTTTAAACTCCAAACCTTGAAACCGTTGACACATTTAAACATGCAGCTTATGTTTCCTTGTTTCTTGCTGCATTTTGACAGCCAGTTCAAGCAAGGAAATCATCATGTTCTTGTCCCAACCTTCTCAGAGTAAGGCCATTTACCTTGGCGTGTGGCTGCTGAAACGTGACTCTGGAGCTGTTGAGCAGGGGCGTGTACCGATACAGATGAGTGGGAGTGGCGGGGAATCTGTGGCCACTGGCCGTCTGGCTGTGCAGGACCGAGGAGAAGCAGAGATGCACCGTGTCCTTCAGGGCCTTCAGCTGGGACTCCTGCCGCAAAAAAAAAAACAGGTCGAAATGATCCTCTCCCCGTCAGTTGAAATAACCTCCCATGTGAGAAGGTACTTTTGTATGACAGCTATGAAAATTGCATGATTCATGGGCATTTCAGAGTACCCACACGTATGTATGATTCATTTTCTCCTTTGCGGCCATATGTGAATTTTTTTTATTACTCTAGAAAAAAATGGAGGCAGAATATAAAGTGAAAGGCCAGCTCAATCAAAGGGGGAAGATTTTATCACTCTTACCTTGTCCAGTGCAGCTTTCTCCAGCTCCTCTTTGGCAACTCTTAACTTGTTCTCTAAATCCATTAGCTGCTGACCCTGTTGAGAAGACAGACTGTTGACATCACAGAACTTTAGACATTATCGACGTTTAGACATTAACAGGACTCAGGCCGTCTGGGTAGCCTTTTCCCCTACGACCCATGCAGAGGTTCAAAAACTGAGATACAGTTCATGCCACGTATAAAATGCCACCACGCCATCGTCTTTTCATGTTTGTTTAGTAAGCCCGTTCAATATGCATGTTAAATATCAGCTAGAAGGCTGCACATGAGAGCTGAAGCAACTTTCTGCTGCATCTGAAAGGGAACCCTTAATGGGTTCAGCACAGGTCTAATTAGACCTCAGACGGGACCCTGTTGAGGAATGGGGAGAGTATGAAACGTGGCATACGCAAGCCAACAACCTGCTGTACAGAATATGAAACGCTGCCAGAGTGGGGGGTGGAGGTGCAATTAGCACGGACCGAATTCAGTCGGGCAGGATGAGCGGTTGGCGGCTAAACATGGCAGTGGATTGTCGCCGTTACGGGACTGTTTTGCTACAATAGATCTTTAGATAAATGACACTGTGAGATCTGCTAAGTACCAGGTAATTTGGGCCGAAAACCTGAGCAACCACTGCCAGAACGTTGGGATGGGCGGACCTTCCAGACAATGACCCAACAATCCTAACCATTTAATTTAATTACTTTCTGAGAAATGCCTTTGAGCTGAAAGTTTGGGACTGAGCAATTAAGTATTAAGCAGATGGAGCTGAAATGCACATGCTTTTTTCTGTCTGTCTGTTGTCCTCATTAGAAACAACGGCCTCTAGCAGCATTCACTGATTTCCTGTTCACTATTCCGAAAAAAGAAACTTGATAGGAGACAAATCAACATTTTGGGCCATTGCCATAGCCACAATGAATTAAAATGGCTATCCCAGTTTCTGGACTCATAAGGCTGTTGTCTAAATTGAAAAGGACATTCTTAAAGGTCAGGAGGAATTTGAAATTTTTGTACAAAGTGGTCTGGAATCCAGTTTTCAATCTTGCCTTATTAAAGTTTACAGGAAAAAGGCTCAATGTCATTATTCAGTGGGGGGTTGAGGGAGCTGTGCCAACGGGAATGGAGCCAACATTTTTTTTTTAAGATATGCTTCTGCAACCACATAAATGAATATGTGGATAATTATGTTTTATTTACTTATAGTGCATCTGTTTTATCCAACTGCTACATTTCAGATCAATGGAACATGACGTCCGTAGTGACATGCTTGGCCTTGGCCGAACAAACTGGCAGTGCTTAAAACCAGATCTGGCCCATTATCCAACAACAAAACAAACATAATTCAAATTCAATCAAAGAACGGGGCCACACATGAACAACAGATAACTACATCACATGGTAGACATCATGAAGTCCAGAAATGTTCAAAAATCTCACTGCAGATGAGAATGTTCAGTTATGGTGTTTCAATTAAATCCTTTGTATCTGACCTTCATCAGAAAAGCAACATGGCTATCCAGAAGCATTGGCATATATAGTGGTTGCAATGGTGGCCAAGTGGGTTCGTAATTTGAAGGTTGCCATTGAGTAAAGTACGATGCCCACACACTGCTCCTCGAGCACTTTTCATGGCGGCCCACTGCTCACCAAGGGTGATGGGTTCAATGCAGAGGACACATTTTGTTGTGTCACTGTGTGCTGTGCTTAACTTTCACTTTTTTCACTTAGTGAAATGCTGTACGTTGCAATGGCACAAGAACATATGTATATCTTTCTGATTTGCATTTATTAAGTATATTCATTATATGTTCTTATACAATAGAGACTGTGAATATAAGAATATGTAGTGACATATAGTGATTTTCTAAGACTTTTAAATAAAACACATTTAAATAAAATAGCTTAAAATAGGTATTGGTCAAGTTACACACAGGGAAAACAAATCTTTAATTCTGTAGATGAAAATGTCAAACTGAGGCAAAACTATCACCAGTTAACATAAAAGCCACTTAATCTGTAACAAAAAAAAACATGATGTGACCCATTTTAAGAGGTTTATATGTGTAAATACAATTATGGTCTAATTTTTGGTCTAATACAAAAATAACAAAATAACACTAAAATCCAGACAGGATTTTAGACTACACTTGCGAATGTCTAGAACCACTTCAAAGTATTGGCTGCATTAAAAGTTTCTATTGTATAAGAAGTATTGTATAGCAGTGGTGGCCTAGTGGTTAAGGAAGCGGCCCCGTAATCAGAAGCTTGCCGGTTCGAATTCAGATCCGCCAAGGTGCCACTGAGGTGGACGTCCACACACTGCTCCCCGGGCGCCTGTCATGGCTGCCCACTGCTCACCAAGGGTGATGGTTAAAAGCAGAGTACAAATTTCACTGTGTGCACTGTGTGCTGTGTATCACATGTGACAATCACTTCACTTTACAAAATATAAAATTATCATTTATGGTTGGATCAATATGAAGAAGAATATCAACAAATGCATTATGTGTAAACAGAGAAGCGTTTAGGAACATGAAATGCAGTTAAAAAATAAACCATGAAGAATTGTTTTGTGATTTCCAGTCATTTTTACTTGTTTATGTTAATATAACGTGTGCCATACTTCAGACCGGTATTTATAGGTCATTCTGAGTTTCAGTTTGGAGTGTGTTGCCAGCATCAGCAAATTTAAAGTGTGAGAACTTCTGAAGTATCTGCAAAGTTTGCTGAATCTGTTTTGTATTCAGTTCGGACAATGACAGGCACACAGGCTACAACACTTGAAAGGCAACTAAAGCCGTAAGATCTCGCATGGGCTTTTCACATCATTTTAAAAGTGAACGGCAGGTGGAGAATCTGCATTCTTCCTACTAAATTATCTTTAGGCAAAGCTATGCGTGAACAAATGGACATTGCTGGTGGGAGAAAAACCTTTTTTTCCTCAAGGAGAAAACTTTCTGTATAATTGGAATGCTAACGAATGCAGCCAGCAAGACCAGGCCCTTTCTTCTCTGACCTGGGAGCATCTTTATTATTTAAAAAGAGAAAACTGATGTCCACCCTTAAAGAAGGAAGCCAATTATAACTGGCCAAAAATCTTATTTTAGTTTGTTACAAGGTTAATGATGTAGAATATGAGCTGAAAGAAACACACTCTCTCCAAAAGATGAAAGATGTGAATAATTTTCTTTTTGCTTTCTCTCTGCTTAAAGTGGTTCGCCCTGCTGCTTCATAGTAACTAGGCCTGAATCTGAGTCCCAGCTCCCTGCATCGCTGCTCTCTCACACTCTGCAGTCAATGCAGGATGCTACAGGACACTCCGGAGTGTTTGTGTCTGTCCAATGTCTGGAACCTTGGTTCGGTTTAAAGTCTGATTTAAAAAAACTACTCTCTATTCTTAATTACACTTTCTGCAGGTGAAAAAAAATAACATTTGCCTTAACCAACGAACTAATAAAAGTATTAATAGTTAAATTTACCTGTTTTCATATTTAAACTTTTAGTCTTATCTTTGATAGATGAGAACACCATGTTCTCACCACTTCAGGTCCAAAAAAAAAAAAAAAAAACACTGTGTGCTGTTTTTACCCAACTAAGCTGCTATCATTTATACATATATATAGAGTAAATACATAGGGGTATATGCATGACTGAAAAAAATCAAAAGCATATCAGGCTTTAAAAGTAATGAGGTTAGCTACAAATTGCTTCTGAGACCCCTAGCTATGCCTGCACAGTTCTAGCACTGGGATCATTAAACCTGGCTGAAGAACACACTATATTCTCTATGTACTACATATTCAATAGCGTTATTTACACTAGCATTCATCTGCATCTTTACAGTCCGGAAAGGAATTCAGAAACCAAGGTTCAAGGTTTTTTATTAATTAACAGGGTTGGTAGCTACCAATCATTCCAGCAATGATGTCTCCAACAATGGCAGCAGCCTTGAACAATCCAGCATATTGCCAGCATTCAGCTGATATTGCTGCCATTTGTTAGAGCTGCCTTCAAGAGTATGCTGTTGAATAGTTCATCACAGCACAAAGATTATGATGGGATATTCTGATGGAGTCACTTTGATTTATTTGACAAGATACTGCCTGTCATTTATCTATATGATTCTGCAGGATTTGTCTTCTGTGTGCCTAAATTAATAACAACAGTCAAATTCATCTGTCATCTCTAACAATAGGGTGACGATTCATTATGACAGTTGGGAGGGACCCAACAGCTCTCTTTGTCTGCATCGCGTGCACTCTGCACTGGATTTGCCTATGCATGAGCCCAGCCTCTATGCCTGGCACATGTACGAATATTGTTCGAGTGCCAGACGCTGTCCTTCCCTCGCGTCTGCCGTGGCACTTAGTAGAGTACAAATGAATCGCTAAAGGTTAATTTAAAGGTTAAAATGTTCCAGGCTGGCTGATTTTAATATAAACTGCAGCTGACAGCTTGCATGGAACGTTTACACGGAAATGTATATCAAAACCATCGCCAAATGTATATCAAAAACACTACATATAGATGTAGTGTTTGCAGTTATTGGGGTGGGAAGATCAATGAAAAAAAACCGACCTGTAGAATGCAGGTTTTATTACTAATCAAAACATTTGAACTACGATGCGTATGGAATTATGTCGATAGTGGTGGCAGTTGTTGTGATTGTTATTATTTTTTGCTTAAATATGAATACAAATCTTTGATGTCTCTGTTGGTGAAATTACTACTTTACGCTGCATCCATTTTGCACAATAACTGTACAAAATGTATGCTCTTTGTATATCTCTATTGGTAAAAAAAAAAAAAAAAACACATCTGCCAAATGAATAAATGTAAATACAAATAACCCTAAATGTTAGAAAGGCCAGTCAGTGGGCCCAGACTACCATTTCATGTATTTATTTATAACATGTAGTTACTGTATAATAAATATGGGCTGCCTCTGGTGCTGGTCTTTGCATCAGTAAATGCCAGTAAATTGTGGAAGTGATTGTTTTTTTTTTCATTGTGAAACACAGCAGAGCACAGCACACAACGAAATGTGTCCTCTGCATTTAACCCATCACCCTTAGTGAGTCGTGGGGATGGTACTTTGCTCAAGGGGACCTTGTGAGACCGCTTCCTTACCCAATTGTTTTGTGATCTGTTGCAGCACAGGACGATGGCTACTGCAGACCCAAGAAACCCTGTCATGCAAGTGCCCCACATGGTGTAAATGAGGTAAGTTATGGGACAAATTACAAAGCTGAAACCAATGTTCTAGAGGTAACTTTAGTGACCCCAACTGTGAAACAGACTGAACCATCAACAGAGGGTGGGTCAATGTGTAAAACCAGCACGAATGTGTCAAATAAGCAAATGAGACAGGTTTACATGAAATTGGAAATTTCATGATAAGATAACTCAAACGTTTTCTGCTCCGTATAGTCATATGGACTCAACAAACTTGACCACTCAACCAACCTTTGTTTGTTTTGGTCTATAAAGGTCAATGCATAAAATAATACCGTACAATTTGAGCAATGTCATCTGAAATTTTCTATGAATAGCAATGCTACTCTGCATGCTGCATGCTGTAACACCAATACCAGATAACTTGTGAGGTCTATGGGTGCAAATCGCGTGTTTATGCAATTACATCAAAGGCCACTGTGGCAGAAATATCATCTGACATTTTCACATCCAACTCTGCAAACAAGGCTGGAAAGGTCACCCACATGTGCCAATAAATGGCAATGATCATTACACGAATTCTCAAACAAAAAATTCCCCGAAAGGTCAGGATCCTCAATTAGAATACGATTTTTTTTTAAATATAATATACATGTGTAGGGAAGGACATGCATGTGGAATGGTGGACGTCCAATACGATAGAGGCTACGGGGACCTCCTTTCAGCGATGGGCCAGCGAAAGGGTTTGCGAAAGTGTGAAGCAGAAAAAAATCAGCATATCCACCGACGTGCTGCGATTCTCTGATGAGCCTGGAGATTCAGAGTCGGCCAATTTCACATGTGTCCCCACCACCAGCACCCCCCAGACAAAAGGATAATTCAGGTGAATTATTGTCACGGGGCAGAAAACAGGGGAATGTTTATATTCGGCAGTGGTAATAATAGTCTGTTAGTCCTTGTTTCTTGATACAATCAGATCTACCAAATGCATTATGTTAAATGAACTCAGAGTAAAAAAAATACCAGCAGCCAGACAGCAATGTAAATTTTAATGGGCAATGACAGACCAGTGTGTTTTAAAAGGTACAAACAACAATGTGAAATAGACTCACTACCCTGGCAATTAAAAAAAAAAGTTATGTATTAAATAAAGATGAATTTAAGACCATCCACCAACACAAGAAGATCTACGATGGCAAAGAGCCATGATATTAATTAAAAACATGGCCAATAAAATACCTCCTAGGGCAGGAAATCAGTAACGTAGTTTTGGAGAGAAAACAACAGGAAATTTGGATCAGGTGACACGTGGAGTCCTCTAGGGAGGTGAGACGATGATCTGAGGCCTGTTTAAAGCAGGAAGCCACCTTTTAGGGGGCAGGCTGAGGGACCTGACTGAAGCACCTGTTTACTGCTGTTAAGGAACAATAATGAGGAATCTATTCTGGTTGGCACTTACCTTGAAAATTAAATCCTTTTTGCCGTACCGCAGCTCTTTCAGCTGGGCCTGGATTTTTTTGGACTGCAGAGGCAAGATAAGAAATTGTGTGTTAGCGTATTCAAATAGCGAAATTGGTTTTAGATCATGTAGCAGGATTTTTCGGCGTGGCAGTGGAGGACTGCTTTGTGGACGCTTGCGGGGCAAAGCTTCGGCTCAAAGGAGGGACCTTTACAGAGCAGGAGAATATAAAAATCTCCCCTTCAGTGAACTGCAAGGCCCACACAATGATGCAGTCGTGCACTGGCTGCCTGCCTACTGAATAAAGCCTCAATCCCACTCCCACCTCTATCCAACCACACAGTCACAGTGATGTACACATACATACAAACAATCACGAACACACACACACACACACAGAAAGACAATCACAGACCACATTACCCATATCGAGAACCAATGTAACATTTCTATTCAGAAAAAAATGCTTTCGAATAAAACATAATTGTCAAGCTTTCACGCTTTATTTGCATCCAAGGGTGCATTAAGACTGTATAGCAAATGATGGGAAAGGTTTTAGAAAGTTGTGCATTCTTTTATTTAACATACATGATAAGGTCATGTGTTACCTACTGGGAACACATCCACTTATGAACCAGATGACAATACTGAATAGAGGAAAATCCATAAACACAGAGTAGTACAACATTTAATACCTAGATATGGGATGTTTGAACACCTCTTCTGAAAATGTGTCTACATATTATATAGGTGCCTGCCCTTTTCTGGCTTAATTAGTGTCTACAGACCCCGATGGTTTTACTGAATACATTTTTCTGCCTTACACACCCCTAGGATTAATAAAAATCTGCAGGTCATGATAAACAAAGCTTGAAAGCTCATTAGTCAATTCACAACACTTCAGAGCTGTGCTTCCAGTTGTATGGTTCAGGACCGAAGTACTGCAACATAGAATATTTTATGTGTTCAGTTTATACAGAGCCAAATTTCAAGAGCTTTACATTGGCAGAGGCAACACTTCTTCACCACCACCCATCCCTGTACTGGGGCACTGGGATCCACACAGGCAACATAGGCACCAGTTCCAGCAGCAACCAAGCTTTCCATGAAGATCTCCCATCAGGTCCAAACCTGATTAGCTTTAGTGGAGTGGTAGTCTGCAGGGATTGTGCCTGCTGGCTGTATGTGGTTTTATTGCTCTACACTATTCAGAATGTAATTACCTAGGGGAGCACAGTCACCCCTCCCCCCATTTGGTTCTAAGGGGGACCAAACGTCAACTTGACTGGCAGTCGGAACACATAATTAACCCCTCAGTAAACATGTCTCCTGTGCTCATCTCCAATGCCTACTCCAGAACTTCACCCGTCTCTAGGGTCCTTTGGTTCCCTTTTATGGTGCACACTGAAAATATCTGCAAAAGGCCAAGAGTGGGAAGCCATGCAACCTTCAACACCACATCTAGAGAAAAAAAGCCCATGTCTCCGAAAGCAACACCAAAGAAGCAGATTCAAAAAGGGTGACAAGAACAAAGGAACACTGCACAAACAAAAATGTATACAAAATTACTGTAATTTACATTAAGTGCATTGATAACTCTGGTTAACATTGTCCCCTGGTTACAATTGCTAGGGGATGTGGTTTCTATTAGCATTTCTGGCCTTTGTTCCTGTTATATTTCACAAAACATAATTTATATAATAATAATAATAAATAATTTTTACAAAATCAGAATGTCAAGGTTCATAATAAAGGTAGAAAAGCAAAACAATGTCCATGCTTGTCTTTGTGAGTTGGTGTCATAAACCATAAATCAGAGGGTAAAAACTTACTTCTTCTGCATGGATGTCACACAGCTTGTTGCCAGAAAGCAGTTTGTTCTTCAGGCTTTTGTTCTGTAAAAATAATGCATAATAAATAAAAAGGCATGAAAAAAAGTGCATCATAAAACTAATCACTTTCAGATTTGAAATGCTCTGCTGAATTGAAAACAGAATGTATTACTTTTTTGCAGACTTTCATCATGAGTAATTGTTTTCTTTTCACAAAGCCACTAAAACACCCCAAGGTGACCTGTGTGCAGGAATCTGGTTTTGAGTAAAATGATAAGAAATGAACATGTATGAGCATGTATGAAAATGAGCTGGAGAGAATTAAAATAAATTCATCTGATTGGTTTTTGATCTCAGAGCTGCATTCAATGGTTCTTTCATAAACAATTGATTCTGCACAATAGAGCACAATTGAAGCTGAAAAGATTTTAACCCCTGGGTGAAGGTATACCTTCTCCCTCTCTCACAAATGCATGCACACACACACACACACACACACACACACACACAAACACGCCTACACAGCATTCACACGCATACATTTAATGGGGTGGAGTAGTGGAGCTTTGTGATTCAATGGGGTGGAAGGGGCCAAGAGTCAGGTCCAGACACTTGCATCGGCCCACCCCTTCCAAATTATTTCTCCTGGAGAAATGGCAGCTGTCATTACAAGTGACATGTGGCCACCCCAGAACAGTCCTGGAGTGAAAATGAGATCCACCCGAGCAGATATGTCATTGTGCTCTGATTTTATGCATAAAGTGCCAGCATCATCCGAGACGCTAAGCTGCGTCAGGGGGAACACTGTAGGCGATGGGGCTGCTGCAGATAAGACTTAAAAAAATGGCCCAGCAACCACACAAGATAACAGCAAGAAAGTATGACTGGAGAAATGAGTAAATGATAAAACACTGTTATGATAAGAAATGTCATCCCACTATGCAAAACTGGATAATAACTAGTGTAAATGACACAGCAGAGGCTAGACTCGAAGTAAAACTTTAGATTTAGAGACCGTTTTTGTATACTGCACAAATTTACTCACTAGCGGGCCCTCAAAACTTCATTATGCCAAACCTATCGTATTCTATTTACATTCTGCCATCTATCAAACACTCCTATCCAGAGCAACTTACAATTGGTAGTAACAGGGACAGTCACCCTGGAGACAATCAGGGTTAAGTGTCTTGCTCAGGTTCACAGTGGTAGTAAGTTGGGTTTGAACATGGTACTCTGTTACCCAGTAGGCTTCTTTCATGATGTATTCTAGTCTTAATTCTGATGGTAAATCTACTGCACATCTCTGACCATTTAAAACAACAGCTGAAAACTTTCCATTTTATTTGACAGTGTTTTCAATAAAAGTGTAACCGACCTTGGATTAGTAATGATGTGCAATAAAGTGAGCATTGCCCCCCCCCCCACACACACACACACAAACACACACATGCACACACAGATTAACTGTACCTCCTGCTGCAGATCTTTTATTATTTTGGCCTTCTTTTCCATCTCCGTTTTCAGGAACTTAATCTTTAGGAAAGAAATAAATGATGAGAAGCATATATATTTGATTTTAATAATTAGCATAAACTAAACACATCTAAGGTAAATTACTTACAGCTAACATTAAAGCAATCACAGAAACCACAAAAAACCTAATTGCAATTCATTGTTCATATGAAAAAAATATATAGATATAAAGAATTATATTTCCCATGATTTGTGATCATTATCATTGTGATCATTATGAGCATTATCATTCAATCAAAATAAAGTGAAAAGTGAAAGTGAAGTGATTATAACCCATCACCTTAGTGACAGGCACCCGGGGAGCAGTGTGTGGGGACGGTGCTTTGCTCAGTGTCACCTCAGTGGCACCTTGGCAGTCTGGGATTCAAACCCACAGCCTTCCGGTTACGGGTCCGCTTCCTTACCCACTAGGCCCCCACTGCCCCAAAATGGGGTTCTGCCAGTGGTTGGACTATCATACCTATCAAAATGCATTTGATAGGTATGAAACAGACAAAAAAAAGTAAATATAAGAAGAGCAATTATGACATTATTCATAACAGCACAATATGCGTACGGGTGAGAAGGATATGATGTTTTTCCCTGAATGAACAGTAATGAGTCATGAGTGAAAAGTTTTCTGAAACAATACACAGTGTGTTGCTAAAAAAACAAGCAGGATCCGGAATGTTTATGTCCCCGTGGGGGAAAAAGCAGCGCGAATCAAACAGTATTTTTCCACCATTGCAGCTTATATTAAATTCACTGGGCTCAGACTGAAATGTCAAACATCCTCCACTCTCAATCCACTCTGCCGCCTCGAGCAATTACTACCTCGATGGGAGCAAATTCGTCTAATTGCAAGGCGGAGCACAACATATGGGTGTGTTATTCAAGAATGCACTGGGTGAAAACCTACTGTACAAACATATATAATGTAAAACAATACTTCGCCTTTAGATGTAGCAGGATGTTGTAGATATAACTTATACAATGACCAGTCCACACACTCATTGCCTAACCGGTTCATGCACTCTATTATAAATATACAGTTTGCGAAAAAAAAAAAAAGTTAAAATCTGTTGATCCAGGTCAAATAACAGAGGAGACTTTGCTTTTCAGGCCAGGGCGAGAACATCGCCCTCCAGTCTGTGCTGGTGTAGCATGTGGGAGGTGGGAGGAAATATCAAACTTTTCTGCACAGAACTTCAGGTCAGAATCTCGCACAACAAGTACGATAACGTTTGATTGCTTGCAAAGCTAAAAATGGTCTTCATACATTATTTCTGTGTTATCCCATAGACTAAAAAATATTAAGCAATAATACTGTCCCCCCTGCAGCTATTCTCTACATTAAAGGTCAAGTAAATAAATTGGAATGTACACATATTTATGCCGTCATAAAACACCCTTCAGAAAGGGTGGAGGGTGTGAACTGTAGGGTCTATCCAAGCCCATTGAGACATACTATAAATTTGAAATAATTGTTGTTATCATCATTGTGTGATGCAGTAGTGAATGTACTTAAAATCTGAACAGTCTCACCATTTCTTGGGAAATGAGGGATCAACCGGCATAGTCCTTTAACTTTGGTGACATTGAAAAGAGATAATTGCTTGTGCACTTTTTTGAACCTACTCTTTTATATGCTTGATAGAAAAAGAAATTCCATGTGGAGTGAAAGTGAAAGTGCATCTCACCAACTGTCATATCAGAGAAAAAGCCACGACAGCAAGCAAATATAATCTGTTGTCTTTTGTCACTTACATTCTGTCTGACAAGTGACAGACAGGTCAAGAAAAAAGCTTTGGTGGCTTTGGTTGTGGCACATGCTTGTTTGTTTCTATGGCAACAAAGACATTCAAATGCACTACATGCAAAACTCAGTAACCTATAGCACGTCTCATGTCTACATTGCTAATGATGTCTTCAGCTGAATGAGCATATTGTGGCAAAAACAGATTGTAAATAGTGTTTTTAGGTTGTGGATCTGTCATGAAGTGTGTAATTAGTGTCAAATGATGGTGAGCTGAGTACGGGGAATACACTCGGGCTGGTGAAATGCTAATTTTCTCCTGTGATTCATTCTGATGCAGCGCACAGCCGCTGCAGCCCTGCCTCCCCACATCCCAACACGAAGAAGTAGAGGGGAAAAAAAGATGTTGTCTGAAGATTCAGCATGCAGATTTTCCCCCATTGTGTCAGTAAAGTGCCTGACGCTGCTTTCCATGATCCACACACCCTGCAATTCATAAAAAGGAATGTACATCCATATACCTCGCTGGAGCTGCGCGTGATACTAATTACACCCCACGTGCTGAATTTGCTCGTAGTTACAGGTAAGAGCAAAAAAAAAAAAAAAAAGGGTAAATGAATCAAGTATCGAACAGGTCGGAAGTGGCATTTATAGAGGTAAGAAACTCTGAAACACACAGATGGCCGAGTCGGTTTATGCTTCATACAGAGCAGATGGATAATGAGCCGCTCGGAGCGGCGGTGGGCACCGGAGTCAAAGCGTGGAGGTTGCAGTGCCGGCCTTGCTGCCGGTTAATTGGTGGAGTGCATGTTTGTGTAGATTGAGTTTGTAGTGCTGAGGCTAATTTAGCACAATTCCAGAGGGGGACTCTAGTGGCTCATCCATACTGCATTTCCTTGAAAGGAGCCTTAACCGTATGTGTTTGGTGGCTCCGTGCTGTCTATGCACTTGGTGGGCAGAGCCAGGCGGAACCTGACACAATTTGTCCACATATCTAGGACGCATCAGCAACACATCTGAAGGACATGTAAGCGGTAGCATTGGAGAAAACGAAACGAGGAAATGGAGGCGGGTGCAGAGAATTGCGGGGCAGGGCTTTACCGTGGCCTGCTGCTTCTCGGCTCTCTCCGCTGCTTCATCCAGTTGCTTCTGCAAGGCGACCTGGAGGGACTTCATCTCCTCTCTGAGTGTGCAAGAAGAGAGAGAGAGAGAGACAGGGAGGAATAAGCGCAAGTGCACTCCGCGTATGTGAAAATGCATTAGGCAGAGAGGAATGGAGTGCAACATCTCAGAGAGTGTGCACATCAAACAGCCAGGGCAGATTCACTTTTCCTACACACTCATTTCATTACAGTTACAGCCATCATCGTTTTTAAACTTATGCCAGATGCGTGTTCATTAATCCAGTGCCACGGCCATGCGGGACAGTTTAAGTGTAGTCCATTAGTGCAGTACGCTTCCATTTCCATTCACCCTGGTGGTCTGGCCGGATCATTGAGTATTCTTACAATCACATTATAATAAGTTGTGGGTTTATTTCTAGTTTCCCTGGTCATTCCATAACAGATGCGCTGACAAGTACCTGACTGACAACGAAGTGAGAAAATAGCTGCATTCATTTCCAAAACAAATTTCCCATTAAAATGAAATGCATTTAATATTCACATGGCACATCCTTTGAGAAAAAAAAATCGAAATTTTCAGTTCGTATATGATTTAATTAGGGGAGAAATACTTCCCGGAAAAATAAGGCACACAAATAACAGGTTTTCAGTGCTGTAGAATGCTCTAAACATGTTATGTAATGTAAAGGTTTGGCAGAAAAAAACTTTTTGCCACCCTTCAGATTGTAAACCTAATTCAAATTCTCACGATGAGAAAGTTGTAGGTGCTTGTACCAGGCAGAGGTCAAACCCACAGACTTTGCCTGGGAGCTGTGCTCTCAAAAATCCAACCGCATAGTTTCTCGTTCTCGAGCCTCATGAAAATCACCCGCCTTTTCGTTTTACTTCCAGGAACTGGACCTGACCTGAAAGATCAAACTGTAAGTGGAGTATCATAAGAAAATGAGAAGGTATTGCATTTTTATTCGATTTCACTGTCATAATAGGTATTTGAGCGAAAAAAACTGAGTGAAAAAAATCAGTAGAAGATGATGCTTGAGCATCAAATCTCCTAAGCCATAACACTAAAATGGTGTCCTCTTAAAATACATTAATAAAATATGTCTTATCCAAAAAAATATGTTAAAAAGCTTTCACTTTGAGCTAAATAGCGACAACAAACCACCGGTATTTCTAAATTATTTTGGCACTCTTACCAATTGGCGTTTCCTCACCTCTTCAAATAACGTATTATGCATAAAACAAAACCCACTTTCTTCTTTTCAGTGTGAACAATAAGTAATTTTAATTTAACAACAAAAAAGAAATGTTTTAACATTTATTTCACCAATTCTTGTCACCAAATGGAATGTCATAATTACAGTCTTGTCCAGGATGTCTGACAGTGAGCTGGCAAAGTGTCTCTAAAATAAATATATATAACTATATTCAGTGTTATGCACTGTACATCATTCCCAGTATTTGCATAGACATCATTTAAACATCATGATAGTCCGAACCCACTCATATCAGAATTTCTAGAAGGAACACAACAGAGACTCCCAAGATATAGGTCAAAATACAGATTTATTTTTTTGCCTTTAGTAATGCTTCTGACCTCAATGAAACCCCTGCTTTAGACCCTCAAGCACCAACAGTCATTCAATGTCTTTGTTCAGTGGAGTACCATTAATAAATAATTTAGATGAGCTGTCTATGGTGCTGATTTGTAGAGGGCGAGCAGGATCAGTACAACTGACAGCTCCCAGGAAGTTACTGTGGCTACACAAACATAGCGGCATTTAGAAATACAGTAAGCTGAACAGAAAAAATAATGCTCTGTCACATCGCATCAATTGCATTTCTGGTCAAATAAATTAAGATGCTGCACCAATTTGTAAACCATGACTGCAGTGCTGGGGGGTGGGGGGGGGGGGGGGGGGGGGGGGGGGGGGGTGGGGGTTATAGATCACTGGCTCGGACAGCTCTTAAACACCAGCCAGAACAACAAACTTCACCCAGGTGCTCCAGAACCCTGGAGAGCTCTCAACCAGCCAGGCTGGAAGAATGGAACTATCAATAACCACACCTGATCCCACTGAAGCTCTCAATGGAGAGGAGGGAGGGTGGCTACAAAAGCCGTCTCTGCTCTGGGTGATTTTCATAAATTAATAAATCACCAATGACACAAATAAAATATTTGGTTCTCATTTTAAAATACGAATTTTAATAGTAAATAATTAATATCTAAATAGAGTAATGTAATGCATTGTTGGTTCTCTGATTAATGGCTCTATCCATCAACTTTGAGCTGAAACCTGGAGAAACTCATAGTGGTGGGCTCTGCCAGAATTTTGGGTCCATCCAAGAAATAATGTGGTGTTCTTTCAATTAAACATTAGGAATCCGTAAAAAAACAGGTAAGTATAAAGAAACAACACACACAGCAGATGTAAGTGCCTTTATCACAGCATCCATAACATCCTCCTGCACCTTTTCAAACATACTGCACACACTCCTGAAATGTCTTGCTTAGTAGTTTAAGCCTTTGTACTAAATAATGCTTTTGAAATAAACTGTGGAAAAGCAGCAGGTAAATACACATCCACAGCAAGACAAAGTACCTGAATACATACTCACACCCATTTCAGTATTTGTTCACCGGGTAAAGCTCTTGAAATTCAGCATTCCATTTCAGTTTGAGATATTCTGGGGAAAATTTTTTTTTACTTTCAAGGTCTGTATGTGGTCATTTTAAGTTTGCACTTAGTCATGTGTAGTCCTTCACATCAGACATCCAGCCATCCATTTTCTAACCACAATTGTCCAGGTCAGGGACACAGCCACACCTATCTATGTGCATAAAGCAGGAATTACATCTGGACAGCATGCCAATCCATCACAGGGTGAAGAAGCCACACCAGGTTGTGGGAGGATGTTGAGAGGAAGCTGGAGGTCCACCATGACTTTAATCAAACATAGTTTCAATCTGCATCATAACAGGAAACAAAGATCACATTGCTGTGACACAATGGACTGAGAAATAGGCTATTTCATGACCTTGACGATGTTCGACTTTTGAACCTCTGTATAAGCTCCCTTTTTGGGGGCTTTGTGATGCAGCTCACCCAAATTTCATTATGCAGCATTTAACCGTGCAGGAGGAATGCTGACTATTACAGTGCCCTTTATATTGTTCTTCCTTCCTAAACAGCAAACTGTTCCCTTTGTTAAATGGAAAGACTTGTATGCCTGAGAGCATACACTGTCTGCTAGGAGTGTTAATTTGACATTGTTAAATGAACACCAGACCCATATCTCCACACTGAGAGTGTCAAAATGAACAGTGTTCTTCAGTTGCTCAATCCCCTAACACCTCTAGAAATTGATGACAGGTCCAGACTCCCATTCCACCCCCTTAAGTAGCCTGCTCTTCAACATTGCTCTGATCTTCTCCATTACTACAGGGTGCTCTTCTGTCTCGAGGTCCAGACTCTTATCTGTGCATGGCAGGTCTTTAGGTGGCCCACAGATGCATGGCAACAGCAACCTTCAGAGAACAATTAAAAACCAGTTCCTCTGTGCTATCTGTATTCCTCCTGCCCGTGAACTTGCCGCTGCTCTCCACGCCCCTTCTTCGTGTGTAGCTGTGCTGCTTCAGTGTCTTTCACCGACGCACCTTATCACACTTGTATTGCTTGTCCTGGGTATGTTGTTTGGTGCTTTCGCACATTTCTTCATCGTTGTCTCCACAAAGAAGGTTAAGTTTTATGTGTGTTTTGCTTAAGTGCTTGTATGCTGATTTCCATGAAATTTGGTGGACAGGCTGCTGCAGGAAAGAGCCCAAATCAATTTTAGAAAAGATCAATGGCACCGCCAGATAAACACAAAAAGCATTAATCTTGGAGCACTCAAGATATAAACAAAAAATACACATACATAATGACTCTGGAAGATCCTCTAGAAGTCCTGTAAGTTGTGAGGTGGTGTTATTATATTTCATCCTGCAAATTCCACAGATGCTCACATGGATATATAAAATGTATTTTATGTGTTAAATAAAAGTCACCCCCCCCAACATGAAATAAGAGGCCCCACTTTTAATCTGATTCCCTATATCCAGATGTGTCCATTTTATGGAGGGGTTGGTCTTACATAATGCTAATATGTTTAGGGCACAACGCAAGGCAATCGCTTTGTCAAGCAAAATTGATTCCTGACGGCCTCACTGATGTTCCTAGATTTGTGATATTAATCTTCATTAAAGCCTCCTGCTTTTACATGTTTGCCCCAAGGACCCATCAGTGAACAATGCTGAACTGAATACTAATCATCTATTTATGATTTGGAGTAACTTAAGCGTCAGGAGATCTACTTTGTGACGATGCTGAAACCAAACTGATTAAACTGTATAGTGAGACCAGTCAAGCACTGGATACAACAGGCTTGTGTTTTACAATGTAGACAAGGCAGACTGGCTCACATTGTCTCAACAGGAGGACAAAAGACCCAGACACAAGTGTACAAAAAAACAAAACAAGGGATGAGGTCCAAAATATATGGACTGGAAAGCAAAGCAAACTAAACACAGGAACAGACAGAACTTGGATAAAGACGGGTCAGTCTCCAGACTTTATCTTAGTTTGGAGCTGAATCACACACACACATGGACACAAGAATCAGGAAGGCCACGAACACACATAAGACCTTATCTGACACCAGACAACACAAATAGTGAATTCATTCATTCAAAGAAAGTCACTGAGCTACGCAGAAGCTTTGATCGGAATAGCGCAAAGTCAGTCAAAGCCAAAATACCATGATATTCATGATATTCATAGTAAGTTTAACATAAGATAAAATGCACTAAAAATATGATGGTGTACAAGAAGCTTTTAGTTTACAGTGATGCTGTACAGAAGGACATGAGAAAGCTGAATTTTGTTCTTCCCGCTCCATTGAAAGTCAAGATGCTAGAAGGACAATCATCGTCTGAGGGAAGGACATGTTTCACAAATTCAGGGGCTAAAGCACAAAACTGATGATTAAAATTCCACATCTAAAATAATAATTTAACAGAGTCATATTACTGATATCTAGTCCGCCACATGTGTGCCCAGGGGTGTGCCTAAAGGGTCCATTCAGTCATACCAAGTAACAGGTTCTGGATTTTTCTATTTATATTAATAACATTTCTTCATGCAGAGGAGGATCTAATATTCATTTCTATGCAGATGACACAATTTTGTACACAGTTGCCCTTACTGGAGAATCAGGAATGTATAATTTATCAAGTAGATTACATTATCGACCTGTCCTTTAATAATCTCTGTCTTGTCCTAAATAGCAGAAAAAAGGTGGTCTTGTAAAGACGGAAAAAGTCACGATCACTCTCAAAATCATGACATATAGAGAGAAGTTAATTGCCTGCGGTGGGGTTCAAAGGTCAACTGCAGAAAAGCTCATTGAATGTAAAATATTTTAATAATTAAAGACAATAGAAAAACACTCCCAGATTTTTCTGCAATTTCACCTCCATTATATAATGGTGCATGATTGGAGACCTCTGAAATCTTTAACCAAATGCCATTATTAAGATGTAATATGTGAATTAATTGCCTTAGACAGAGAGAGACACAACCATTCTGCATATGCATAATATACTTGAATGAATAAGTGAATATTTGGCTCTCGTAGTTCAGCAAAATGTGACTCTGGGTGACATTCATTGCCTTGTTATACAGGTGTTATAAATTTGAGAAACTGAAGGGACTTCTCACAGTGAAAAGCTCTTCACACAGCCTCACATTTTGCCCCTTCCATTGATTGAGGGCAAGAATAGTAACCATTACACACCTGCCGCCAAGGGAAACTGAATTCTGTCACTGTCTAACCTGGAACAGGGTGGATATCTCATGGATAGCTACTCCAAACTTGAAAAGACATTAAATTAACTGAGCAAATGCACTGACCACTATAATGTGTAAAGATCATTATCTGGTTGTAAGACCCATCCTATAATATTTGCTCACAGTATTTATTAAAATACATTGTTCTGTCTTCCTTCTACATGCTGTGTGTTTCCTTTATTCTTAGGATTTCTCAGGATTTTTCCCCCTGAAAACCATTTACAGTTTTCAAGTTTTTTACCATTTTTTTTTTTTTTTTACCAATCCAACAAGTAGTTCATTTTTGTCTTTGTTTTGCACTTGCATGTTGTACAGAACAAGAATAAAGAAAAGAAATGCCTTTTTGGAAACATATACTTCACATCATTTGTAGTATTTGTTTGGAAATGGTCAGAAGGTTTTTCATGAAAAATTGACACATGATATCCAGGAGGTATTTGATCACATCTGTATGGTGAAAGTGAAGTGTGTCATTGTGATACACTGCAACACAGTACATGGTGCACCCAACAAAATGTGTCCTGTGCTTTTAACCCATCACCCTTGGTGAGCAGTGGGCAGCCATGAAAGGCACCCGAGGCTAAAGCACTGAGCTTTGCTCAGTGGCAACTTGGTGGCCGAACCGGCAAGCTTCCGATTAGAGCCATGTAGGAGGTCGCAGCTATTGGACTAACAATGTAACAAAGCAAGGGTGCTAGTGAACCCCTAGGAGTTGATTTCTGCGGGCCTTCAAAAACTTTTTACTCCTGATTCAGGTTGATTACCACAGTGATGCAGAAACTTCAGCATTTGTTCTCTGCATGGTTGCTTTGATATCTGAACCTGTGAATAAATATTTATCTGCTCCCAGGAAAATCCATCCATCTATCTTTTTTTTTTTAACCATGCTTGGAGGCTACCCAAGCAATCTTTGGAACCAAGGCAGAAATGTGGCCTGGAAGAAGAGCCGCATGCCAACTCATCACAGGAAACCACTTGTTTCTAGCGTGTTCCACTGGTTCCCTAGATATTGTTTGTTTTGGTTAGACACTTATAGAGCATAACCTTCACAGCAAATTGACGGTTGGTTGTTGAAACATTATTCCACACATATCTGTGAATACACAGCCCATTGAACCATGGTGCGTTATGCAGAGCCTTGAAAACACGTCAGACATTTTACAGCAGCAATGCATTGATAATTATGACAATGCACAGTTCAAATGTTTCATTTTCAATGTTTGTCTCAGATAATTACACTGCAAATGCCTTCGGTTGTGATACAAATGCACATTTGTCTGCTGGAGATGCGAATCATAGACCCTGAGGCATAATGGATATCAGCAGCACATTTCTTAATGACCCATTTTCATAGAATAGAGGTTCCCATATTTGATTTTTGGCTTGAAATTGCTTTATAATATTTGGGACACACCTTGGTCCTGTAAAGTCTATACAGACTCTCATTATCCCTTACACAAAGATGTTATCTATATATCTATCTATCTATCTATCTATCTACACACACACACACACACACACACATACACAGTGTACACACACTACAACTTCAGTAAAGGAGACAAGCATGGGAGCAACATGCCAGAAGGGGAAGCAACATTTCAGAAAGCAAACATAACACTCCAAATTAAGATTCCTCCGATGTCCAACTTGATTTGCTTCACTGTTTTGTTGTGTTTCCTTCTTCTCCAACAAAGCACACAGTCACAAGACATTTTTGGACAGCCATCGAGAACATCCTAAAGAGAAAAGAACCTGAAAAATTGCCCCCGGGCCTCGCTGAATGAACCGTTCTAAAGCGCCCTGGCCGCGTGTCTCGCCTCATCCTGACTGACACATGCACCAGAGGAGAAGAGGACAGAAGGCAAGGCAGTTCGACAGATTTACCTCTGCTTGTGACTGAGCTCCAAAATTCGCTGCACATCCTTCTTGGTCACTGTGTCTTCATTCTTCAAAGACTGCAGGGGGAAGGAGAAAAGCAATAATACATACATATTCCCACAAAGAATTTGCTACTACAACAGTAGCTGGCTTATGTGAAGCTCCATGAATGTTAGACAATTGTATTTTAATGCGAAATACAATAATACTGCACACACACCGGTACATGTGCACAACTGCATTTATTATTCAGCGTACATTATTATTATTATATATCATTTTTGTTCAAAAAATCGTGTCACTAATTTGTAAAGCACTTTGAAGCACCACTGTATAAAGCTGTGACAAAGCAATTGATCCAGGATTTAAAAATTTGAGGCCGGTGGCAAATCACTGTTTATTCATATCTTTGTATCGCATGGCTCCCATGTGGCAGTAGTTCCTTTCTGCTTTGGGGTTGTCTTCAAAATCAGCTCCTCTGTATTGGGGGTAGTTACATAAGCAGCATGTCCTATGATCAAAAGGAATTATTTAGTGTTTATTAAATGGCCCTTGTCATTTTTGTTGCGGGTGTGAGCACCTTAAGCAAGTGGAACTTTCTATTCTCCATTACATATGGTCCTATGAAATTCACTTCAGTTATGGTGACAATGTGATGGGAATTAAACAAGCATAAAATGCAGCGGATCATTGTAATAAAGTAAAGTGATTGTCACATGTGATACACAGCAGCACAGCACACGGTGCACACAGTGAAATTTGTCCTCTGCATTTAACCCATCACTCTGAGTGAGCAGTGGGCATAATGACAGGCGCCCGGGGAGCAGTGTGTGGGGACGGTGCTTTGCTCAGTGGCACCTCAGTGGCACCTTGGCGGATCGGGATTCGAACCGGCAACCTTCTGATTACGGGGCCGCTTCCTTAACCACAAGGCCACCACTGCCCCATTTGTCTATTTGTGACTGATGAATGTTACAGTCATTTATGCATTACTTTTAGAACATTTTGAGTTATTTACAAATATCCAATTGATTTTTATAGAAAAAAGTTTTGTCAATTTATAATAACAAAATCCTGTCTGGACACTGTTAATGCAGTAAGTGTCAATGGCAGCTGAAAATGGATGTATAAATGTAGAGAGACCAATTAGCAGCAACAATTAGTCTTGAGATCCAATGGAATGCTGTTTTCACTATTATGGAATGCTGTCACTTTAAAAGGTTAATTGATTATTAGAAAATCCTTTGCAATTATCTTAGCACAGCTGAAAACAGCTGTATTGATTACAGAAGCAACAAAACTGGCCTGTTTCACACAAGGTGAGTATCTGCTTCATCAGAAAATGTGGTTTCGATTATACCATTATTTGTAACTTTGTTATTGACCATTTCTTATTAGTTTTGTACTTCTAATTATCATTTTCTATTTTCATGTGTATGTTATGTGTACAGTACAGGCCAAAAGGACACACTTTCTCATTCAATGTGTTTTCTTTATTTTCCTGACCATTTACATTGGTAGATTCTCACTGAAGGCATCAAAACTATGAATGGGGTTATGTACTTAACAAAAAAAGGTGAAATAACTGAAAACATGTTTTATATTCTAGTTTCTTTGCTCTGATTACTGCTTTGCACACTCTTGGCATTCTCTCAATGAGCTTCAAGAGGTCGTCACCTGAAATGGTTTTCCAACAGTCTTGAAGGAGTTCCCAGAGGTGTTTAGCATTTGTTGGCCCCTTTGCCTTCACTCTGTGGTCCAGCTCACCCCAAACCATCTCAATTGGGTTCATGTCTGGTGACTGTGGAGGCCAGGTCTCCACTTTTTGTTACACAAGTGTTCATTCATAGTTTTGATGCCTTCAGTGAGAATCTACCAATGTAAATGATCATGAAAATAAAGAAATGAATGAGAAGGTGTGTCCAAACATTTTGGCCTGTACTGTATATTAACATAAAAGCAAACTCAATGCAAGGCTGCAGTTATGACTATCCAGTACCAAGGTATATGTTGATTATACAGATCAAAAAACTTGGCAACTAAGGGTTAAAAGCAAAAGCATTATACTTGCATTATATTTGTTTAATAAAAGGCCTTCAGTTTGAGTGAATATGAATTCAATATAGACCCATTAAGGGAATAATGAGGGATTCTTCATGCTGTCTTCCTTCTGTCTTCCTTTGTACTGGGACAGTGGTGCTGTGGCAGTTCTGGCCTAGTGGTTAAGGAAGCAGCCCCACTGTCATGATCTGGTCTGGAAGGAGTTGCTCCGGTTTCACGTTAGTCATGTGTAATGTTTCCTAATTGTTTTCTCCTGTGTCTTATTGTATAAAGCTGCCCTGATTGTTTCTGTTCACTGTCGGGTCTTTGTTATGTTACCATGTTACTGGATGTCTCCCCTGTCCTGTTCTTCACCCATTAAACCCCGGTTTTGTGATGTCATGCAAATGCGTCCTTCTTCCTCGTCATCATCTCCGTTCACCTGCGGACGGTGGACGAGGTGCCGGTACCACACTGACCTGAAGCAGTATGCGCAGGACTACCGCCGCTCGTCCATCATGAATACCGGACCAGTCATTCATTCATTTATCATTCATCCCAGCTGTTCATCTTTTCTCTTCTCATCTCGCCTTATCTCGTCTCGACTCGAATTGATTCTAATCATCTCATCGTCCACTCTATTCAAAAGTCTCAGTGTATGGACTTCCTCTCACTCCTTCGTGGACTGCTTTGGCGGGCCCGCCGGGTGTCGTGTCTAGGAGGGGGGTACTATCATGATCCGGTCCGGACCGGAGCAACCCCTTCCGGACCGGATCATGACAGTTTCATGTTTTCACCTGTGTCTTATTGTATAAAGCTGCCCTGTTCATTTCTGTCCTGTTCTGTTTCATTTCGGGTCTTTGTTGTGTTACACGTTCACCATGTTATCAGATGTCTCCCCTGTCCTGTTCGCAGAGGACACATTTTGTTGTGTCACCGTGTGCTGCGCTTCAGTGTTTCACAATCACTTCACTTTCACTTTTACTATATCCACACAAATTTAGAAAGGAGTTAGGAAAGGGAACAGCAATCTCATTCCATTTACTGCTGAATATCATGGGCGGCAGTTCATGCTTGCCTGGCATGACATGTTTGTCATTTATTCTTTTCATATATTGAGCAAATCTGAACATCTGTTGTAAGCCATTAGCCTGTGCTCACCCCACAGTGCATCTTATTATTCCTCCTTACCTTTGTTCAGATCAGTCCGGTTTGCAATTTAAACACGACTGCATTAGATTACAGTTTTTCTGTCCTTTTCTGTTTACTTCCTGTTGTTCTTTGGCTTGCAGACTATGGAAGGTTTGACTTGCTTTTCCTCTTTTGACCCAGACCAAGCAGCAGGAAGCCAATACTGAAATTCAGTTTCTGCTGCCAGGACTGTTAACCGGATCAGGGAACATTTAATTATGATAAGCTGACCCTCAGTGCCGGAAAACCTCATTATAAAACTAAGCCGCACACACAGAACAAGTTAATCAGTCACATGTAAATAATTGATCATGATATTAAGGTTAGCACCTCTGGTTTTACACCTGGACCCAGAATCCTCCTCTGGAGGCAGCGGTCAGGGTGCTTAAAGTTCCTCAAATTCCCATAAATGAATTTAATGTGATTGTACTGACCCCCCTCAAGTCTCCCCAGTCTCTGGGTTACATGGGTAAATCACTATAACCTCACACTCAAATCTAAATAGCATAAAGTGCTATGATGCCATGTATTTCCCACCTGGAACATCATTTTAAGAAGACTGTCAGTAGATATGGTGTCAATTCATCTGAAAGCTGATTTTATTAAAAAAAATTTAAATGTAATGCCCTTGTATCTGTTTATGGATATTTGAATATGTATTTTATATGCCCTGCAGATGAAGTATTCTTTTGACTAAAAGTATAAGCCCCTCTACACAGTGGACATCTTAAAAATGCTAATGAGATGAACTGCCTCTGCAAGGTTTAACCTTCAGCTTTATTGTGTTGTACATATTTCAGTGTGAACTGCAAGCCCTTTCAGAGAGAAAGAGAAAAGTTCCAACCTGAAGGCTTCCTTTAATGCTGTCCAGCTCCTTTGAAGTTTTGGAGAGTTGTCGTAAAATGCCGGTTCTCTCTGTGAAAACCTCCTTCAGCTTCTTCTCCAGCCCCTCATAGCTGGGGAGAGAGAAACAGAGAGATTACTGCATTTACGTCACCCGCCACTGAGGAAATTGGTTTCGTATGTGTGACTGTGGCCATCATGCAACCCAATGAATCTAAAGGTTTAGAGAAGAGATTTAGGAAACAATATCAAAAATATAATGCGATAAGAAAGAAATACTTATGCTGTTTTTCTGGATTTCTTTTCATAAAGCATGCCAGTATAAACAGGAATAGTTGCAGGGCACCAGAAACTGCATTTTAAAGTGCTGCAAAGACACGTTCCAGTCGCTACAGTACTTTATGTATGGCTGTGCTCATCTTTCCTATAAATGACAACAAACGTGATGCTGCGCATGCACCGTGAATGAATATTTACAAGCCCTGGAGTGGGCAGACCACCACAATCTAGCTCCCTTTCATTCATTCTGCACCAAACTCCCTCTTCATCACTCTCTCGCTTTCTCTGCGTCTCGCTCTCTCATCTGTGGTCAGAGATAAAGAGACAGGAGACTGAAGTCTGACTGCTGCAGGGCTGGATTCTTTGCAGCGTTGCCAGATGGATGACACACCTAAACAGTTGCACAAAGCGCCCCACTATCACATCATCTGCCATGCAGAGGTAGATCTAATGTACAAAGACATACACACACATACACACACGTGCAGTTTCATATCTCTGTGAAGACCAGTGGTTACATCTTTGTGCCTTCTTTGTAATGAATGTGTATCTGCCTACAAGCAAGCAGTTCGACCTGCGATAGTCACACAAAATGTACAGTGCACATTCACACACTCGTCATCATGAATGAAATATGAAAGAAATAAGTAGAACCTTTTTTTTTTAAAACAAATTAACTGCACAATTACAATAAATGATCTGCAGTTTTATTGTGATTCATTTTTAAGACTTAAGCTTGCCACATTGAAAACTATTTAAAAGAACAGAAAGAAGCATGGGCACGGGGCTAAGGCTGTAATGTATGCAAAGACACACACACAGGCAGGCACACACATTAAGTGAGTAAATGTACAGTCAATGATGAGCAATCAGTACTTTCCCCCCAAACTTAACTTTGAAAACTGCGAGTACAAACCCCACAGGGGACCAAAAAAAAAAAAAAAAAAACACAAAGCCCGTCAGCCAACTCAAACAATCTGGGACGCGCTTCCAAACTATCCAGCGCGCCGTCCCAGTGAACCTTGTGTCAGAAAGCACATCGACATCTATGGCGCAATAACCCCATACATCAATAATAAAGAGAGGAGCACCTGGGAAATAAATAAGTCATGCGGTAAGGCGGTTAAAAAGCCAATTCATTACCCTGTGGTGTCAGCTCATCTGGGTCGGTGGGGAGAAGAAGAAAAAAAAAAAAAACCCCAAAAAACAGCAAGGCCTGTAATTTGAGCCCCACTGACACAAAACCAGCACCACTGGCGCAGAGTGCTACAGAAAAACAGTCTAAGCCCACCATAGGACGAGGGATAAATTGGTCATTACTGTGAGAGAAAGATCCGGAAAAGAAGTGCAGAATGCATAATTGTGCCGTGACCTCTTTCGACGCTCGGATCCTGGCAAAGCTCCACGATGGAGAAAAGAGTTGGACGGCTGAATTAAGAAAGAAAAAAACGCTCTAATGAGGATCTGGGTGTCAGACAAACAGGCTGATGATCACTCTGTCTCCGTCTCCGTCGCGCTGTTGCCAGTGATCACGTAATTGCGCCACCAAAGAATGCCTTCCCCCGCCGTTGTCCCCTTAATCCCGCTGCAAAGCGCAGCCAGGGGTGTAAGCACAACTGACCGGTTATTAGCATGCAAGGAGGGTTTTGGTCAAGCCGTTGCCGAGGCGCCAATTCCGTATTGTGGCGATGTGAGGCCTAGCTTGAAGTGGCACATTTTAGAGCAGAGGACACCACCTTTCAGAGAATAAAAGATAAAAGCTGCACTGCGATCTATTATTCAACAATATCAGTCGTCAGTTTGTTGCATTTGTTTTCACTGTAAAGTAAAAAGTCAGGTAATAAGCAGCACCGGCAGGCAATCAGACCCAGGATGGTACGAGGGAAGAGGTCAGGCCCAGAGCTATAAGCACTCGCTGGCAGGCAAAGCGCTGACTGCTTGATGGGTTGGATATTGATCCAATCAATCCGAAAATTGTTTTGGACGGATGCTTGTTGTCTACAGCATCATTTGCATATCTGCATACGTTTGGGCAGACTAAACAACGACAACTTAAGGCCAATTTGGTAGTACTTGACTGTTGACTATACATTCATACATAATCATCCTGCATAACGTCCTGCACACTGTGTGCACTTGTTGCGTCCTTGGCAGCTCCACCCCAGCTCCGTCCCCCACGACGTGCTCCGTCCCCCCTGAGTATTACGGTCTGTGTCTGCGTGTCGTGACGCTTGTAGCTGCGGGCTCCCCGGTAAAATCACTTCCCTCGCACTTACAAGGGGAAGTGGTGGCGCAGCAGTTAAGGAAGCGGCCCCGTAGTCAGAAGGTTCCCGATCCGCCAAGGTGCCACTGAGGTGCCACTGAGCAAAGCACCGTCCCCACACACTGCTCCCCGGGCGCCTGTCATGGCTGCCCACTGCTCACTCAGGGTGATGGGTTAAATGCAGAGGACACATTTCACTGTGTGCACCGTGTGCTGTGCTGCTGTGTATCACAAGTGACAATCACTTCACTTTATCACGTTCCCTTCCTTCGAAGTGCTGCGTGCTTTGTTGTCAGTGACTGACTGTCTGTGAACCTTGGCACGCCCACTGACAGAGACGACCGTCTTTCGTGGTGGATTTTTTATTTCATCTCATTGTTTCCCCTTGTGTTCCCCCCAAAATAGACCTCGCAGTCCGTCACTTCCTGTCCACCACCCTTGGGCGTGACATCACTTCTGCTTTGACGCTAAACTGCATTTTGTTGTACCATGTGCAATGACAATTACGTTAAATTTAATAGAATATAATCAATTCGAACAGCTGAAATGGCTGGCAACACAGTGACCAGCTGTAAAACGGGTTTTGATTGTAAATTGGCAGACCAGGGGATATCTCCTCACTCATTTCATTAAACGTATCAGTAATAGCATCTTAATGGGGAAAAAAGCGCTGGAACAATGGCGACGTATATGTTTCATTTTCACAGCAAAGTTTTCAAGGCTGCACTTTTTTATGTCATAAATTAGTCATTAAGCACTGAACACTTGGGAGCTATAATGGTGTATGTTACATTCAATGTTTTGTAAAAAGTTATACACAGCGAATTAAATTAAAAAATAAAAAAAACACCCTGTTTTGCCTTAAGTTATGCTGGCAAATCAAATCCCAACAGGTGGTGCTTTTTTTATTATTCTGCAATATATTGACTGTTATAACTAGATTTAATTAAAAAAAGAGTAATTATATATTAAACAACCACCATTGTGCCTGAGGCTCTCCAACTATCTTCCTAAAGCTGGGATTACGTCTGTGGATCTTATTGAACAACTGACCTTGCCAAGCTGAAACCGAGCAATTAAAAAGCCATCTGATTTTATTGGAAACTTCGCAGCACCCCGGAGGCTTACCTGTGGTACACCACATCGATTGGCACATTGCATACGCCCCGTTGCATAGATCCACCAACATTGTGAGGATAAATATTTCTTTAGCCTTGGAGTCCCTTGAAGTGTCTCAGCTAAATGAAGCTGACCCTGCCATATAATGAAGAAGTGCTGAGCTCCGGGCATGAAAAAAAAAAAAAAGGGGGGGGGGAGTGCTGAGCTCTACAAGCCAACCACACAGATAAAACTCAATAAAAGTGGACAAGGCCGGGAAAGAATCTCCAGCAGGAGGGGTTGGCACCGTGCTTTAACCGATGGGCCGAGGCCAACGCCATCTTGACAAGCACCCTGGTTAACAGTTATCGACCCTGATCCTTTGAATAACCGCTAATGGGTTTTAGAGGTCACTCCCAGCTTTCCCAGCTATACTTTTAAAATGCAGGGGAATGTATTATAAATACCTTATATTTTGAGATAATGTGGCCAGTAAATTCAGATACAGCTGGGTGAAGATGGTCCTAGTACCATCAGTAGCCCTGCTACTGAGCAGGAAATATATATTAAGCTGTTTTTATGTCAATAATTTGGTAGCAAAATGTAGCAAAAAATTTTAACACTATTTCACCTGCAAATTGTAAAGTGAAAGTGAAGTGATTGTCATTGTGATACACTGCAGCACAGCACATGATGACACAACAAAATGTGTCCTCTGGATTTAACCATCACCCTTGAGCAGTGTGCAGCCATGACAGGCGCCCGGGGAGCACTGTGTGGAGACGGTGCTTTGCTCAGTGGCACCTCAGTGGCACCTTACAGGGCCGCTTCCTTAACCACTAAGCCGCCACTGCCCCCATAGTGTTTAATTACATTGTAGTTAAATTGCAGTACATTTTTGAACTGTGTATATGTAATTTTTTTCTATTTATGAAACATTTGCCAATATCACCTAGTAAATGCAACAAATATATACTTGTGGATAAATCAATAAGCATTAATGAAATAGATTATGCTTTGGGTGTGTCAGGCAATGCTTATATCTTTTGTGATAATTGTCCAATTATGGACATTACCCCCTCCAAACTGTGTGGTTGCCCTGGTGCCTGTTGCCCTGGTATAAGGACATCTAGTTTGTTTTTCCATACTTTACTGTCACTGCAGCGTTGGTCACCTACAGGAATGTTCAGCCAACGGCGAACCTCAGGTCAGAACTGACTATTGATGAGGAACTTGTGCAGGGATCAGAAACCTCCTTCTGCCTCCGAGGCAGAATTAGAAATGATCCATAGTCCAGACTGGAATGCAGAGAGAAAAATGTCCTCAACTCACCTCTGGTAGTACTGATCTGGAGTTTGTTTGTCAGACAGTTACAGCACATATACTGAATCGTATGCCCTTTGGGTAGATGAACTTTGACCTAGAGGGTGCCTATCAAAAATGAATTCATGACATTGGACAGGCGGTAGCATACTACTGCAAAGCTGCAATGTCAGTGTGTGTGTGTGTGTGTGTGTGTGTTTGGAGGTGGATGTAGGAGGCTAGTAACTGGTGTACCTCCAGGGTAGATATTTTTAAGAAGCCCCATGAGTGTTAATGTCTAAGAAACTTTCCAGAAAGGGGGGCAGCCTGGAGCCACAAACAAATGCACTGTGCTGTTAGTCAGGATTAAATCTTAATAATGACACATTCAGAAAGTGACCTTTCTCAGCATTCAGCAGTTAGTGCACTACCTCCCATTTAAATGTGTATTAATATTGTAATTAAGAGGATGCAAATAAATAGTTTTAATAAGGGGGACAGCCCGAGGCGTCTGGGAAAATTAATGCGTGACTTTGGCCAAGCATGACCACCCAACACCTGCGACTAAATCAATCAGTCATGTTTACTTGCTCTTGTCTTGTACAAACACCGCGCCGAGACGGAATATTAAGTGCGGCGCCGTCCGGCTTTCTGACACTAAATCTCCTCTAATTGTTTTAATGCCACACTACGGCTAAACAAAAAGATCTGTCTGGGGCCAATTTGCTGTTGACGGCGGTGGAATAAGGTGTCAAGGCAGGCCGAGTGAGACGAGAGTGAGAGAGTGGGCGCGTTAATGAGATGCTGATGAGACGGTTGCTGAGGCCCGAGTTTCTCCAACACGTCGACGGTCAACAGAGAAAACTCATAAGCCACCAAAGTTCAAGGACCATTGGTCGCGTCACAATTATTTTTTTATTTTTTTTTTTTTATTGCTGAGCGGCTTCGTACCAAACGATGCCCCAAACGATGGTTCCAGCTCCTCGTCACGTGCAGTGGCTATAGAATGATATGCATGCAGAAGTGGAAATAGAGGCTTGCTAACCTGCAGCCATTAAGAAGCAGAGCAGTGCGAGGGTCTCTTAATGCTAATGGGAATCAATCTCCAACAGCCCGCCTCCGTACAGCCAGACAAGCGGTCCCCGCCCTGTTTGTCTATTTAAAGACCCCCCCCCCAAAAAAAAAAAAAAAGGAGGCCGCTGATAAGCCGGAGCAGTCGTCCACCGGGCCATCCAGAGGACACGTCGGTTTTCAACAGTTAAATACTTTTCCTGTGGCCTGAAACCACCCCTTTCCCTCCATTTTTAACAAATAAATAGAAACTAAAGAGTGACAGAGAAGAAAGGACCACCACTGGCAGTCTGGAGCGTGAAGATAATTCTGAACTGCACAAAGCGCATCAAGTCACTGTTTGTTTCAAGGGACAAAATAGTCTTCCAGCGCATCCTCCAAAAAAAATTTTAATTGCATGCGGCACGGGGGCAAGAGGGGTCTCCTCGTAAATTAAAAACCGACCATGCACCTCATTTGCACATTGAACAGTGGCTGACCTCTGTTCCAAACTGACAAATGCCAAGTGCTCCACTGGACGTGAAGGGAGCGAAAATTCTTGCTCGGGGAGTTGCACAAAGGGCCTTTTTAAGCATTGCATCACACCGGGCACAGATTGCTGAGCACCAGTGAAGACATGATGTCAGACAGGGTGACATCACAGGGTCTGTCAGGTGTGTGTCTCTGTGGACGATGACTGGATCGCTCGCCGCTCTTCACTTCAAAGGTAACATAACGTTTAAGACAAGGTCCCCTCTACATGTCCTCATGGGTTCTCTTAAGATTTCTTCCTCTCTCAGAAGGGGGGGGGGGGGTTGGGTTGTTTGCCAGTCTCAAGCCCAAATCTCTATGAAACTGCTTTGTGACAATGGCGTTTTGGAAAAAAATGGTCTCTACGGAAACCACCTTCAATAGGACCAAACTGAATGGACTTCTGTAGTTTAATGGAGTCAGATGATATGAATTCAATCATGAATATTATATATATAAATATATATATATATATATACACACACACACACACACACACACACACTCAGTTTGGCTCATACACTGTACAGCCAATTTAGAGTGATGAAATGTTCTTTTATATTCCTGAATGTTACACCCTGGAGTCTGAGGATTGTCAAGCACCTTTGCAGTGGTCTGGCATGTCGCTAACAGCTTTATATCTTTCACCTGTCTGTGACCCACTGTTCTAAAAAATGCTACATATGATTATATTCGGCGCCAATATTCTAAATATAGAAATCATTCATTGTTTTTTTGTTTAACTTACAGTGCTTGCTTTTTTTAACACAGATTTTCAGATAAGCTCTGAACCATGCAAGTATTAGTGCTGGCTCAATGCGGGTAATAAAAAAGCACATTCAGAAATGCTAGAGGTTGGGGTTGTACTACTGAACTATTTTTATTATTACCGGAATTTTCTGCACTTTCATTATAAAATCTGAATCCCATTCCAGTGACCAGCAGGAGCTATCACGATTGCTCATAAATATTTGTTGGCTTTTTTGGACCAAATTTCCTCTCTACTTTAATGATTTTATTTGGTTTCTAACTGAATGGAGACTAATTAAAAGTCCCGTTCTCTATACCCAGAGGAATGTAGTCCTTACCAAAATAATATAATTGTAGACGGGGGTAGTAGGAAAAGAACATAAATGAAAAAAACATCTACATATACTCTGGAAGACATTTTTGAACGTTTAATAAGATGATCGCTTGCATTCAGACTCAGTTACTTGGCTCAAATGCTAAATAAACTAATTTGTTCATCACTTGAATTGCCCGTTATTTTTAGAAGCAGGATAAATTGAAATAGGAAAAAAAACTTATCATAATGGATGAATAATTCAGTAATTTCTCATAGGCATTTCCATGCATAAATATGTACCAATTATTTCCCCCTGTTTAAACCCTTTTGTCATTCTGTGATTTCCTGAGAGTGAGAGATGTTTTCCTCTTCTATTTCCATCCAACGGGAAGGACAAAAAAAAAAAGAGGGAAGGAGGGCATATGTATGAGCGGTGATGACTTTATTATTGGATTTTAGATAACTCTCCGCCCTCCAATTTTAGAGTCAGAGCTAACAAACCCTGAACCCCCAGAATGCACCCCAGCACGCCTGTGTGCATCCATTTCACTTTGGCCCGGGTGCCTGCCCTGCCTGATCTCCTTACTGTCACACACACACTTTTATTCTCTGTCACGCTAGATGTGTGACATGAAACTATCTCACCAGCTGTCATCCCATTTATTTTGGGAAGCCTTGGTTTATTTAATAAAGTTTGAGTATAGCTGTCTAGACACGCTAGCATTACATTTGACTACCGGTGTCTGAGGGAACACCTCGAGAGTATTGGTTTTCAGGCTAATTTAATATCTGGAATATGTTTGTCCTCAGTGTGTGCACAAACTTCAGCAAATGTCCTCACAAAGGTGGGAAAACATGACATTTAGTGAGAATATTTGCAGGTCCTCACAAGGGAATAAGTTTATTTTAAAAATGGTAATGAAAATGATAATGAAAAAAGTTGGGTTTAAACATTAAATTAAAGTAATGAAAGGTCCATATTATTAAGTAGAGATAACTATATATTTATATAAAAATAAAAAAATATAAGGGAACTCAATTAGAACATATTATTTGAGGTAATCAAGGTAACTTAATGGTCACCAAACCAGTTAATCAAGACTTCATTCAGTGTAATGAAAAGTGCATGGATGTAAACCGGCTAGTTTAACAAGATTGGTACCTAAAATCTATATGGATATTTATTGATTAAACAATGCTCTTAGTAATTTCATAATCAATGTTTTAATTCCCAGTATGTATACAGTGGGAATTGTATGACATGTGCAAATGTGAAGTGTGGGAATGAAATGTGCAACGAAAAGCCTGCCTTCAGAAATGGAAACTCAAACAGTGCTTAGAAATGATATTCATAGGCCTTAATCAAGCGTGATACAAATATAGCCAACACTGTGAGATCTGAGTTTGGGGGGGCGAGAAGCCAAACAATATTCGCTGCTCTGACAAACAACCTGTTCACCAGAACGCGCCATCGCCCCGTTGCCAGTGGCTTCTATTGTAAGGAGCCGTTTAATGAGGATGATGAGCATTCAGAACAGACATACATTAACAGGCAATCTGTTAATGAGAGCGCGATGCTGCCTCATGCAACAAGCTGAATAATTAGCCGCACAAGCTTCATTACACAGCTAACACCACACATTCAAATGAAAAGGGACAGTCTGGAATTAGAGGAGAAAGGGAGAGGTTTCCAAGAATTCGGTTCTCATGAGAACGAGAGAAATCTCCTGAGAGCTGATGAACACAAAGCCAGAAAGCAGTCAAATAGGATATGGTGAGCCGTAAATGGCTTGATTACATCAGAGAAGGTTTTGAGAACACTGCAGCATTAAGGAACCACATTGTGATGCAGGGATGCAAATATGCAAAGGGGACCTGGGAGAAAGTGGCACACAAAGAAGTAAGCTTTGAAACACCAAAATGAAAAAATTGAAAAAAAAATTTTTTTTGAAAGGTCAAGTCATTCTATGGTAAAGTGGAATCATTTCTAATGCTAACCACAAATAAACGTCCGATACAGTTTCACATCCCTATTGGACATCCCACCTGGCGTCACGGCATTTATCAGACGGCCTTATCCAGAGCAATTTACAATCAGTAGTTACAGGGACAGTCTCTCCCTGGAGACACTCATGGTTAAGTGTCTTGTTCAAGGACAGAAAGGTAGTAAGTGGGATTTGAACCTGTTATTTTGTGATCATCTAGTTTTTAGGTGAGTGTCTGACGCATTAGGCTACTACTAGCCTTAAAACCACGTAACCGTTATGACGAGAATGAAACATGGTTTATTGGTTTATTTATTTATTTTTAGGAATGCCAAGCCATTCTATTTCGTTCTCTCATTGGAAATCAATCTTTGAGAGTGAAATCACTTTATGAATTTCTTGGAGTTAGGCCAGCAAATGTTAAATGTTGATGTGAAAGGTCAGACTTTCACATTGTGAACGTGTTCAATTCTGCCATCAAAGAACCTCCTGCTGTGAGCAAAATCCTGTTTGCATGAAAAATTTCGACGGCCTTGACCCAGCTATCATTTTATGAAGAAAGGGCTTCCAATTCAATACAAGTTCATTACAATCCAATTTTATAAAATATTTTGCATGAACATGACATTAGCAAAAAAATATCCAGGGAGTGAATATCAGGAAGAAAATATTAATTTAAACATCAAACATAAGCTTTACGTGCCTTCTTCTGATTCAAACTGCTTTTGAAAGATCAAGGACAGCATGTAAATAGCCCAGCTCATAGAATGGTTATTAATGAACCATACATTACATGGTTACGTACTTAAGTCATAAGTACTTGCCTGTTTAGGCAAATCCAAAATATATTTAGTTATTCAACAGAAGAAAACAAAGCGTGTTTAATGAATTCAATTCTTCAGTTGCCATGCTTCAAAATGTCAGACCAAGAAGGACTCATGCATATTCTTCAGACATACCACTTACATTAACAGCATTTATCAGACGGCCTTATCCGGAGCGACTAACAATGCAGTAGTTACAGGGACAGTCCCCCCTGGAGACACTCAGGGTTAAGTGTCTTGTTCAGGGACACAATGGTAGCAAGTGGGTCTTCTGGTTCATAGGCGATTGTCCACGACAGATTATGTTCCAAGCAACAGGCTCAAAACACCACGGCTCTCGAGAAGATCTGCATGGAAGAATGGGATAAAATACCAGATACGGTGTGTGCAAACTTTTGCCATTTTTGCTATTGACCAAATACTTTTTTTCTGAACGATTTTTTAAAAATCCTACAATGTGATTTCCTGGATTTCTGTCTCTCACAGTTGAAGTGTACCTGATGAAAATCTTCTTAAGTAGGACAACTTGCACAACCAGTGGATAGGTTTTTGCCCCACTGTAGGTTTGAAAAAGTGGGATCATCTTATAGTCAGGTCAATTATGTTTCCCTGGCTGAATCAGATGAGAAAGACCACCAGCAAAGGCATATCAAATTCTTCAGATTTATTCAGATTGGAACAGGAAGGTTTGGTTTTTTTCTTTTCGCTAAGACTGTATCTTAGAGCCCACTTTCAAGCCTGAACTGTGCCTCTGCTGCTTTAGATATAAACTGACTGTCCTACCGCAGCCATTTACAGACGATCAGGCAGCATAAGCTTTTTCATCAGTATCATTTACAGGGGCATCCATCCCTCAGAGACAGAAAAGACGAGCTCTGATGTGACACGCTTTGTTTCAACCAGAGGAGCCACTGCTCCAGTGGCAGCACACGCTTTTTAATTATGTCAGATGGATTACCAATACAGAAAGGGGTGCCTTTGTTTCATTCCAAAGGGCATGGGAAACATTAAAAATCAATCCAATTCTATTACACAGAGATACCTGCACTGACTATCAGCCCAGGCTGATAAGACGCATGACAAAGGACAGCAATCTGACGGACCCAGCCGAGTCAGAAGAATGACCTTTTAGGCTTAGCTGCGTGAAGAAGGGTAAAGTGCTGCGCCAGTCGCCTGCAAGGCCTCGGTTCCCCCAAAGCAATTTTCTGGAGCCACTTGTGCCCAGCCAAGCATTGTGGGAAAACAACCGCGCACAAGCAAGCGTCACGTCACGCAAACCCAAAAAAGGGCAGCATTTAGCAGCAGCATGTGTACTTACACGTCAGGAGCTCTGCTTGTGTTTTCCTTTTCGTTTTTCTGGGGGACTTACTGGCCTTGTCGCTGAATGGTATGTATAACCCGATCCTGGGCTTTAGAGTAAAGCGCGGCATTTGAAGCCAGATTACACAGGCGCTCTTGTATCAGCTGTATTAGTGGAGGCTATGAAAATGTAAGTCTCAGAAATCTCCTTACAACCCCGAGTTTACGGCATCAAGCAACAACAAAAAAAAATGTACAGAGTTAGTGCAAAACCAGTTTTAATGCCCGTTACCATGGCGATGGCTGCAGGATGCCTTTAGAGGAGCTGCAGGATGACTTTAGAGGAGCAGTAGTAAAAAATTAAATAGTCGCCACTGTATGACAGTAATACGAACAAAGAGGGGGGAAAAGAGGAAGAAGAGGTAAAATGGCATGGTTAAAAGGACACGGGATTATGCATAATGCAGCGCTGTGGCAGGTTTCATTCTCTCCGGCCGAGGCCCGAAACCCCTGGCCTCAGCATCAGGAGTCAGCCGTGCAAACCCTAAGGTTAATTGGCGCGTTAAACCCCCCCCACACCACTGCCACTGAGCCTTTTTAAAGGCTCGTAAGCAAAGTTTATTGCACTACATTAGACATGGCGGATGAGCATTGCATACTTCTTTTCTCTTTCTTTTGTCACTTTTTCTAATCTGCAGCAAATAGACCATCCTTTCGATGAACTGTGATGTGAGCTGCGCTGCAGTTGCCGCTGCAAGGCCCATTAGTCTTGTTTAGAGTGAAAGAAAATGATAAAAGAAGCACAAACTAATTGAGAAACACAAACTGGTAGAGATGTGTGAACAAAACGAACAGTAAGCAACGTTCCTCTCAATTCTGCGGGGATATTAGATGGTGTATTTTATTTGGGAGGAAAAGGCCATTTCGGTTATAAAGACATTTATAAAGTGTCTGAGGAGAAATAAAACAGGCTCCTAACTCAATAAACGTTATCATGGCGTGGCTGTATTTTTTGGGAAGCCTCTAACTGTATTTCCAGGGACCTGAATATCGGTTAGCGTTCCACTCACAGCTGGTTGAATTAGATGAAAGTGATAAGATGCTTTTCATTGACTGAATTACACGGGATCCCTGAGAACCTGACCAATAAGAAACAATTTCGGCAAGCCTCTAATTAAGTGCGTAATTCGGGTCGGGTCGTCACGGGGAGCCACAAGCTCGTGGGGCCCCTGGAGGTGAGGTGGGGTGAGGTTTGGCAACGCAACTATGCAGAGCAAATTCAGAAGCACATATTCATTCTCGTCTTGGCAAACATACGACAGAAAGTGTTTCAACATACACCAGTCAGCCTGATTCTGATAACGCATCGGTGCTTCAGAAATATTCAAATTAGTTCTCTTTAATAAATAAACAATATATTTTTATTTTTAACATCACCAATACTGCGATAGGTAGGCAGTAGTTACTGCATAAAAATGTTGTTAATACATAAGAAAGTGGATCACTCTGGGTTTTTGAGGATGATTTAATTGATAACTTTTTTGGTTTTAATGTTTTTTTCCAGATTTGGTCATTTACACAGCCATTCAGAAATGTCAAGGAGCTTGGTCTCCAAGGCTGGACTGCCTTGTCTCGATGCAAAGGCTGAACTACTTAAGTCATTAGGCATGCTGCAAAGATGTTCTATTTCGCCAGAATGCATAGGCTCGAACTCCTGGGGAGTTCTGGCAATCACTCGATACCTGGGTAATATGGTAAAAATGAAAATGTAATCAGTGCTGTGATTAGAGAGCTGGAAAATATAGGAAGGAGTAAAAAAAAACAGCAAAAATCCACTTTCCTCCCTCCGTCGCCAGGTTTAGTCCCAAGTATCCTTCCCTGCATGACCTACTGGGATTCTGATTGGCATTACACTCATCGACCTCCAGGGAACCATATAGGCTCTGCTCCCTATATACAGTAATTACAGTGAGGGATGGTGAGAAAACAAGTATTTAGAAGCAAAATGCCCAGATTGAGCTGAGCCTAAAGGTTAGGAAAGCCACTCAAATCCATACCTTGTGTGTTGGTGATATATGAGCTGGAGCAGTAGGGAAAAAAACAAAGGCTGGGATGAAAGTGGAGACCTTAGGTCAATACCATGAAAGTTGTATATCTAAACCGTAAACAGTACGAAAATAAAAAATACAAAAAGCGCAGAGAGACCTTGAGTGACCGAGATTGTTTTGAGGAAATTTTTCAGAAAACACGTCTGATGTGATATGCAAAAAGAAAATACATGTTGTCTCCATACAGCTCATTTTGAGGCTGATCAGGCTTTTACTTTTAGGAATTGGTTTTTTTTTTTCTCGCAGAGGCTTCTGCAACTGTGGACGTAAACAAAAAATGGATTATTACTCTTCTTGTGTTCACTCTGTATTCAGTATGTGGAGAAAGTTTTACTACAAGAACAGTGTAAATATTCCAGTGTAATTTTACTTTGCGTGAATGTATGCATTAATAGAACATGTGCACCTCTATAATCATGCTCATGAAGATAATGTTAAACTAATGAACAGAAATTGATGTGTAAAAGTATAAAAAATGGATTCTACAAAAAGCAAATGAAAAACTACTGGAAAAAGGAAGTAAGGAAATACTCTGTAACCAATCATGTACAAAAGTAAGTGCACCTTGTCCAAATGTATAGTAATATGTCAAGATAACTTTCGGTTTGGCCTCCTCTCAAATCATTATGTTCCTGACGAAAATTCAAGTTTAAGATATCAAATTTATCATATCTACATTATATCTTTCATTTTAATGTAGAATGGCTAATGTTCAATGATGACATTGTTGGAAAATGAAAAGAAGCATAAATTCCATAAAGGAGGAAAACCCTGTAATTGTATCTGATTTTAATATTGAACTGCTGTTGTAAATAATAATTTTTAGTTCATTTCTTGACAGCATTTGTCAATTTTCTCATGCAACATCCTGCTATTTGGCATGAATGTTAAATGACACTTTCACAGTATTCTTACCCACGTCACACTGATCTAACATATTCACAGTCTGTTTTTTAGTGGGGGTGTCTCTATGCCAAATTTTTGTGGTGATTGCACAGCAACATGTAATTTTCATATTTGAAGTTACGGCCCCATTAAGTGAACCCTTAGGGTCAGTTGGGAAAGCGCTCCGTAAACAATTAGAACGGATGCTGAAGAGCCGTGTTGCCAGCAGAATTCACTGACATCTTAATTCCTTCTCCCAAAGACGAGTCTTAAGACCTCTGAGCCCATTATCCTGCAAAGGCTTGAGGCTTGATCCTCCTGACATGCTCAAAGTTTTCAAATGCTGTGAACTTTCCCAAGAGGTCCTTCATTGTAAAATCTATTGAGGCATAAACTTACAGCATAACTCATTAAAATAATGGGATCCATCTAGGAATCAAGAATGGATGGCTCTTGTATCTCACCTAGCAGGCAAATAACACTTTGAAAAGAACCAGAAGAAAATGGTGAGGTCCCCAAAAGTCCCCTGAATCTGCTGCGCCAACACAGAGCCTGTTTTACACTAAAGGACCGTATAGTGCATTAATTTTGTTTGTTGGCAAAAAATCGTGAAGGAAAATGTCAGGTCGTTCATCCGTGAGTTACAGATGAAGTACAGCTGAGTCATCCGAAAGGACACGAAAGCAAATCCACAGCGAAACGTCTCATTAACAGGCAATTCCAACAGAAACCAAGACATAACATGTACCCAGAATGTATCAGCTGGCATCTCAAAAATGTCTTTTTGCAATATGAACATATGGGTAAAATCCTTAATGTAGCACAGTTAATATATTCACCTGCTGTTTGTGTTTCACTGTAGTGTTGACAATTTATGGCATGCGATCACAAACAGTATTCATGTTAGGAATAAAATGGTCTCACTAAAAAGTTTCAGAACCACTTGTCAAGACCACACAGAAACACAAATTTCCTTTTTCATATTAATTTTTAATATGATTTTATTCAAATGTCAACAATAAGGTATTATTAATTAACCATATTCATTTATTACAATTAATAATAAAATTATTAAAATAGTTTTAGCATTTTAATTAATTAGGATATTGGCAAACCATAGAAAATGTAATTATAAAAAAATTCTTTACAACCACTTTCATTTTTATTGGAAACACTGCCATGGGACATTTTTGATAATTGTACTGTGTTAACTACGAAAAAAAAAAATGTCTCTTAGGTAATGATTGTCTTGTATGAGTGCACCTGTTGATGAGAAAAAATAACGTAAAAAACAAAACAAATGCAAAAATTTTTAAAACCGCTCCAATCAATATTATGAAGCATGGCACATGGTACTTTGGAAATATTTCAAACGAAACAGAATCAAGCCTCAACCTTGGGCTAAGCTTACTCAAAGTCTTTCCCAATGCAGCTTACATTTATTTAAATTAAACGACAGGCTCCAGGTCACAGCACAGCGTTTTTCCCATCAGAGTGAAAAGTAGACGTGTTACCAAAGCGATCAGATCCAAACGTTTGGTAATTACAGCTCGATTCTGAGGAAAGGGGATCTGGAAAAAGAATTAAATAAGCATGCAGGTCATTAAAGCTGAAACGAATTAGTTCCAGGCTCATCGTTTCCTCATGAGAAGGTTAAAACAGAGTAAACAGAGGATTCAATCTTTTTGCTTAGTACCTGTGTGCCTAAGTAGACCCCTTTTACAATCCCATTTTTTCTTCTGATACTGATCTTCCTGAAACTTTAATGCAGTTTCTACTGGATGCTTTAATACATTGAATTTTTTAATAAAAGCGTCTTTAAAATCTGCAATGTAAAGGAACCACGCCCCCAACGGCACACAAACAGCGGTCAGAGCCACTGACATTTCACTGCGGCCTGGCCACAGGCCGTCTTTACCCTCTGAACTGCATTAGTCTGCTTCAACCCTGCCGTCATGGGTTGGGTCAGTATCAGCCTGGTACCTGCCAGAAAGAACATGTCTACCATGTGCAGCCATTAAGTTATGATTTCATTATGAGCATATTTACTTTATTTAACTTTACTTTATTTAGCAGACGCTTTTATCCACAGCGACTTACAAGAGGAAGACACCAGCAATTCTCGTTCGATTTCTATAGAATATTGAGTTTACAAACTAAGAGCCCTGATAAGGCTCAACTTGTCAGCGAAGAGCATGCTCAGAGATTAAGTGCTACATGAAGAAAAAAATTATAATGTATTTATACATTTTTGTATTGTTTGTGCAATGTGTACGCATGTGCGTGTGTAAGTGTTAGATTTGTCTGTAATACTTTTTGAACAAGAGGGTTTTCACCTGCTTCTTAAAAGTGGTGATAGTCTCGGCTAGTCCTGTGGAGGAGGGCAGGTTGTTCCACCAGCCAGGGACAACAACGGAGAACAGAGTTGATTGGAATCGGAGACCCCGTGAAGAAGGAATTTTTAGTCTCATTGCTATTTCTGCTCTTCCTTGCACTCTTTATTCCAGTCATTATCTAATTCTTCTGTAAATATATGTTGGTTTATGTCTATATTGGCCTTGAATCTAAAACATAATATTTGGAGGCACAGGACAGTTATTAATAATGCATAAATGAAAATAATGAATAATTTATACATATCTGAATTTCAGGTGAGTTGAAGGAAAGAACAGATTTCTTGATCTTTATTGTAAAATGTACCATGTGTAAACAAATCCATATAGAAATTGTCTAATTCAAGAAAAACATGCATTATGTATTCGTAAGTATAATATTAATGTTAACAAACAAGAAAATGCAATTCTTCAACAAATTGTCACGTTTATAGCTCATCCCATAGTTTCCATTTCCAAGGGGGTCATGATTCAGAGACGTTATTTGCATTTCCTCCGCATTGCATCATCAAGTGTCTGAAAGTCACGCAAGACCAGCCTGTGAACTGACAACTGTAACGTGTCATCCGACCAACATCCGTGTTTCTGGGGCCATGGTAAAAAAAGGTTTAAAGGCTGTAGGTTGGAGTTTCCAAAGACAAAGTCCCCGGTGCTTCAGATTGCTGTTTACCTGTAAGCCAGCTCCACAGACAGACTGGCCAAACACTGGTGATGGTGAAGGAGATTGGGATCTGAGCACCACTTCTGTCTTGGCCAAGTTATTCAGAATGTGGAATGCCATGTAAATGCTGTGCTGTTAACACAGGTAATTAAATGAAACCACTATGAACACAACTGTAGATAACGTGAACATGGTGCCCTCCAGTATTGTAATAAGTAATTTCTTTCGGGATTATTACAGTTTTCTGATTCTGATTCTATTGCCTTTTTATAGTGTCTAAATTACCAGTTTTCTCTTTCTCTGTTGACCACTGCAGGTTACATTTACAGCATTTATCAGATTCTCTTATCCAGAGTGCCTTAAAAGCAGTAGTGACGGGGACAATCCACCTGAAGCAGCTCGGGGTTAAGTGTCTTGCTCAGGGACACAATGGTAGTAAGTGGGGTTTGAACCTGTGACTTTGTGGTCTTCTGGTTCAAAGGCGAGTGTGTTACCCACTTGAGGGAGGCATTTTTAAATGAAATGGAAGCCAATGGAGCTACAGAGTTCAAAAAATAAACTTGACCTCAAAGGCATGTTTCCAATTGGCCAAGTTGGCCTGTGCCCAGTTGTGTAAAATCTTTTTTGTGTCAAGAGTGCATTTGACTCTTGACACAATAGGTTTACTTGCCTTGTACTCGCCACCCACCCAAGTTAAATGCTCGTCTAGCTTTGTAAACTCTTTGTAGGATTGCAGTTGGCAACCATGGCTTTTTCGACGAAAGAAGGCAGACCTCCCCTCACTTCTCTCTCTCTGTCTTACCCCCAGGCCAGGGGAGGTTTTAAATAGGTTAATCAGTCAATTTGCTTTCTACAGCAATAATATGTAGATGAATATTAATGAGGTATGGAAAAATAGTTACTTCTTTCGGTTTTAAAAAATGCCTCTGAGCCAGTCATTAGAATCCACAAAATTTGTTTTGATGCAGAATCATAAATTGCCTGTGAAATGGGATTAGGTGGACAGTAATTTAAGGAAAGCTGAAGTGGCAAAGGTTGGGATTATCTGTCCTGATTCCACTCTTCCGCCTGCGACTGCATTCAGAATACCTGTTTATCTGCCTAAACAGAATTTCTAGACAATTCTTGGCAGATGACGCGCCAACGGGAAGCGCTAACGGACAGAGAATGAAGCGGCCTTGGCTAATCTTGTATGGGAAAGGCTTTCTATTTAAGTCACAGAGGCAGGATGTCAGAAGAATCGATGGACCCTTGAAGCCATGAGAAGCTAGTGTCTGGGCCTTTTGGCACATGTAGCAGATGAAATGAGAACACTGTCCCATCTAATACTGAGGAGTCAGTTATGAAAAGGCCTTGCTGTTGCATTGGATCTCAACCCCAAGATCCCCAAACAGCCATTTGCGAGGTGTTTTCATCAGTCGGTAACGTCTGATGGAACAATGGGGCTTGAATTTCCAATTATTTCTTTAAGCAACATTTCCAAAAAGCCCAAAGGAATTCTAATGAAAGACAAGACAAAAAAAAAAAAGTTTTTTGGCGTGTGTTTTCATACACTTTTCAGACAACGAGGTTATGAAGTGCACGGCACGTTCATTCAATTTCAATGCAGTGAGTGTTCAAGCACCAATTTAATCGCTTCAAGAAGCAACAATTTCACCTCGAGGGCTTCTGCCAATGGTGTACGCTGTATCGGCAAAAAATAAATGTAAATAAATCACCGGCGTGATAATTCTCTCTGTTTTCAGAGCGGTGAACGCATGAATCGGGTGAAGATAAGCGTTTCCTGTCACCCACCGCCGGGTTCCAGAGGGTTCCGGCTCTGCCAGTCTGTGTAGTTAATTGACCTCTGAGGTTGTGCGAGTTGTAATGGATGTCGAGCTACGTTCACACAATCCCATCTTCATAATCCTTCCACATCCACCGCTTGTGCCCGTCGCAAACGAAATGTCGGCTGCTTTGAGTCCGATGCGTTTAGGGTGAGAAAGCAGCGTTTGTCCAGTCAGGGAGGCGATGTGAGGGTGGATGCCTTAGTTCTGAAGTTCTGTTTTGAAGGACAATAATAAAAAGACAAATATAGATCTATATATATATATATATGTCCCCACAGTAAGAAAGCCACATTCCTACTTTTATGAACACGTCAAAGTATTTTTTATGGCTGCGCATCTGCCATAATAATATGCTGGAAAACTGCACAGATTTTTTTTTGAAGTCACAAAAATATCTGAAGAATTTTTTATATATGTCAAGCACTGAATATTTGAAGAGATTTTGGTTCACCAGCGTAAACTCACCAAGCTGCCTTTCTTACAGTGTAACACATGCGGAGGAATATTAGGTGTTGCCAGGCGTACGATTAACTCGAATTTCTGTGGGATTTTCGACGAACAGAAATTACAGACAACGTGCTTTTCCTCTGTTTCAGCTCTCCGTGCCATCAGCTTATCATGCCCTCAGCGAGAGACCGCAGGAATTGGCAGAGTGCACGGCCACACAGCCTTGCTGGTCGCCCTGAATCTCGGCCACTCACAAGCTCCTGCGGCTGATCTGGGCTGAATAAAGTCACAATTGGTGAGAGGCATGGGGGTCTGCATCACCAGCAGCTTAAAACGAGGTCTCTTATTAAAGGCGACAGAGACTGGTTTAAAGTCATGGTGGCTTAGGTGTTGGAGTGGCACACACGTCTATGGGAATTAGGCCTGGTGGAGTCCCTCAATGGTCACAAGGTGAAGGCGGGCTCCCTTCGCAGTGGCACTGCAGAAGTATGCTCTCTATCCACCTGTCTGTATGCCAGAACTGGGGATCTGCACAGAACACATTCACACGTCGTAAGAATGGAAACGTTTACATGGCTGGGCGCTGCATCGTAGCAATGTGAATATTGGAACTTATAACAGAACCATTAGAAGGTTCTGTCAGCTGACCTCATATGTATCATAGAGGGCTCAGTGATTTATGTGTTCATTAGGGCTTTGTCAATATATTGATATTAAAATATATCATTATTACGCTCCAAATTTAATGGGTTTCATACTTGCGACCTCTGTATCGTATAACACAGCACTAATGAAGAACCGTTATGATGCAACCACCCTACATTTTTGCATTCACTGAAATTATATTTGGTTTAGTACTCATAATTTGTGTTGTCTTGATAATGCCTCTGATCGGTTACAGGACCAGGTCCCTAATGGTGAGAGAGTCATAGCTGCTCCATAAAAAACTTGTGTAGAATGTACAGAATGACCAAAGGGTATTCGTGAAAATGTCATCATCAATACCATTCACCAACCACAATGTTTGGCGCAAGCAGGAAGTCATTTTTTCCAGAAAAAACAACTGCAATACTGGAAGCGATAATGGAGATAATGTTGTAGAGCAGGGGTGGGAAATTCTCTGGGCGAAATAAGCATGAGAAACGTGATGTAATCTTTCCCCTTATGACGACATAAGGGGACAAATTCCAGATCTGACCATCTGAGATGCCGCCCTCTGAACAGTGAAGCAGAATGGCCAAAGCACTATTTACACCTGTCCTGTCACTGAAGGACCATAGACAGGCTAGGGGAACTCGTATTAATGTTAAATTATCTGTGAAATTTTCATAATAGTTGACCTTTGAACCAAAAATATGTTCCTGTTTAATAAAGTCACTAGTGGCTTATTGTTGGGACATCTTCACACAGGCTAGCCAAGTAAATTTCTGTTCAGGCTTCTTCATTTGGGTAGTCTCTGGCTTTTACGGCTCTTGCGGCCACAGTACCTGTTTACTTTCACCTGGGGGAGAAACAAAGTGCTTTAGCAACCAGGGGAAAAGTGTTTCCATTCACTTCGACAGGCCATCTACCGACAAAAATGGATCTGAAAGACAATTATACTCGAAATAAGCCTCCTAGCTTTCATCTGTCCACCCGGCCACCAGGCATCTGCCAGCTTCAATCTCCCGACGTCTCAGCATATCAGGAACTCCGGCACTTTGACAACCCAATTTCAGTCCTATAGCCAATAAAGCCATTAGCGGAAGATACAGAGGGAAAAATGTGAACCGCTGACCATATGAACTACAATGACGGGAAAATGATAAAAGTCAGAATAAAGGTTTATGTATACTCTCATCTAATCTTTGGGGGGAGGGCAACAACGCTGCCTTCGAACCCTGTTTTCTCAGAGCTGCTAGTGTTTAGAGATAAATGGGAAAATGCACTTTTTTTATTTTTTCAAAAGGAAGGTAAGGGATTTCATCCTTTTCAATCCCATCTTTCTTTCCCTGCATTCATGCGTCTGTGGACTTCAAAAGTAGCCTGGCGAGCCGCATTAGAAATCTATTCCACAGCCCGTCACAATTACATTTAATAGGTCGAATATTTTATACCACATTAGACTGTAATCTAAAACTTAATTAACTGTGTATTATATTTTCCGCTATCATATTAAGTGTGATAGGGATTTTTTTCCCTATCAGTAATTGCTATACTTTCCGAACTGCACAATGGATCCGTTTTTTTAGCCTGAGTGGGATTGGGCTCAATGCAGATCTAACAATGACAGGCAGGGTTTATATGCATCTCGTGGCATCAGGACATTTATAGCAGCCGCCAGCCTGTGGATCCAGACAGAAGAATGTAATTAGCACTCGGTGTGACGATCTTCTGTAATGCTTCACCTTAAACTGTCTGACTTGTGTGCAGCAGTGGTCAGAAGTGAGAAGATTAGCGACAAGAAACTGCACTAATGAACTCAAATATATATATATATATGTGTGTGTGTGTGTGTGTGTGCCAGACTACAAATCTTCTCAGATTGTTCAGTCTTATCTCAAATCCATGCAGCCATGAGCCATTCAGAGAAGGCCTTCACCTTAATTTGTGCATTATTAATCTGAGCTAATTAGTCACTGGGTCTTGGATGAAACACAATATAAAAAACGATGTATTTGATAGTAAGTTCATGACCTAAAGAACTACTTCTATTACACCCTAATATAAATATTAATCTGAGAGGATAGAAATATACAGTGCCTCTGGAACTCCTGATGAGGCTGTGGCCGATGTCTGTCTCACTGACTGACTGCCTGACAAAGGACTGACGCTTACAGTTGCATCAGGGTCATTTCACATTCAGACGCCCCTCCATCTAGCAGGCTTGGTGCTAAGCACATTATGTAAAACACTGCACAGCGTGCACTTCGCGTCCCTGCGCCCCAAACTCCAATTCACAATGCACTTCATGGTTTGAAAAGCCTATTTTGGGCTCAGTGTGTCTGGTGTTCTCCTCTGAGGACAGGCTTTGGGTACAAAAATCTCTTCTGACATTGAGTCACTCCTCCCGACTGCTGTGCGCCGGGTCTCAGAACAGGTAGCTGCACTCTTTAACACGTTCCACAGGGGAGATGGGGCAGCGCAAACAAGGAGATGTAATATTTAAATTTACCTGTATACAGCTCGAAATTGCCACCCTGGTGAAATGTGTACAAATATGTAGGTATGTATTTATTTGCATTTTCATGGATAAGACACAGTGAAAACGTACATTACATATTGTACTTATATATTAATATATACAGACACACACACAGACACACACACAAATATGTACACATTTTAGCTACCTTAGACCAACAGAGTAAGTTACCAATTTAGTCACATTTCTAAGTGGAACCCCCTTCCTCAGATTTGCTGAACACATTGCTTTACCGATTCCTAAATGGTTTAGCACCTCTCGAGATATCAAGTATGTTTTTTAAAGCAAAGTGAATTATTGCTACTTTTTTAAATAATTAATTTTTTCGTTTTATATGGTAATTAACTGTAATAATGATTTAAAATTTCTCCACATACCCCATATGTGTTGGAGCATACCCACCAAAAAGAACATTTAAATTTAGCCAAAACAACACGGCACAGGCTATCACTGAACCAGTTAGTTTTTCAATTATAATGAGCGCATTTCATTTCATTACAGTTCATTTGAGTTACAATTGTTGAGTTAGCTACTTTTAAAATGAATTCATCTTGTACGGCATGAATGGGTCACCAGTAAATGAAGCAATCGCTTTTTTAGATGGGTTATGAATTCATTGAATTACTTCTAAACTGCCATGAGCAGATGAACAAAGGAACAGGATCCCTGTCACCTCAGCTGAGAACCACACACAGGTTTCTTCGGTCTGTTGTTCTGGACCATGGTTGACGGTGATGAAAACAGCACACAATTCCCACCCTTAAGCGAGGCACTCACGCATGATCCTGATAAGGACTGAGGGAAGCAGAAAACAGTGACCCCTCTTCTCCCCCCCCAAAAAAAGTCTTTCCTTAGAGAGAGAGTGCAGACCCAATCCTTTTTTTTCCTCCTGGGCGATCAAAGGGTACGATTTTCTGATGTAGACTCAAAATGGAGCAGAAAAAGATGAAGGGTGGGGCCAAGTGGCATGGCTGGGTGGGGGTGGGTTGGGATTGATGGACATGGAGAGCACACTGCACTGCTTGAAATGCTGCTTCCACTAGCTCGGCCTCCGCTACAAACCTCCTAGGCTTGTTACACCTTGTTCTTCATAACCAATTTGTCACCGACCGCACACATCATTTTGATCAGCTAGAGAATCTCCTTCAACACCTTCAACGCCTTCAACCCAGGACGTGGTCCCACAGGCAGCTCTTCAGCTCCGGCTCAAAATTACTTATATTAATAGTAAAACAGCTAAATATTCATGGATTGTAGCTCTGGTCTTGCTATAGCAGTCATCACAGAGTTTAAGGCCTGAAAGGAGACTTCCACCCCAAATCCATAATTTAATATCAACTGTTACTCTGCGGGTGACCCTGTCATAGATTCTTCCACCGCTCCTTGAGTCATGATGGATGAAGTCAAGGCCATGCAGAATGAAGAAATTAGCCGGCAGGGTTGTAAATCCAGGCTCCTTGCACTTTTCAGAGGTGACATGAGGGCTTCAACTGGTAATGCACGAAGCATCAGACCTTTCTTTTTGTGCTGTGAAAGTAAAGAACAAGGACTGGCATGGGGGCGGTCTGATGTGTGTATAAAGGGAAAAAAAATCACATGACCTTTTCCTTTCTACTATGAATCACAAATCGTGAGAGAACAGAGAGACAGAAGGACCTCCCTCACTTGTCTTGAGACGCCCCATCAACTGCAGGAGTCAGAAATGGTGTTTTCACCGTCCACGTCTTCACACTCGTGGATCACGGGCTGTGGAAGACGTGTCATCCTGGGATTCTCACGAAACAAGGCAGTGGAGGCAGCTTCACCACTGAACTCTACATTAAACCCACTGCAGACCACATTCACCTTGTTTTTCTTGGCACTTAAAAATACATGGGGAGGTGAGGTACTATGAATGCGCATGATGATGCTGAGTGGAGCGAGTGGGAATTCAAATCCGAATTAAACGTCACATAGGCACTTATATCTTACGTATATAGGATACACGGTGAGCTCTGCACGTGTCATCACAGAAAACATTTAATTGGGTAATTAAATGTAGGGAAAATATCAGATGGGCATTTACAAGCAGGAAATTATATATGCTGACATGCTGACAAGCTGGATGCTGATTGCTCATTTAAAGCAAGGAGTCAACTTCGCCACATTGTATTTTAAAATGTTCAGAACTTTATGAAAAAAAAAATGTGGATTCAAAGGCAAAATGTTGAAATACATTAAATGACCTTAAAAAGTCAGTTTATGTAAAATGACCAACCCTGTTATATATATTAATGTTTAATAAAAGGTTCAGAGAATGGTGCGATAACTTGAATGGCCGGTGTGACAAAGCACAAAAGAATGATCTGATCAGACCACCCAGTGGTGACGTCCTCTGCCAACTGAGAGACAGTGGCACAATACAGTATATCTCTTTGTTTCTCCTCTTCTGTTTCATGTATTTAAACATACATCTGTCCTCCCTTATATTAAATAAATGATTATGTGCTGACCTTAATTGACAAGCTATTATTATGATTATCCCCAACTTCCCCAAGTTCATGCAAGTCAAATGAAAATCATTTATATAAACTATTCACAATTCACTGTAGTCATTACATTAAGCTTCATAATCACTGTTAAGAATCACTTATTAAATTTTTACCTGATAATTATTTGATAAGATGTCTAGCCATTATGGGGTCACCACTTGGACCAGTCACCTGAGAAAGCTGGGGACAATGGTGCTAATTTATAGTAAAGAAACTTCACCTCAGAATTCACTACATCCTTTACTACACCTCTTAAAACGATTAAGAACATTATTTTGCAACATTACATACTCAAATACTAATAAGCAAATGGTTTATTTTACAGAATTAACATGCTAATCAACAGGTCCTGTTATTACACGTGTTATTAGTGACAGTAGCCCAGCAGTTGCCATGTGCAGCATTTATCAACCATTATCTAGCCCTTCAATTTCTGAACGCATGATAGCCGTAATACGGTCTTCAAACATAATAAATGAAAATCAATATCCTGCCACTTCTCTCCGTCACCTAAATACTGTATATGGTCAACAGAGGACCTGTAGTCAAATAAAATGGCCAGGGAATGTAGAAAGTAGAAGGTATGTTTCCCTCTGAAGGCATGTTTCCCTCTGTACTTGCTTAATATGAGGTTTGAAATGAGCTGGAATGAGCGTTGCAAAACGAACATGACGCAGATCTGACAATTTATCCCTTTGGCTGGCTTCTCTATTTCAGGCTATTAGGAGCTGAACGCAGCTCCTCCTCTTCTTTAAGACGTTTTCCACACTCTGACGCGGTCATTAACCAGTGACAACTTTGAAGCCTCTCAGCAGTGCACAGGCCGCATTTATCAAAACTGTTTACTGAGGCTCGCCCGCCACTGACTAAACGCACCCAGTTCTTCAGCTTAAGGGCCGGTGATGTTCCAATCAGTTCGAATCAGTGTGTGCTTCTGAAATTTTACATCATTGCAGCCTGTGCGTGAGTGTGTGTGTATCTGTATCTGAGCTTGTGCGCGAGGGACGAAATGACACAGCAATCGTGCCTCTAGCTTCCTTGGCGTTCGAGGTCCAATGCTGCTGTGACAAACAGATTCACTTATATAGTTAGTAAATCACCGGGCCCACCAGAGGAAACAGGAACACTTCCTCAGACTGCAGGGTGCAGGAAAAAGTAAGAATATTCTTAGTTTAGGGTACACATATTCTTTGAAAACTATACATTTATTGATTCATCATAACCATTCACATTATATCTCAAATGAAAATAAATGGGTCACTGTTCCTCAGTGTTGTATTTAATATTTTGCTGATATATATTTCACACATAATTTCTAATGAATTAAACTTCAAGGTACAATCACATCTTAATAATTAATTTGCATTTTGAGTAGCTGTCTAAGGTCCTGATCTACAGTAAACAACATCGCCCAAATACAACTGCTGCTGTGCAGAGCTGCTGCTGACTGGCTTGGCCCGCATCGTAATTAACATAAGAGACTCTGGCTTACAACTGCACTTTGCACTCAAGGGCAGTCCTTTGTAGTCCTTTATCTGCTAAATTAAAATTTCTTCATTCCGATTCAACACTGGGCTGACTCACAAGTCACGTTCTTTTCTCCAGTGGACAGGCAGCTTGCGTTGAAACTTCACTGAGCTGCTTTTATATTGAAACAGTAGTGTCTAAATGTCTAAATATGAACCAAAAAATTGAGCTTTGGTAACTGTTTAGTTATTAGTTATTGATTATTAGATAACCACTAAGTAATTCATCTTATAATTAATCAGTATATTGTCTGCTATTGTCACGTCTTGGGGGCGGTGAGGGATGACTGTGCTGAAACCGGAAATCGTGAAGGTAAAATTCTATTTATTAAACACAAAATGAACACGGCGCAATGAAACAAAAACAGAACCTAATGAACAGAAACAGACCCTAAGGCGTGTGTCGTTAAGACAGGAACAAAACAAACATGAGGTCCATGCCTAATGGTTCTTATGGAGTCCTGGTCTCATCAAGACTAGTTAGTTTCAGCAGGGATGGATCAGGACTCCATAATCAGGTGCAGGAGCCCCATGGCCCCTGGACACTACAGTATCTCCCCTCACGGTCAAAGTCCCCTGCAGATTGCACCACCCTGTGGTACGGTAAGCGGTCTCTGGGCGGTCCTGGACCCCCCTCCCTGTGGGAGGGACGATGAAAGCATCAGTAGGGACATGCAGGGGCAGGGCTGCACGTGCCCAGATGGCACCGCCCTGCGGTACGGTAAGCTGCCGCTGGAGGGTCAGGGACCGCATCACTGGGGCACCAGGGAGAGACGCATCCGGCTGGTCCTGTTAAATACAGAGAGAAGCCGCTGGACGAGGCGGCTGCATTAATGTGGACACCTGTATTACCTGAGTTTGCTGCTTTTATTCGTCAAGTTGCCACACGCCTGCGGGTTTGTTTTAGTAAACCATTTTATGTTTCCTTTATTGGCCCTCGTGCCAGCTTTGTGTTTCCTTGTGTTTTCGTTATAATAAATTAAAATTTTGTAAACTCAAAATTCTATAGAAATCGAACGAGAATTGCTGGTGTCTTCCTCTTGTAAGTTGCTTTGGATAAAAGCGTCTGCTAAATATAGTAAAGTAGAGTAAGGTAAATTCCTTTTGTCCAGAATGTCCTTCTCCTGATCTTCCTTCCATCTTCAGCCCTCAGTTGTCACACCTCCTCTATGAAATGCCAATAGGTTTTATTTTATCACTACTGTTTCCAAAATGTAAAAAAAAAAAAACATTAATTTTAACAGTGAAATAAATGTATATTAGAAGGGCCATAGCATTTGATGCCTGTAAACCTGTCTGTGGGGACTGTCCCTGTAACTACTGATTTTAAGTCGCTCTGGATGAGGGCATCTGATAATGTAAATGTAAATGTAATGTAATAAAGTAATAGAGATGGAAATCGTATCACACAATACATATGAATAACAGGTTTCAACGACCTTGTAAATGAGATGAAGATTTACAGCACAAACACATCCTTTCTTGACTGAAGTCTTCTTTGTCCTACAGCCTCAGCTCTGAATTTACATGTGATGACCACACATGATGATAACAGAACTCCAGCAGGGTTTCTCCCACATTCACAAAAGTGAATGTATTAAAAAAAAAAAAAAAAAAACAAGGTCACCGCGGGTGCTTTCATCGATTCGGATTAGCCGTGTGCTGCCACTAACTCCCCTGCTGAAGATGTTGCTTTTAGCTGGGAGCTTTGCTGCTGCTGCTAGTTTGTGATCTACACCTTTTCCCTGGCGGGGTTTGTTAGTGAGCAGCCTGCCAGCAGAGACTCCATACTGATGCCGTGGTTTCTAATGTTTCCCAGCATTTCACACCAAGCTGGACAAACAAAATAAATCAGGACACATTTATCCTCAGCACAGGCAATAGCCAGTAATGGCTGGTTGCCTAAAAGGCATCAAAGTATGGAAATGCAGGGATATAATGTTTGCAAAGAGGCCTTTCATGATGTGAGACCTTTGTTTGAGCCTTGTTTTACAAGGGAAGAGCTGGGAAGAAGCATCCAGTTAAAGGTGCACTGTGACATAATCAAATTCAGAGCAGGTCTGCGGACCTTTGCTTATCTCCAGGAAACTGCTTTCTAATCCAAGCAAGACCGAACAAACCGTACACACCACATAATGACAAGTGTGAATGATCAAAGGAGAAAATGTGGCTCACTTGCTCAAGGGGTCCTCAGTGGCACCATGGCAGTTTGGGATTTGAAGCTGATACCCTTCCGTTACGAATTTGCTTCCTTACCTGCTAGGCCACCACTGCCACAATGTCTTTAACATTCAGGCCAGTGAAGAGACCAGATCATTATATTGTTGATATGATCATGAGGAATTGTGTATTTGAAGCATTAAGAAATCCACAAAGCATTGAAGCAGTTTATGCAGTTGCGGTATGTCAGTGTGGCTCTGAATGTGAAAGTGAAGTGATTGTAATTGTGATACACTGCGGCACAGCACACGGTGACACAACAAAATGTGTCCTTTGCTTTTAACCATCACCCTTGGTGAGCAGTGGGCAGCCATGACAGGCGCCCGGGGAGCAGCATATGGGGATGGTGTTTTGCTCAGTGGCACATTGGCGGATGGGGAATTGAACCGGCAACCTGATTATGGGGACGCTTCCTTAACCGCTAGGCCACCACTGCCCCCTCTAGGCAACCAATATCACCCAAGACCATGATAATGGAATAACTCCAAACTAACCACAGCTTTAAAATTTAAAGAGGAAATTATATTATATGAAGAATGTAGAACCTGCACATTTTAACATTAATACTTAATGAGAAACATTCATTAAGTGCTCAAACTGTACAGATTCTCCACCATAATTCTCTGAAAACTGGTTACAAATTCTCATCGATTTTTAAGACTGCCACAATCCAAAGAAGTCTGGAGCAAGAACAAAGCTCCAGGAGCCAGGGCTGACCTACGCTTTCAAGCAGGCAGAGCATTAACCCGAGTCGTAAATGGAGCAGCCTAGGTAGTCAACCCCCGTCAACATGCATTTCATTCAAGTAAAGATTTTGTAAGCTGGATAAGTACACAGTTTATATAACCGGCTGTATTTGCGCTGGTACAAAGGTCGATCATTTTGCATTAAGTGCAGAGGGACTCTAAAGGTCCAAAGAGGTCTTAGAGCTGGAGGAACATCTTCCAACATTATGTCAAGCACATCTTCAAGGATTATGAAAATGAATGCAAATTTGTAAACTTATGGTTAGCTTTACCTGGGCTTGGAGCATTTTCAGAACGTCATGTACAGCATGTACTCGATGTGATATTAGTGAATGTGTCTTTTATTACCACAAAAGTGGGTCAGTGGTGGCCTAGCGGTTAAGGAAGCAGCCCCGTAATCAGAAGGTTGCCGGTTCGAATCCTGAACCACTGAGTAAAGCACCCACACACTGCTCCCCAGGCGCCTGTCATGGCTGCCCACTGCTCACCAAGGGTGACTGTTAAAAGCAGAGGACACATTTCGTTGTGTCACTGAGTGGTGTGCTGCAGTGTTTCACAATGACAGTCGCTTGACTTTTATGTATTAACATAATACAGACAAACATTATCTTCAAATGCTTTCAATACAGGAAATGAAAGATGAGTTATGGTGTATCATATCATGAAACCTCATAAAATAACACTTAATGTATCGTAAAATCTTAAAATAAAACTAAATGTATATTTCAAATGGCACCACATTTCATATGTCTAAAGTGGATTGGTTTGACCTTGGCAACAAACAAAATAATATCTTGTTTTACCAGGAGACACAAGCTACATCACTATAAAACTGGAACGCAAAGTCCCAGGCATCACACTGCCAGAGAACAATCAAACACAGTCCTATGTGAAACTCTTGAGGAATATCATGCTATTCTTGCATGAAAATGTGGTGCCATGGATCTCGTCCAGAATTTCCCATAATCGTCCTGTCACTCAAGAGACCGAGGCTACCACCGGCATATGGTTTATCATTTTCGTGCTCATCAGACCATTCACTGACCACTGCTCTGTAGAGCGGGCGCTTTGTCACCCTGGATAATTTCACTCCCATCGCGATATCAGCACTACGCCATGGGCTCAAACTCAGCATGGCTTTTGTATACATTAGCATTTAGCCTGGCCTATGAAAAGCTCAGAGGACTGCAACCATGCTGGGACCATGAGAGAACCGCCACAACCTTTAATTCCGCGAATATAAATTCTTCTGGCGCCGACCCGACTCGCTCCCTCCAGGTTGTCGAGGAGAGAGTGAAGGATGAGTCATCTGACTACAGAACTTCCTGTGCTCCGCCTACATTCAGAATACATTTCTGGGTACAATAAAATGAAAAGAGATCCAGACAAGTGTCCACCTTTGTGGATTTCTTGATTTGTGACGAAAGAAAAAATAAGACTTGTGAAGTCTCAGCATCAGTAGCAGATAGTAAGTCTTTAGGATTCAAAGAAGAGGTGATGGGAATTCACCAATCAGAACGTACAGATCCTGTGTCGACCAGCCAGCTGTGACACGCTGCACGGTCCCTGCAGCTTCACGTCCTGCACACACCCAGTCATGTCCACCAGAATACTAATCACCTAACCATTAGATGATCGCTGGTCACGCCCATTTAACACCTAGCACCCACGGACAACCTGACCACCCACAAGTCAGGATCAAAGACTCTGTGTGTGTTGCTTACACAGTGAGTGTCTGTCGAGCTCGGCCATGTTCGCCGTTAAAAGGTTCAGTGTTTAAGGGCCACGTCCCGGACATCCGTTGTTGGTTTTCTGTTGACCAATAAACAAGACCGTTCTGCATTTGGGTCGTTCGCTTCTCTCACTGCCCTCTGGCATCACACCAGCTGAGCAGTGAAATCAGTCATAGGACCACAAGCCAAACAGCTTGGTTGAATCTTTGGTTAATTGATCAGTGAATGCCCATCGCGGTAAACAAGAAAGGAATGCTTGCTAGTTATCTGTGTCTGGGCGAGGTAGTCTGGACAATTTATGTCATCATACACAACATCCCATGACCTAGCTTTTACCTCCGTTTGCCTGTATGTCTATAGGCTCGATACCCTTTTGTCCACAAATGCAATAAGGAAAATGCATCTATCTATCTATCTATCTATCTATCTATCTATCTATCTATCTATCTATCTATCTATCTATCTATCTAGACTTACAGACAAAAGATGGCTCCAGGATGAAAGAGAAAAGCAGGAAGAGAAGCACCAGTCTGCAGTAATTAAAAAGTTTTCTGCTATGGTCCGCAAGCACAATGACCAACACGCCCAGCATACAAACAGCATAACTACATGCCACACTCCTGCAGCTACTGGTCTCTTTTTGCCTGCTGGGGTGTTGGAGAGTCCTCTGATGAATATGGCGGTGGGGGGGAAATGCATCACCCCTAAAAGCCTGTACCCAGGAACGTTCTTTTGAGCTTACATGGGTTACATGAGCGAGTAGGATTTCTGCTTCTGTACTTCCACAGCTGCCCCTAGCTGATCTCCCTTCCTCTTGCTCGCCAAGGGAAACATTACCTGCCTGCTGCAAGCTGAGTACTATAGTGAGTGGAAAAAAAACCCCTCTCTGCCAGCGTTACATCTTCTTATAGCCCTTTGTGGACAGTAGTTGTATGTTGATGAGTTGCACGACAGTCATAGCTCACATTTACATTCATGCTATTTTAGCAGAGTGACTTACAATTAGTAGTTACAGGGACAGCCAGATACTACTTTAAATAAATACAATTTTAATGAATGACATTAGCGTTGTATTGTTTGCTCAAACAATAAAATCATTTACGGTTCATTGCCTTCTTATCTAGTAAGCATAGCAAGCATAATGGCCTACAGTAGCATTTGTGCACATGATACGATGGGTGAAGTTTATAGATTCATTCATTTCGGATATGGAATTGTTATATGAAAACATTGCTGTCAATCAGACGTCATTACATCTTCCAGCATTTAAGCCAAACTACAGACCTGCTGTAGCGACACATAGAACCCCAGGCCCATTAAGAGCTGTAAAGCAAAATGAACTGAACCGCAATTTTTATCCCACTGGAAATCCTACAGGTGTTCAAAGGTCCAAGATATTGTAAGGTCTAGGGTATTCTAAGGCCCAGTGCAATGACAAAATATTCCTAACTTATGTTATATACATTTATACAAGAGAAAAAAGCTTTTTTGCTCTCTTCCATGTGCCATGCAGGCACACATACATTTTTAAACTGATGATGCCTTGGGAACATCAGTTCACACATTGTCGCATGACTGCACTAGGAGGTTCAGCATGTGTGACTTGATGAGTTCTGCAAAGATCTTTACGCAGTTTTTATTTTTATCATATCTATAATTTTGAGTCATTGTAACATCTGTGCATCCAGGGGGTTCCTTTGAGGACTGTAGCCCACAATTGAACTGACATTTTTTTTAGCTAAAAACAGCAAAGCCAGTTAACTGGTTCATAAGCAAAGCTCATCAGTGAAGAAAACATCAATATGCTAGAGACATCTCAAGCAGTCATGAAAACAAAATACATGAACCACAGTTTCTGGTGTCTGTCGGCAACTGTACGCCTATTCTTTTACAAAATAAAAAAAAGAAAGAAAAATCCAACTAAATTGGATCCTAGCATTAAAACAGAAAAAATAAAACTCCACTCTTAATCCCATTTATCTCCCTTGATGTGTTCAAGGGATGCTATAACAGACCTGGACATCTCCAGAGACACTGGGGATCCTGTGCCAGTAGCAGGCTGGGGGATAATTAACTCGGCTTTCCAATTAAGATGAAGCAATCCTAAGAGAATACTGCAAGGGACAGAATAAATACTGAATGATCCATGAAGCCTGAAAAGAGGGTGCAGAATAAACATGGACTGGTGGGAATGGGTAAGCGAACGTGACGGGCTCTGACTCGGGAACAGGTAATTTTTTCTGGACATTTAGCATAACCATCTCCAACAGGTCATATAAAATAATGAAGCCGGACACACTGACTAACGTTGTGCAGAAACCCATATTCTTTTATAGTCCCTTTTCCAACCTGAGTAATTTATCTGGGTGATGTGGGCCACTACGTTAAGTTTTATGGTGCGCATCTTTATCGTGATGTTCTCCTCCAGCATAGGATAAATATGAATAAACCGCAATTTGCAGGTGAGCATGTTTAGTCGGCCTAATTGGTTTGGAATAAGCTGGAATTAGACGCTGTAATGAGCGCAAAGACTTTTGCATACCGTGCACGGCAACAACACATCGATTTGAATTTCGCATTATTTGTGCTAATTATCTTGCCTATTCATCTCACAGCCGGCAGACCTCTGCTTCCTTCAAGATACTAACAGCAGAACTGTATTGGATATTGTGCTACATTAATCCAAGTAAAATGTTCTCATTGTGGGATCAATATTCAGATGATTCAGAGTTGATATCAGTTGTCTTTTACATTTTGCGGTTTTGTGATAAATCCTCTGACATCTTGCATCAAAAATGGAATGCTTCTCACAGTCTGCAGTTGAGATGCTATGTCCCCTTTGTGAGACTCTAGGTTTAGAAGCGAGAAGATATCAATGATATGTGTCCGATTGGCGGTATTTGTAGCTGAGTGAAATATTTAGAATCAGAAGGCTACACGCTGATTAATTGACCCAGAGAAAGTCTAATTTATTAAGGATGAGTAAAGGACAGGAAAAATGAACAAAAATTTCTACATTATTCCACACAAGTGAAAAGTCTATCATTTATTGCATTTGGCAGACTAGTACTATCACTAGTATATTGAAATACACATACTGTCCATCTATTAATATGAACCCAATTAATTATTAATGCATAAAGTTCTGTGATGATTAACATATGTCCTAGTTTGACCTTTGAACTAGCCTTAGTGAGCTATTTTACACTCTTATTTACCAATCAAATTATTCAAAATATCATTCATAATTTGTAATCATGTACTTCAATTAAAAAAACATCAATCATTCAGTTTCCACTAATGATTTAGATACTGAAGATATATTTCAGAACTTTTATCATTTATCATAGCTCATGTTAAAATAATATAATATATACTTGTAATACTGGTTTTCAGTTTTTTATAAGCTATCAGCCATTATCAAGTCTGCTGAAAACAAGCAGTAATTCACTTTACATTATTGAATATAGCCATTATTTTTGTAATTGAGTCAAATTACAAAAAGTAAACTTTTTAGAGGCACTAGAATATATTTATTCAAAATAATCCTTTTACGGTGGGACAGAGTCGTGAAGGCTGCCAGCCGAGTCAGCAGATGTTGACGCGTGCAAATCTCTGAACACCACCTCAGTATCAGAGTATTGTATTTATTCATCTGACTCTTTCTGAAGCCAGCCTGCACATGCCTTGGAACCAGTCAGGTAAATTTCACATCAGACAGTTAGTCAATAGCTGAATTGCAACCTTTGTACAACGTGGTGCTCAAGAAAGGTTAGAGCTAGCACGTGAAATGACAAAGCGTCCCGGCAGCTTCATCCACCCGACCGGTTCAATTCCGGGGTGGTGCCGCTGCTCATCCGGAACTTGGCGGAAATCACATCTGCTGATTGTTGCTGTTTAGGGTTGTCTGCTACCTGAGTAATAATCCTCGGATCTTGCAGAAAGGGAGACGGGAACACCTGCTCTCTTCCCCGGCCCTGTACTCCAAATATAGCTGGTCATGAACGTGCGGAAGGCCTGTTTTTTGGCGCCTGCATTCATTGTTAAGTGTTCCAGCTGTCCGCCTTCAGCAACATTTTGCCAGAGGATGCCGCCACGGATTCCAAAAAGCCCCATCCCTTCAGGATCCCCTCCCCGCTGCAGAAGCCGCGCTCCCGTTTCAACACTGTTGCAGACTTCCTGCCCTGTCAGCAGCAATGAGGCAGCAATGATATATTAACACATTCAGTCAAGTTCCAGTCTCACTAATTAAATTATGTCTGAACTGAGGTCATTTCAAGCATTCTACTTTCTTAGTATGCATACATGCACCCAACCCTTTGTAAAGATGTAAGAACAAATAAATGATAAGAACTGATATTTTGCTGTCCAAAAGTAGCACTGGCCACGCAGTGAGGACATTTGCACCCATTAAATAAAAAAAGGAAAACGTGTCAGCCCGCACACTGAGAGCCAAGGGAGCATGAAAGGGGCCATTTCAGAAATTCCAAAAACCACATGGAAATTATGAGCTGAGCTTGCATCATAACTTGTAGGAAGTATGTAGGAAAGAAAACAAATTAATTAGCTGCATATTTTGCAATTCAGTGTATCACAATTTCAATTGCAAATTATAATTTTTAAGGCTATAGCTTACTTCAATAAATATTTAAAACTCTTACAGAGAGTGTGTGTAACGCCACTGCACTCAATTGTGAGTCCATCGCTTTGCATTGCTTTTATTTCAACATCTGAAGTATCAACCAATCAAGTCCATTTATGCAACTTTCCATGTAAATGCGTAAAGACAGATGTTGTTGGAAGCAAGAATCAACAACTGGCTGCCGCTCCAGTGCTCCCTGCATGGCAGAGACATGACGTGTGCACATTCACCAGTCAAAACGCAGCTGTTTCAATGACGTTAATTTATTTTAACTCATTCAATTTTAAAAATTAATTGTAGAGTTATTTTTCACAGAAATACTGTTTGTGTGTGTGTGTGAGTGAGTGAGAGAGAGAGAGAGAGAGAGAGAGAAAGAAATTAAAGCTAGTTCTCTATTAATTTAAATGTAAAAATATAATATTTATATTTCATGCTGATTTCTTACTGGTTATTCCAGAAACCAGCGTCTGTTGGTGAGCGATCAATCACTGAAACTATTTTATTGGTGTTACTGGAGCAATTTAGCATCTTCAGACATTTCATTTCATAGTCTGCTCCTTTCATTATTAATCCCTTTTAGTTTAGGACAGTTGCTTTGTAAATCGTGTGTAAAGCTTTTAAGCCACATGACCCTGATATTTCCCACTCTTTTTTCTTAATGGGTCAGTTTGGGTTTGCTCACATTGCAGCTCGGGCCCTAGAGCATTCACTTTACACCAACATTAATTACAATCTATCACAGTACAAACTTGACTTCCCATAATCGACACGTCTCAGGTGCTCTGGAAGATCAACCCCCTCCCGTCCGAGACCACTGACAGGGCAGTTGCAGCCAACATCAAAATACCTGCAGAGTTCAGGAAAATGCATCTGAGACGGAAAAGCTGCGCTCCAAGCACTACGCATCAAAAAGCCACAGCCCCTTTCCTTCTGCATTCATTCTGTAAAGGTTTCAGCAGGTTACAGGCTTGTGTTCTGCAAGTCAGATTGAGTTAAGGGCGTCAGATAGATCTCGCTGTGACCTTTATTTGAGGAAATCGCGCATGTTATTAAAGATATCTTCACATGAAGGCTTAGCGCACTGAGATTAGGGAATAATATGAAATATTAAGGTGGATTACACAATCTGATTGATCACAGATCTGAAACATTACAGCTAATGCACATTTTCCACCGGAAGGCCCGAAGCTTGGGCTCAGCATAGAAAGATGAACAGATAGCGACGAGCAGCTCACCAGGTTGCCATTCCAACTAATCCCATTCGTCTTGACCCACATATTGTTTGCATATGACTTATGTTTTATGTGAAATTCTGTTTCTTATACTGCTGTGATGTTTTTTTTGTAAGAGAGTGACGAAACTGTACATTGAACCATTCCTTCAACTAAAATAAAATGAGCAATTATGAATAAATATTTAAAGGGCGTCATTGCTGAAACTGTTACATGGCTCTTGCTATGCACTGTGCACACTAGGAGGGATTGTGGGAGGTGGGCGGGGTCTTGCCTTTTAACTGCTCAACAGCAGGAGAGAGGAAATGGCAAGTAATTATAGCAGCTGCATGCTATAGGTTAACAAAATGATTTAACATTAAACACACTTAAAATATACCAAAAAAATGTTAATGATCGCCATGGAATGGAAGGAGGGGAGACCACCAACAATACTACGACCTGGAAGGTGCAGCTGTTGGAGCAGCGTGAGGCATGAAACAGCAGCACACATCCATTTGTAAGCGAGCCATCAGATGCTTTGGCAGGTCATAATCACGTTGGGATTTGTATTTTCACAAGTGTATGATTTGAGACAACATCACTGTGTCAAAAAATCTTACTCAAGACGCAAGGAAGTATATAATACAGAGTACAACCCAGTCATTCTCCGTCAGTATCTATAATGGGCAATTCCAGAGGACAGGGGACGCAGAGCAGAGACTCCGCGTTGCACACATACACCGTTCGCTCTCACACACAATGCAGAGTCGCCAGTTGCGAACTCACACAGAAATCCGTGATTCTGACTAACAAACCTCGGAGGCCACGTTTTGGTCGCTGTGTCACCAATGCGGCCCATTAAAACATACGGAGAAGCACAAGAAGAGAAAGCACAACCCGAGCCCACCAACTTTACATGGAACATGAAGAGGAATAAATCAAACATACAAAAAGTCTCACCAGGAGACGTTATCGGAGGTGATTTCTGAGAAGTTGAAATCAAATTTTTAGATATTACAATAGATTATATTGTTAGAAACAAATATTATTTTTTAATTTAGCATGAATTTAATGAATTTAGCTAATTTACTTTTAGAATTCTAGACTTAACTTTATTCTTGTTCATACAAAACAACATTAATCTGCAATCGTAACACACATTTACTGCACATTTCTCCTTAAAAGTGTACTCTAAAGGAAAAATGCAGTAAACAGTCTGTATAGTCTCACAATATATAAATGTGGAAATGTGTGTTTTGGTGGGGTCGTTCTTTTCACAGAACCGTTATAATTGAGACGTAATTCGGGCGTATTTGAAGTACGCAGGCTGTTACGCTCTACAAGGAATCCCATTTCAAGTCTATTATCAGCTTTAGAGAGAGGCGGGAGTAATTTAGGATACGTTGGTGTTTTTTAAGAAGACCTGGGAAAGATCATAACCTACCGTGATGCACCCCAAGAGTCGAGAGCTCGATTTAAAACATGGCACATGAGTGACATGAGTGGCTAGACCATCCTCAATACTGAATGATGGGAGCGAGAAATATAAGAATTATAAACGGGCACCTCAAGTCTCCGATGGGTCGATATCTTCAATGTGCCCGTGGTAGCTGGCTGTCACATTAAATACAACGGTGAAACGTCTGGGGGGAGTGGAGTGCCTCAGATTGGAACTATGCTAATGCACGGCTCCATAGAGGGCGCCAGAAGTGACGGGCACTCCCTGGTTTGAAAATCTTTTGTCAATCATTCCAGCTAAGAGACCAATCAATACTGGCTGCTCAAGAGATTTATAAGCACAGCGACAAAAAAAAAAAAAAAAAAGAGTCCATTGCGTGCACACATTATTAAGCATCGTATTTTGTTCAATAATACACTTAAAATCTAATAATATAGTGTCACGGATAAAAGCTTAGTAGGTGTCTACCTTAACCCGATGGTATGTTTCTTTGAAGATATTCGAGCCATATGTGCATGCTGTTAGGCACACGAGGTGACAGAACACCCTTCGGGCTCCAGCACGTCCGAGCTGATCGATGCCTGCTGAGTTTCCTGATTACACTCTCATTGGCTGACAGGGCAACGCCCCTTCCTGTGGCGTCTTCACGGGCATGGTCCGCACCTGAGCAGGGGCCCTGCCATCTCGGAAACTGGCACGCAGGAATCTTTTCCGCTTCCCTGTGAAGGCACACATATGTCTTCCCGTTTGTTCCGTGGCCAATCCCAGGGGCAGCAGGAGAGGCACCAGCATGGCGTTCGGGCCGTCTGAGGAAGACACAGCCTAGATGCCTTGACCAGTGCCAAAATGAAGCTTCAGAGAGGCGGTGCAGCCTGTTTGCATACTCCACAAAGGCATGCTGACATTGTTCCCAACCAAACAGACAAGATGCAGTGTGTTCTCATATCTCCTCCATGTAGAAAAAAATAAATACATCAAAACATGAACATGATCGCATTTGCAATCAGTCATTTTGTGTTTTAAATGCAATACTTTTTTTTTTTTTTTTAATTCTCTACCTAAATAAAATCCAGTAGCATATTTTCAGAGTTTAGGTTATGACTAAGCGTCTGTTCATGGTTTATACTTCTAGATTTTCATGTGTGTGTTGATGCATTGAAGGCGCAAAGCAGCAAGGACGTAACCTGTCCACGTAACTGAAATAAGACTCAGGGTTAATAGGTATTAGACCCGGAGAACACAAATTGTAACAATAAGCAGGAGCTCAGTTCAGGGAATTGAACTGGTCATACAAAGCATTTGGTCATCTTGTGGTCCAATAAAGCCATCGTTTCTGCTTTTTGTAAATTACCTCTTAAAAGTGCGTCATTTTCCCATAACCTCTAATCTGTCTGACATGGATAATGCATCCAGTGTTCACAATGCAGTAAAGTTGCTTAAGGGCTTTGCTTGGTGGGGTACCACTGTAAACTGGTAGCAGTGCAAATCCCTGCAAACACATGGTCGTTGCTAATCCAGTTATGGCATAAGTAATATTTTATTATGACTCTTGTCCATTAAGTTAATGGGATTCGCACCATGCTGCTATCCGGCAGTACGTTTGGGTTCTGTTGTCAGCCCGGGAACGTATGGGGTTTGATGAACGGGGTACAATGCATCACATAAGGCCATGGTCACTTAACGGAATGACTACTGATGGAAAGGCATGCTCTCTCCACAGTAGTGCCCTAAAACTGCATTTAACAAGTGGTAATGCGAGAAGATTGAAAAATAATGCATTGCTCGCTATTCAGTGCCCCTTTCATTTTTAAAATAACACAATTTAGCGTGAGATTACATCGCCAGATTCAAGCATTTTAATACCGAATGATCACATTTTAAATAATCTTTCAGAATTCATGCGTCGTGACATCTGATGCAAGCTTTAATCAAATTTTTATTACATATTTCTATCCGTCCGAAGCACCATTCCATTAGAAATCATAAGCAGTGACTGTCTGACTCAAAGAAATCTCATTTTGTGCAGAGAGAACTTGTTACAGACAGGCCCCCAGCCATTTTCCTTTCAACCACTGATACCTTCCTCTGTACATTAAGCATTCCGGACAGACTCACAGTGTTAGACACTTTTCAACTCTTACCTGAAAATGTTCCAAGTGTTCTTTATGGTACCTAGGTACAACAGAACTCTGCAACTGATGCATATCTGCCTTACAAATGCAAATCAATCAAGCTGCTTATAACTGAATAAAGTCTGGTCATGCCTCAGCATAGGTGAATGTGTCATTGGACGGCTTTAAAAACCATGTAGCAAACGGGCCACAGCGTGTTAATGACCACACTTAGTAAACGGAACATATGCAGGTAGCCTTTAAGCAAGGTCCTGCTAATAAAGCATCCAGCAAGGACACTTTGAAGCTAAATTAATTTATCTGTCCATGAGCCTGAGTCCATCAAGGTATCAGTCTTGAGTCCACCATGTATCAATGTCCTAAGAGATAAGACTACTGACAGCTAACATGATGAACATTTGCCTGAATGACAAAATGTGAGATAAGGTCATATGGTTAAGGTCATGAGAAAGGTGGTCATACCTGTGTTATTCACATCTCCAGAGTAATCTGTAGTTACACAGCCTTTGGGGTTTGGGATCCAAATGTAACAATGTAGGGGTTCTCCATGATTCTCCATGTCTGCATTTTAATTCAAAATAATACGATTCTCTAGTTTATAATAGTTTATAATATAATTCTCTAGTACTATAATACGATTCTCTATCTTGATACGTCATTTGATGAATACATGAGACATTGGAACAATGCAAGTGAAAGTGAAGTGACTATCATTGTGATACACAGCACAGCACACGGTGACACAACGAAACGTGTCCTCTGCTTTTAACCATCCCCCTTGGTGAGCAGTGGGCAGCCATGACAGGCGCCCGGAGAGCAGCGTGTGGGGACGGTGCTTTTCTCAGTGGCACCTCAGTGGCACTTTTGCAACTCGGGATTCGAACCGGCAACCTTCTGGTTACAGGGCCGCTTCCTTAACCGCTAGGCCACCACTGCCCCACAATAACAATTACACTGAAAGAACGGCGAATGTTTCAACATCTTCACTGTAATTGTAAAGATGTGGGGGGAAACCGGAAAACATGAAAGAAACCCTCCAATGGGAAGAACACACACACTCTGGATGCCCTTATTACACTGTTTACAGTGACAATGTGACATTCTGCTACTTCTTTTTTGTTGCATAGGAACAGCCGGCTCAGAACTGCTGCATCGGATTAATGCACTTGCCGTTGTACTATACCATGAGCAAAACCGCAATACCTCTCATGGTTTTCAGCTTAAGTACCTTAAGGTTGCATTCAAGCTATTGGAAAAGGAACAGGACAGCAGCCAAAAGAAACAAAAACCTTTTGGAAAAGAATATATATACAGTACGGGCCAAACGTTTGGACACACCTCCTCATTCAATGTGTTGTCTTTATTTTCATGACCATTTACATGGTAGATTCTCACTGAAGGCATCAAAACTATGAATGAACACATGTGGAGTTATGTACTTAACAAAAAAAGGTGAAATAACCGAAAACATGTTTTATATTCTAGTTTCTTTGCTCTGATTACTGCTTTGCTCACTCTTGGCATTCTCTCGATGAGCTTCAAGAGGTCGTCACCCGAAATGGTTCTCCAACAGTCTTGAAGGAGTTCCCAGAGGTGTTTAGCACTTGTTGGCCCCTTTGCCTTCACTCTGCGGTCCAGCTCACCCCAAACCATCTCGATTGGGTTCAGGTCCGGTGACTGTGGAGGCCAGGTCTCCACTTTTTGTTAAGTACATAACTCCACAGGTGTGTTCTGTGTGTGTGTGTGTGTGTGTGTGTGTGTATATATATATATAGCAACATATATACACATATATACATACATATACACACACACACGCACACACACTATACAACTTTTAAAAAAGGATGGCTACAGTACTACTGACATTGAGAACAAAAAATGACATTTTTGAAACAGAAATCAGACAATAATAAAATAAAAACTATTAGTTGAATAGTTGACATGACAGATTAAGTATTTGCATTGAAAAGATGCTGTCAAGTCAAAACCGAAGGCTCTCCTCAAGTCTCTACTTCAAAAGGAATGGAACGTCCAGTCACTGCAGTATATTCCCGGCTTCAAAGGGATTTTCATGTTTTATATGTATCTCGTAGCAGTTGGCCACCGAAACACTGCTAGAAATGAGCGGAGAAAAGTAGTAAAGAAACTGGCACACAAATATATCACTGCCAGCTCCTGCTCTCGGGAGAGGCATCTTGTATTCATTTGATGAGTTATAATGTTACCATAACTCAGTCTTTGATATGAACGCCAAGCCGGGCCGCTTGTCTGTTGCTCTCGCCGCAATTATTCACGAGAAAACTATGCCAGGTACTGCAGCGAATGTGCCCAAAATGTCCCATGCTCGCCGGGACACAAATGTCCCAGAGGTGATAACTATGTTCAGGCGGGGAAGAAAAAGGGGGGTTCGTCCTGTCTTGTAATGTAGGGGTGAGAGGGAGCGGGGGAGAGAATGGCATATTCACGCCGCTGAGGGAGCAGAGGTTTCACCTGTGGAAAGGAAAGCCCACTGAGGCAGCTATCATCCAATGTGTCACGTGGCCTCGCCGAGCCTCGCGCCTGGACTTCCTAATCGTTCCACACACCCGGCCGCGGTCTGCCGGCGGCCTAACGGGGCCGCGCCGATACTTCCACGCTCGCTTATCAACTACGTGCTAAACGCCTTCGGCAACGAAGAAGCAGGTGGAGCAAATCTGGTTCATTGGCATGGAATGTAATGCACAGCGTCAACATGTCATTAATAACCACCAGCTACAGTTCGGCCACGCCTTTCAATCCAATGGCGGGCCACAGAAACACTACACGCCGCGCCCCCCAGGCCGCTTGGGAAGGTATGCGGTCACCTAACGGGGAGCTGTTTACTCCTCTAAAGACGTGTGTGTGTGTGTGTGTGTGTGTGTGTGTGTGTGTGTGTGTGTGCGGCTCCCGCAAACAAGAACTGCCCACATTGACATTCACCCAAGTGCACCCCTTCCTGTCATCCTGTCAACGGCGTCACCGAGATGCGGCGCAGCCAAGCGAGCATTCAGACAGGCAGCCCCGGCAAATGGGAGCCGTGGACTCCAGCAACATAACAACACCCTCTCGCCGCCCGGCGCCACCTCAACCGTCCAAGCCCCCGGCGCCCCCCCGAAAGGCACGAACAGACCTGAACATGCATAGGGACACAGCACATGCACAGTAGGCCTGGGAATCCTGCGAATCAGAAGGAAGATATTACGGGTTTTGGCCCATGAATGCATAAATACGGGGGGGGGGGCATTAACTATTAAGGAGGCCGAGCGTGCCTCGGTGCATTTCCTGTTACGGGCCCTTCTGGTTTTTTTTTTTAATTCATCCCGTCATTCAATTAAAAAAAAAAAAAAAAACGCGAGGAGGAAGGAGGACAACAAAAGCGGCTTTTATGCGAGCGAGTAACAGCCACGTCTGGGCTTCTGTCCTCGTCCTCGTCCTAACGAGACCTCCGCTTCCCTGGGAAACGCTCGGACCGTGGCGGGCCCGGAATCGCATTCGCAGGAACGTTACAGACTCTGGTTTTATTTATCTATTTCATATTAAAAAAAATAAATGTGGAGGGGGTAGAAGATAAGCTGCCTCCGCAGCCTCATTAGACGCTTTATCGTTTCTTTACCGGAGAGGCGGCGGCCGCAAAAAAAAAAAAACGTCCCCTCTCCGGACGAGCACTGGAGGAACTTTATCGCAGCCCGGTGTCACCGCGAAAAATGCTTAAAAGTAAAGAAAAAAAAAAAATAAAAAATGGGTGAGATACACGCCGCAAACGAAACCGGCCCTTCTGTCAGCCGAGATGGATCTGGACACGGAGTAAGCCGGGGAGAGATTAGATTAAAATAACGGGACCCATCCGAGGTGTCTCGCAGGGATCCGCGAGGCACCTGATAAAGAGTCAGATTTATGTTGCCGGGGGGAGAGGACGGATATGACACCTTTTTTTTTCCCGCCCGTTCTGATACGGAGGGAAAGGCAAGTAAGTGAGTAAATAAAAGATTTCCGAACGAAACGCCAGAAATTTGCCCTAACGGCAAGAGGCAGGGGCTTTTATTCCCAAATGAATTTATGATTTCCTCAACGCTTGTTCTGCAACGGTCCTCTACAGAAGATAAATTAAAAGAATATATGAAGCGACTTAAAAATACCTGCAGGTCCACCGTCTTATATTTGATATTCTGCACTTGACCGCCAGTTGCTCAAAGGGGAAAAAAGGAGAATTAAAAAAAAAAATTATCATTTGAAGTAGGGTGGTAGTAGCCTAGTGGGTAACACACTCGCCTATGAAACAGAAGATTCAGGTTCAAATCCCACTTACTACCATTGTGTCCCTGAGCAAGACACTTAACCCTAAGTTGCTCCAGGGGGAGACTGTCCCTGTAACTACTGATTGTAAGTCGCTCTGGATAAGGGCGTCTGGTAAATGCTGCTGTAAATGTAAATGTTGAAGCCCTGCAGACACACAGATGCACACCTCTGGACAGCTAGAGGGGTCCTTCTGAACTTTTGTTTTACGTGAAACACGCCACCCTGCGTGGGTGACAGGTGTCGTTTTTTTTTTTTTTTCCGTTCGTATTCAGTCCGACTCTCTCCAGCCCCTTTGATCCATCGAATCGTTGGCGTTTGGTCCTGTACCACTGGGGGACTAATTATGGACCATTAGAAGGGGAACAAGGCCTTGGCCGCTAAAGACACATGTGGAAAATATACGAGGAAAAGCGACAGCGAGATTGCAGCCATTATTTTACCGAAATGGCTGCACCTTTTGTGACAAGAAGAGAAGCATCTTGACTCCGGCCGGGCCGTATATTTATAATATGCTAATGGTTGCTTTATGGGACGGGCCGATGAGTTAAATATTACCATAATTTGTTCCTCCCTTGATCCTCATCAGGTTGTTTTTGTACGCCGGTCACAGAGGGGCCTACGTGACTTTAATAAAGTCGGACGCGCTCACCGGCGGTAAAACGCTGCATTGTCCTTCTGAAAAAGCGCCACGTCACTGCCAATGTCATTAAGTGTCACCCCCCATTTCCAAAAAGCCACTTCTGTTCACAGGGTTCGAGGCGGAGACTGATGGCTTGATTGATGGCGGAATAAAAATAACTAACAGCTAGGGCCATGTAGTCACAATGCCCTCTAACCCCAGCAACACACACACACACACACACACACACACACGCATAACATACAAACAAGCATGGAACATAGGTTGCCAGGCCTGCAGAGCAAACGTGTGAGTGACAGGAAGCACATTTCCTCTTGAGGGAAAGTCAAGGTTATTTTCATAAAAAAAACAATAGCCTGGGTATGAAGAAATAAAGAGTGACAATGGGTGAGGACAGCTTCCAGTGTCAGAATAATCTCGCCATAATGGATTTTACGCCCAAGCGTGCCAGGATGTTGTGTAGCATCAACTCAACAGTTCTAATTAACTCATAAAACACACACAAACATAGACACAGATTAGTCATTCACACTCTAAGCCACACTTCACATTTTCAGTGTCCCTTGCAATATCTCTGCATAGCGGTGCTATACATTTATATATAGTTATGTATATTTTTAAGGTTGAAAATGGAAATTTTACTCAAATGTAACTAAATCTGTTTCATGCTGGAAATTGCTACATATGCGAGTAGCTGGTTACAGCAGATTTTAGCTAGTCTTGGTTATTAGTACAACAACAAAGTCACATACGGTGTGTCTCAATGGGTTTTTACAGGCCCCACACTTGATCCTGGAAATAGCTGGACATCCAGCTTAACCAGCTTTAATTTTGTCATGATCGTGACACTTTGTTCATTATTCTGGTGTCATTTTATGCAATAAGGGTCTGAATTTTGCATTCATGCAGTGATTTAGAGGGAATTTCAATGTAGGTATATATGTGTGTGTATCTGACAGTCATATAGTTTTAAAATATCATGATATTTTTAGGTCATATCACCAGGCCCCAAGCTTTAAAAACGTAATTTGCTAAATATTGATTCAATTCATCAGCATTGCTCAGTGCACTGTCTGCATTTGCTTCAAATGAAATTGCCTTTTGCTCATTAGCAGGCTTGGTCAATGGTAATGTGGTACCTGCAAAGCAAAAGGCAGCACGCTGAAGTGCTAACGGGTGTGTGCTGAGGAAAAGGGATCGAATACGGAGGTAGAGTCGCGGTAAAAGTACGGTATGTGAAGCTACATTTCATCCGGCCCCTACTGAAGCCTTTATTCTCCCCGGCGAGGAGCAGGTCACCGCGCCCCGTAGAGTTCAACGCTACTGACGTGTGGTGCCACCAGCACAATGCAGCCGGACAGATTTAGTCCCAGTCCCAGAAGCGGCGCCCCTCACAAGCCATGATCTCATCCCCGCACTATGGCGGCTTCACCGTTAAGAAAGGAATTCACGGCCCTTTAACTACTTTTTTCTTTTTGTTTTGCCTTCTTTGAGTCGCTGGAAACCCATTTGATGTGCAGAACAAACTTCCTCTTCAGCACTCTTCAAATCGCTTCCCTTTACAAACCCCCCCAGTGTCCTCTGCTTCTTTTCAGCGCCGGTCCCTGCAGGATATTTATTTGTTTGGTCCTTTAAAATCCCATCGCCGTGTTTATTATGCCGGGCGGAGCACAATCCCACGCTATAATGTAAATTGATCTGCTTTTATGGCTTTTGCTATAATATCTGGTTGCCATGTTCCCTGTGAGTCTTATTCGTATCGCAGCACGCGTGGCCACACAATCGGCCCGATCCGGGAAGAAATGGACATGATTCCCGGAGTTAATTGCAGTTTCCCAGAGCCACAGCCAAAGGGGTGGGGGGGTTGGGGCGATGTGCAATGCAGCAGCCAACAAATGCGACGTGACTGGGCATATTAAATATTTAATTAATAAAAGAGATCTGAGCTCATTTTCCTGACGCCTCTCCCCGCAAAGGCCGCGCCACCGTCCTCCTCCTGCACAGAGCACGGTGTCATTTAATTAGCTTCAACATCACAGGGATCTGGCTATAGTAATCCACTTTGTGGTTGTCGTGTGGTCAGTGTTGTTGCCATGGCGCTGATTGCAGCGCACCCGTCAAAATTGAAATTACTGTTCACACTTCAGCCAGCAGTGCGTTCGATGCGCGGAAACAAAGATGAGTGCGTCCATACGCATGAATCGTGCTCAGATCTGCGAATTTCAGACTGTGCAGCCGGGGCTTCCGCTGTCCTCCTTAACTCATGAGGATCCTGTGATCTCGGGTGGAAATTTTGATATCTGAACGCTATTATTTATTGATGCAATATATGTAGGCCAGCATAATAACCTTTTAAATAATTGCCAACGGAATATACAAGCAAACATTAATGCTTCTTTCTTACTTATCACGAAATGTGGCTTCGACAGAGTTGGTTTTTTCTTCTTCTGGGTGAGATGATAATAATCTGCGCATTTTTGGTCTCCTCCATAGTTACACTGTGCACATTTCTGTGAGAAATAACTTTTAATTTACATCCTCCACTGCATTAGTTGCAACGTAAATTGATAAATTGTTCCTGGAGTTTTATATAAATGTATATGACGCCACCAAATGCAACCGCCCGACTGACAAGAGCATTTGGTTTGAGTGACTGGCAGGTGCCAGTCATGCCACCCCTGATTCGTATCTATATTCATTTTCGGCAGTTTCCCCAAATGATTTGAGGTTCCGCACCACGGTCTTCTTATCGCACCAGGCCTACAGACATTTTCATCTCACAAAAAAAGATATTTCCCTCGTACCATGGGCCTCAAGGCTACAGTAATGTTTCAGTACATGTGCGTCACTTTTTAAAATAATGGGCCAGAGATGGAGCGGCGTGGCGACAACGTAAATCACAGATCTGGTGGGCGTGGTCAGGTCGGGGAAAGTTCATTGCACCTTGGGGTTCCACGAGTCTTTTCCACGTAACTTTTCTACATAATGAAACGTTGCGACCCACAATCCCACACTCAAGACATGTAAAAGTGCGACTCCCACGGACTGTTCGGGAAGAACGTTCCCGCAGCATCGAGGGGAAGGTCTGCCAGACGGTGCTATAGTTTCTCTAACACTACGCTTCAACAAAAAAAAAATATTATTCTGACATCTTCACGTGGAATGCCCAACGTTGCGCATTACGGATGGTTTGCAGCGTTGATCTTTACGTTCCACGTGTTTGAACAGTTCTTGTTGCTCCTACAGCTTTCCTACACTTGCTGCACTGCACTGTACCTACTTTATTTACCTCTGACCTCTTTTTTGCTCTTTATTGCAGTTTACATAAAGCTCTGATTGACATCTAAGCATGACATCTAAGCATGACCTCAAATAAAAAGGCATAAGAAGCATTTCAGGCAAAACGAACATCAAAATTCCGTGCAAACCCTTATCCTGCAGCACCCCCAGTGACAGACGTCCTTTGATAAATCCGTGCTAATGAACCCGCTGTCACTGAAGGGTATCTGATACCTGCCCTGTCTGTAAAAACGTCATACTGTCACCGCCACTCCTGCCCGCTTCGGCGTCAGGCGATGTCGGATCGGACCCATCTGAGGTTGGAGTTGGCTAGCGGTGGACAGCCCACGTCTTTAGGCTTGACAAGCCGGCGGGAGATGCTTTGGCGGAGAGAGCCGCCCGAAATGGACTGCAGCGAGCGGCCGCTTGACCCGAGGTTCACCGGAAATAGGAATGTATTTTCCGCTGCTTCCACGCATAAACGCGACGGAAGAGATTATCATTTGCGGCCCTTTTATTATCACTTTGGGCTCCTTTTTGATGTCTTGGCGGGAGATACATCACAAAAAGTCCCTGCGATGCAACTCATTCAGTATTCCGAAGTATTTTTAATAAAAAAACGAACTGAAAAAACAGCCATCAGAAATGTGTGAAAACGAGAAATAAAATACCGAATTTGCCAAAGGGAGCGTGGATCTCATCCTTGGGAATATGTGGTATACGGCCCGTATACACAAAGACCAACCGAGTTCATTTACCGAAGAGTTAAGCGTCCCCGACAACCACGCTGGGTTTTAAGTGCCGGTGACGCCCCGAGCAGGTGGCGTTTTTTTTACCGTTTATGAATTCACCCGAATGAGATGCAAACTACGGAGGGGGGGGGGTGGTCTATAAAACCGCGGCCACCTATAAATCTAACCTGCAAACAACATGTCCATATGTCCACGGTGTTCTCATTTTAATTTATATCCTTTTTTGTTGGACACACCTTCCCTTTGAGGAACCCTGCACTATTCCAGCATGCTCAACTGTTGCATTAATTAAACAGTGCGCGTGGGTGCATGTGATCTGGGTGCCACTGACTGGGTGCATCCCAGACCCGGCTTCTCTCCTCAAGTGTTTTCTAAGAAGCGTTTTCACGGTCCCATCCACGCGTTCTCTTTCTCTCCAGAACCCACCCAATCCCGACCAGCGCGTGGAGGCGAACTGATGGGCGATCGATGGGCGTTTTATCAACGGATTAATGAATCACTGACCATCGAACACCGGAATTCTTCTGCATCCCTATTCTGGAACCACACACACACACACACACACACACACACACAGACAGACACACAATTCCCGACACACACCCTGTCCAGCATTGCAACACGTTCAAAGAGGGAGAGAGAGAAACTTGCTCCCATCTCCAACCTCCAGAGGACCTCGGCAACATTCCCCGTCCCTCGGCCGGAAGAAGCGAGGGGCTCGGCGGCGCCCCGCGGAGCGGAGTGCGGGGAAAAGTTGCACCCGAGCAGCCTCCCCGTCCCCGGCGGCGGCGCGCATCCCCCCGGCGGCGCCGCGGGCGCATGCGCGCCCCCGCTGCATTCCGCGCGGATAAAATGGGGAGAAGACGGGGAGACGCGCGGGACTTTTTCTTCTATTCTAATTCCTGCTTACCTCGTGTTGAAGCTCAGAGCTGGACAGAGGAGCAGGAAGCAGATGGCCTGGACGGATTTCATAGCTTTGCGTCTTCGCGCCCGCGTTTCTCGCCGTCTCTCTCTCTCTGTCGCTCGCTTTTCCCCACCACTCTCTCTCTCTCTCTCTCTCTCTCTCTCTCTCGCTCGGTAGCGCACACGGCGGCCAGACGCGGGGGGGCGGGGCTTCCTCCGCCGTTAAATAACGGGACGGGGCTTATTAATGGTGACGTCGCCGTCAGTTTTTTTTTTTTATTTTAATAATTTTTTTTTTATTATTTTGTTTCTTTTTTTTTTGTTTTATGGTCTCCACCCTCCTTTCCCCCCCCCCTCTCCCCGTGTTGGGCGATGGATTCCTGGCGATGCTGCGTCCTTCATCCCGCGTCATCGGAGTCACCATCACAGGCGGACGAAAAAGCAATCACCCACGCCCGCAATTAAGCCCGGGTGGGGCGTTCATTAGGCGGCCATTTCGTCCTCCGTTGTCCATCATTTCCCCCGGCCCATTTATACCGCTTGATATAAAGGCTAAAGATTTTCTAATTGTATATTATTTCACGTTCCCATGAACCTTTTCGGTCTATATCGGTATAAACAGATATTTTAAAAAGAAAAGGAAAACGTCGTTTCTATAGACAAGCAACCTTGAGAATGTGGTCAGAGAATTGTGAAGCCGTTTATGAGGTGTGGGTCGCATAATTAAAAAAAAAAAACCCTGATAAATGATTTCCATTATGGCTTTAATGGAGTTTGGAGTCCATTGTCCCGCTGTATTACCCCGACCCTAATTTTCGGCGACTCTCCCCGGTTTGATTTTCATGTAATTAAACGTGCACAGTAGGCTTGGAAGCCCACACTCTAACCTGTGCCGAAATGCGCCGTGGACCAGAACTCGCTGTGGAGCCTGGGCTGCGCCCCCTTGTTTTTGCGCCCGTAATCTGTCTTAATCATGCTCCGGAGCCAGGAGGAAATGGCCGGCCTACGCCGGGGTTAAAATGAAGGTAAACTTGTCACAGGCCACACCGCGACTTGGGAAGGCCGGCCAGTGGGGCATTGCCGCCGCATTAGGGCGAGTGCGAATGAATTCCGTCCAGGTTCCTATGGCCCCTGAGTATATACTGTAAATAATGGATCTCTGTAAGTACTGGACCAGGACGGTGAAAATTGGCCAGAGAACGAACATTAGAGCGGCCACGAAATGTCCAAATCAATACGCCTGGGTAACAAAGTGCTCAGGCTACATCAGCCGGCCATTTGGACTGCGGAAAAGAACAAAGGTGGATATAATCACCTGGTTCCCGCATACGGCCAAGTGAAGCTGATTGTCCCCTTTCGATTACCCGTTCTATTTTGCAACAAGTTCTTTTTTTTTTTTACACTATTCAGGGTTCTATGCACTTTATTTATATTGCTGCATTGTAGAACATCTTTATTGACAGATATTTAGATGCAATATCATTGGTCCGTGGAAGTTGCCTTTGCAAAAAACGTTGGACGCAACATTTTAGAAAAATATAAACAAATTGTGTATTTTAGGCCCCAAAAGTCTTAAAAATTAATAATTGTAATACATTTATCGTTGACCAAGTGGCTGCAGGCCGCCATTCTCTTGTGATACCACTACACACCTAAAGAGTAACTGAAGTGGCCAATAGTAACCCAGTCTCCAAGATGGTGTTCCAACTTCCTGTCCGTCGCACTGATGGTACTGCAAACCCGGTAATGAAATTAATGCACAAACTAATGCGCTCAATGCACCATCTTTTTTCTTTCGATTTGGTGTCCTAGACACAAGATTGCGACAGTAGAGCTACATTTATTTATTTACTACCAATGCTTTCTGGTGCTGTATTGCCCCATATTTGAATTAAAATTTTACCTAGTGACCAAACGTAAACAATTGTAGGCCTGTTATAAATATTTCATAACTAGTCATTTATAAAGAGTAATTTACTTTTTTTCTAGCACTACAAGGTGTTCTCTGAAGCGCAGTGCTCTTGTAAGAAAAAGGCTGCCAAAAAGTATAACCACCTGCTGTTAGCTTGTTTTATAAAATATCTCACATTAAATCAAGAGCTGCAGTCCATTGCCTGCTGCACTGCAGCTGTTCCTCCTCCATGAGCTCATTCTTAGGGCTGAGACGGCCGGCTCACCAGTAGCCACCATACCTGCTCCCCCGAGACCACTGAACATATTCGGAGGCTTGTGGACATTTTGCAGCATCTGCTCTCATAACAGAGTACATATTTAAAGGCAAATGCATTTAAAACCTATTCAATAGCCGATTAACACCCACGTGTGTGTGTGCCTGTATTCCCAGTTAATTGAATTGCATTTTCAATGGTGTGTACATGAATGTACAAGAGAGTGTGGGGGAGAGACTCTTTAAAGTAAATGGTGCTTGATGCATGTTCTTTCATTACTACAAAAAAAAATGAATAAAACACATTTGTTTGAAAAGAACTATCGGTTTATGCAATTTGCCTTCATTGTAAATTCATTTGAAATCCAACTGTATTGTGATTATCACTGCGGAGCGGCAGGCCAGTGATGAAGACAGAAAAGGCCACAGAACAATTAAAGTTGTCCTGCAAAGACCATTTGTCAGCGAGGTGCCGTGAGCTGTCAGTGAGCTGCAAGACCGCTCAGGTACAGAAGGTTCCGGGTTGAGATGCTGTTTCTTATCTGTGGTCCCAGATCAGTTGTGATTTAAACTGTAAGTGAAGGGAGAATCATCTGTGTTCCCGATTGTGAATCACAGACCCACCAGGCCTGGTACTTGGATGAGGTAGCATGCAATCAAAAGTCTGTCTCATTCTTATGTGAAAGGACCATGTTTCTATGTTAAAGGGTTGTCAGTTTTTTTCCGATATCACAAAACAATATATACCTGTCAACCATAAATAAATGTCATGTATTTCTAAAAGGCACGTAAAGCTTAGAGACGACTAAGCCGTGAAGTCAACCTTGTGGGCTTTTGTTCATTTACATTTACAGCATTTGTCCTTGTCCAGGGTGACTGCCAATCAATAGTTACAAGAGCGGCTCATGGTTAAGTGTCTTGCTCAAGGATGCAATGGTAGTAAGTGGGGAATTGAACCTGTGACTTTGTGGTAATCTGGTTCATGGGTGAGTGTGTGACCCACCAGTCTACTACCTCCCGCCGCGCTCCTGCAAATGACCTGTATAGCTATGTTTTATACCATAAACGTGTAACGAAGATAACAAATGTTTTTTTACAAAGTAATTGCAAATGATACGTTTAAATAAGAAAACCCAATTACATGAATTCAAGTTTAGTTGGATGGATGGATGAATGCATGGATCAATAGATAGATAGATAGATCTATAGATCTATAGATATTTGAAACTTGCAGCAGCATCGGAAGTAGAACTGTCCATGCATTTCCCTTTAAAAAGGTATGCAATATGATTACTCAGTGTGGCTGGTGCATTCAATGTTGACCTGAATTGTGGCCTAAAGACGCTATCTATTTGAAAACAAGCCGTGCAGAGTGAAACCGCCTCGGTATCTCATGCATGGCAGTGCTGTACACCTGCTACTGTACCATGAAGCTAAATTAAATGATGCTATCACTCAGCTTCATGCCTCATGAAAGGACCCTTGTTGGCACACGGTCAACATGAAAGTCAAAAGCATCGCAACGATGCATTTAGGTCTGACCACATGATCTGTCAACAAAATGGGCCAGTTCTTTTTTTGTTCAAAACCCTTCTTTACACACAAAGTCATCTCAATTATTCCATAACAGCTCTTCCATTCACAAATCTGAGAAATTAAACGATCTAGCCACCCTTTTAAATAGCATATGTGATGCAGCACAGCTGACAGCGGCGTTCCAGTTCGACACAGAATCGCTGTAATCCTGTGCGGCTAATTTATTTCTACAATTATAATGATTTGCAAATGCAAAACTATTGCCTCCAATCTGAAGTCTGTAGCCTGCAGGCGCATGGGCAGAGCATCTGTCAGACTTACCAAGAACTTAGGTGAAAATCAGGCTGCAGAGAAGCGTGCTTCGACCCCAGCCTTAACACATGGCCAGGCTATTTCGAATATAGCGCAGCAACTAATTAATCTTGGGCCAAATCTGCAGCCTTGACAGCTTCAACACTGCCATTCCTTTGGGTGGCATATACACATATACTATATAACATTAAATGTGATTTTTCAAAACGTACCAAACACTGAGCTCTTTTCTCATCCATGCGAGCTACATTGACATGCCCTTTGTAACTTTGGCCTGTGACGGATCCATCCACAGCCTTTGTTTTGGAGGAACCCGAAAATGAATGCAGAGCCGCCGAACAAGGACAATGCCTGGATAAATTCACACTCATCAAATATTGCAATTTGCAATTGTATAATGAGGAACATGAAAAGCATTTTGTCTGTAAACCATCAAATAAAAGCGATGTTATCTTTTGTGTGCAACATCATTAGTCCTTTTAAATTGCTCTGATTTAGGCGGTCGTGGGGCTCATCATGTCCTATTAAAAGAATCCCCTGCTGAGTGTAAAAAAAGATCTCGATAATGGCTTTCAGGGGATGTTGTCCTCAATAGTGCGTTATTCATGTTCCCCTTGCTGTCCGAGCACTTGCTGAACTTCTCGCTTTAACAGTTTATTGTATCAATTAAAAAATGTATGTGTTTGAAGCGTGGTTTAGCTTAAAAAGTTAGATTTTTTAAATGATCACACAAGGCTTTGAAAAGATAATACTCAGCTCTGAACTTGCTGTGTTAATTTGCAGTGTTGTTCGCTCATTGCTCATATGTACTTTGAAACAGTACAGAATAAAAAATATATACTGTATATATAACATGTACCTTAACGTGACCAGGCTGGAACACATTATGATGTGGACTTGTTGCGTGCATACAGGCAGGAGAACACACACAGGCATGATTAATGCCCCTGTGTATGATTGCGGAATTTAAAAATGAAATGGACTGAATGGCAGTGAGAGGAAGGCTCAGATTCTAACACAGGGGAAAATAGTGTGTCAGAGACAATCGTCGCACACACTGGTCACTGTCCATGTACAAAAAGTCTTTCATTAGTCGTTTTACCAATTTCCTTTCTCTAAATGGAAGTCAAGATTAAAAACTAATAAGACTATTTTTTCCTCTTCATGTTACTCAAGGTGATGTCCAGTTTTATCATCAATCTTACACTGAACAATTAACACATGACAGTTTCGTATTTAGTATTGATTTTAAATAAATAATGCATTGAAATGTTCTTTTTCCTATTCATTCAGCTGACACTGAGCCTTCTGAGGCCTCAACGATGGGATTTTCCAGTTGGGATTCATCTCTTTACCAGATACTATTCCTTACCATTTGGGAAATTCTAACAATTTCCCATGCCTCAATCTGAAATGTAACAAACATAATGTAATATTCATTTTATTTGTACATAAAAAAGAAATCATTGAACACTGCTGCATTTCTGCATTGCGTTCAAGCCATGTGAGTCCTTTTCTGTATAAAAGCCATGTGAGACAAGCCCAGAGGCAATAACCTTCCCCTTGACCTTTTCAGATTCCTGACAGTCAGCAAGAAGCAACTAATATAACTTTGTGAAGTGATGGTCCACTTACACTGCACTTTTTGACACAGACTGTTGGATCAAAAGCTGTTGACCTCCTGTCTAAAACACAAAAACATGGTCAAGACATCTGACATAGGCTTGACTTCATATTGACCCCAAAATGGAAAAATATTTCAGCAAAAATGGAAAATGCTTGAAGTGCATTTCTTTCCTAAACACAAGCCACTGACACTGCAGATTTTATCTAACAAACAGCCACAACATTTGAACCTTACAAAAAATGTGTTCAAACAAGATATTTGAATGTATCCTGTGGCATTTTCAGCAGCTCCTTAAAGGCCTCTATGCTGTGAGGCAGGATCTTTAAGGATCTGACTTGATTTTCAAGTTCATACCACAGGGGGATTTGGGGTCAGCAGCTTGAACATCTTGTCATGTTCCTCAAACCATTCATGAACAGTTGTTGCTAATCATGCAGAAAAGACATGGTACATCCACACTAAATTGCTGGGCCTCAAGGTTTACCAGCAGATATTTCCAACACAGAACATTCAAGAGACTAATACACACCTAACCTTCACGGGTGCCACTGTAACATTTACAGTCAATATTATGCACTTAGCCCGCAGGTCATTTTCATGTGGGTGGTCACTATGAATCCATTTTCTCTACAGTAGACAAGGAAAAAAGAAAACAAAAATTAAGGAGAAAGCTTGATTTCACAGCAGTGTTTAGGACTTGCAGTTACTGTCAGGGGGAATGCTGGTGCAGTCATTTGCCATTCAAAGACACAACCAGAAACGTGACTCATAGTCAGTTCATTCTCTAGAGTCTGCATGTTCTACTTGCTTGGGTTTCCTCACAAAGTCAATGGCTGCATTGGCCTTTGTTCAACATGCAATAGCCTGATAATTAGTATATCATTCTTTATACCATTGTTCATTGATGGTCACTGGTTTCTTTGAGAACTGGATCAGGAAATATCTGTACGATAAAGCCAGATGCACTTTATTCATTATAAACATGCATTAGCAGGCTACAGTTGCATAGCACCAGCAGCAGCTGAATAAAAGCCTGTTTTTCCTGCAGTTATTTGTAACTGAGGTTATACTGTGCATGGCTTAACCAATCAGATCACAGAACTGGGAATAACCTCTGAAAATGTTGTCATTTTAGATTGCACTAGCCAGAAGCATGTACATTACTGGATAGTTCTATAACTATTCCAACCCAAATAACTATAATGACCATGTTGGAGACGTCTCCTCAGTGCAACCAACAAGCTGAACTGAAAAAAAAAACAGTGTTGAAAAATGTAGCCTCTTTCTTGCTCATGAGATGAGTCCATGACCTCTCTTTCCAATATGGATGGCGGGGTTCTGCACCAAACCCCCGGGCTGCAGGTTCATCCAATAGCGTCTCTCTTAGCGACGCAGAAGCCGGCGACGGGCCTGCCGCCGCTCTCAACAATTACTCATACTCTCCTCGCAGCCCTCGCAGGAAGTGAGGAGACAGCAGCCATTCGTTCTACCAGGAGAAAACAAGGACCATAAATTTCACCATGTGGGCTGGAGGAGAGCGCTTGTTCACAACCGCTGTATGCATATGGATGAGCCGGGGGCAATTCATTTGAAGAGATTCTTAAAAAAAATCAATAGATGGTGGGCAAGTGTTAAAACGGCCTGTTTGGTTGTATAATGCAACTCCCAAAAAAGGATCTGATCAAATAAGGACATCTAAATCTTCACCGGTTGATCAAAGGGTTTTATAAAAATTGCTAAATCAACATGAACAACCAAGAGATGTTTTTAATAGGTTCAGACATCCTGAAAAACATCTTACTGTCCCTGAGCTTATGCTGCGTATATTCCGATGTCTGTAGACTTTCCTTTGTTCCTTAAAATACTCTTTCAATTTTTAAAAGGGCTCCATTAGCTAAGAAAAGAGCTAAACCACCCTTATACATCCTCAGTCTTAAAACATTAAAGCACTAAAGTGATTAGTACAAAACAATAAACACATAAAGAAATCATATAAATTAAATATAGATTTTTATGCCAGGGGAAGAAGGTCTTGTTGGTACGGCAAAGTGGATTTGTATTTATAGAGTCGCTCTGGAACGGGGACGACAGAAACCTTTCTCCCTGTCTGGAGAGCAGGTGCCAGTGCAGCTTTTTTAGAAAAAGCCACAGCAGACTTTTGGAGCACAGAAGAGTCTCAAAGAGGACCCGCCATCTGCAGGCGAGGTAGGAGGCCTCACAGCGGCAAGAAGAGATTGTTGCCTCATCCTCAAGGTCACCCCAGCCGCAGCTTGAGACATGACAAGACGCTAGGTTCTTGGCTAATTTGATGCAGACTGTTCTTACACGATTTCTGTCGCAAAGCATTAAATCACACTTCATGCCTCAGCCGTAACTGTCACGATGAAAGATCAAATGAGTCTTTGGCAAATGCATGCTGTGCCTCGTACTGTTATCACTACAAATATTGTGGTTTTAGCTGATAATCCGATATATATATATGTTTGTGTGTGTGTGTGTGTGTGTGTGTGTGTGTGTGTATATATATATATATACATATATATACATATATATATATGTATTGGATTGGATAAATTATTGGATTTGGATAAATTAATTTAGTAATAAATATAATGAATAATGCCATTTTTTCAGTATTAAATATAATATTGAAAGAGGACAGTTAAGTGCCCATCTCGTCTGTAGATACTGAAGTTTCTAAACATTCTGTCATGGTCCGGTCCGGCAGGGGTTACTCCAGGTCCGGAGTTTCATGTAGTCTTGTGTAATGTCTCCTTTTATCGTCAGTTTGGCCCTTTGGATGTCTCTTTTCATATATTTTTAACGATTTGAGTAAACATATGGCATGTGTTCAACAAATACAACATTTGTGCAAGTTGATGTTATGTGGGGAAAGGAATGTGAGGAATTAATTCATTAATTAATCAGACATAACAAGCTTTGATTGCACATAGCAACAAATGCAACATAAAACATCTGCGCAAAAATTGGAGTTGACGGGCTAGCAGTTTTTGTACCATGATTTAGAACTTGGCTCAATGAATTGGACTTCAAAAGCCAAAGCAGAAGCATTATAGGTTGCTTCCGAAAATAACACGTAAGAGTCTTACGCAGCTGCTGAATCTACAACTGCTAAATATTTGAGGAAAAATGAACGTAAAATACAACCAAGGTTGTGCTGTATTGTAAGATGCTGGCACATGTGCAGTCCTCTACAGTGCTCTGCCGTCGGGCAAAAAAATGTCAATTGTTCAGTTGTCAAGAATTATGTTTTTTTTTTTTACCTTATCCACAAATGTACAAAATCACACAAGGACCATCAAGACTGTTTGTCCGCCTCCCACGGGGTTGAGTGCACATTTCATGGTTCCAGAAAAGCAGTAACTGGCAATCAGTGCATTAAAAATGGAAGAAGCAGATGGCTTCCTACTAGTAAAGCACACTCTACAATACATTTAATCATTGACAGCAGGGGAGCTGTTGAAATAGTATTAACGACAGGGTTGCAGCACACAGTTTTATTTCTCCGTAAAATGAATCACCATAAGTTAAATGGAGACATCTGATGCGTCTTGAAAATTGGAATAAGAACATTAAACCTTTATTCATGAATACTAATGTCAGTGAAACGCACAGATACATTTGCTGTAAAAGTGTTTTAATGAGATTTTAAAACGAAATCTGTGAAATGTAGAGATTAAAAAGTTGTGTCTGACACATTAACCATTGTATAAGTTCATCTTACTGCTTATTTGAAAATCTCTAATTTGCGAAAATATATTGCATTATGCTTTCCTGAAATATTTGAACTGCAATGTGATAATAAGACAGGGTATACACATCACTGAATAAAAAATGCTGTAAATCTCAATATCCACAGACACAGAGAAAAAAAATTAAACATTAATCATATATTTGTATTTGCACAATGGTGGTCTGCAAGGCACTGTATACTGTGCAAACTGTTGTACTGTCTTGAATCTTGAAAATGCCACCAATTACATGCAAGAACATAGACAAGACATTGTTTGGTTAAATTAGTCAAAGACATTACTTGATTCAATTAGTCAAAGTTATTGCTTGATTACATTAATAGGACATCTGAAAGGAGCAGCTCAGGCCAGATTCCACTTCAATAGTCTGCCAAAGCATGCTGTGTACCCTAACTACAAGGCAAACAAAGCTAATACAGTACCCATTTCCCAAAAGTACCTTTTGCAGTGAAATCAAGCGAGAGGTTTAGTGAAATTTGCATTATTTTACAAAGTCTGTAATAATTCTAGGGTCTACAGCTGGACAGGGGGTACATCTAATAGGATGCAATTGTATGCAGTCCATAAGCTGCATACAAAACAATATTCTTTCAGGAGGCACACAGTTCCTTACTATGATCCTGAGCTTCACTGTTGTGCACCATCAAAGTTCACATATAAAAGTCTAATGGAACTGGATATATTTATTCATATTTATATTGCTATTTACTGTGTGTATCTGTTGTCATTGGAAAAACTTGCAGTATAACAGAACACAAAAAGGCAAAGTCAGGTTTAACACTCATATTTCACCTCTGTGTGTGACACTTATGTATATAATATTTATCATATTTATTGTTTTCCCATAAGTAGCTTTTGTGGGACACTTGTTCATTTAGATGGCCATTCATTTTATGTTAATAATTCTGGCATATTATACTGCGCTAGATACCGGTATGCTCTGCATTATGAATGCCCTTACATGTCTTGCAGAAGGTACCATTAATCACGCCTATAAGCAGACAACAGCATAATCACATGTTGCCACCACCTTCCCTCAGAGTTTCTGTTTCTCTGTGTTACCGCATGGCGTATGGCCACAAAGTTCACCTCACTACACTTCCTCCTTCCTCTTCTTCAGGTTGCATTAGATGGTGTATACAGTATACACAAGAGTGAGAGAGGGATCTGAAGGGGGTTCAAGCCTCTTTAGAAAGAACAACCTACATAGGCCACTGATGAGGACACCAAACAAAACACACATGGGAAGGAGATACGTCTTGACCTTCAGACACGGTCACAAAAGAGAAGACAAATGTCATGATCCGGTCTGAAAGGGGTTACACTCTACACTGTTCTCCTGTGTAATGTTCCCTATTCGTTTTCACCTGTGTAAAATGTATAAAGCTGCCCTGTTCGTTTCTGTTCACCGTCAGGTCTTTGAAGTTATGTTCCATGTTCACCAGTGTCAACGTCTCGGATGTCTCCCCTGTCTTGTGCTTCACCATTGATGTCATGCGATTGCGTCCTTCCTTCCTCGTCTTCTTGTCACCTCTTCGTCCTCCTCTCCGTTCACCTGCCTCGTCATGCCAACGTGGTTGTGACAGCAGGCATGACCTCTGACATGGCGAAAAAAAGTCTCAGGCACCAATGCAAACCAGTAACCACTGTTTATCTAACCAGAAAGTCATTTTGTTAATGTAACATAAACATAAACGTTTAAAATTATTTAAACAATGACATTATGTGTGTGTATTGAGAAAGAGACTCTTTAACATTTTTGTTTTCTATTTCCATTTTCAGCATTTATCAGATGCCCTTTTGCTTGTAGGTGTCCACCCATATGTAGACTTATAGGCGTCTTTTAGCCTTTTAGCAGACCTCTTTCAGCTGACCTCTAGATATCAACGTTTTTTTTCTCAAATCAAATAAAATAGCAGCCGCTTTCACTTTTTAATAATTTTTATTTGTGTGTTTTAATTAGTTTCTTTAATTTGTTTAGCATTAAGCCGCACTGCTATATTGGCTCTAGCGGAAAATGGAAGTGAGCCAGACCCTTCTCAAGACTCAAATATATGACAGTTAAATTACACTTTCTGAAGAGGCCCAAACATTTTGAGCTGTGGTAATAACTTTAGAGGGCAAACGCTTTGCCTCTGGATTAGACAGCGTTCTTTCCCCAGTGAGAGGGTGATAATATCTGTGTACAATGGCTTAGAGGTCCAACGAGGAGCCACCAAAATCATGGAAATCCCTCAACCCTCTTCATGATTATCACGATCTGCTCCACTGGTGGGAACGCATGCAGGAGAGTGCTCATTCATGTGTGTAGGACCCCCACTTGAGAGGAGATCTGCCCCTGAGTCCCGGTGACCTGGAACACTCAGGCAGAGCAGATGATGCACACACTCCATTGCCGGAGAGAGAGAACGTGTCAGACACAGTTGCCTCCCTGCCTGTTTATTTAAGAGACTTCTGTCGTGTTCTATGTCTAGACCAGCATGCAACAGCCGCCCAGGACCGTGGAGAAGTGTTGCAGAGGTAGACATCCAAAGCAGGGTTCCACTGCCCCCCTTGCACACATGCCTTTAGGGTACAACATGGCTTGTTGCTGATTGCTGGCAAGGAAGTCAAAGGTGCCTATCCAGTGCTATACAGTGTTAACAATCCCCTGACATTATTCTTTTTTCTTTTTTTGCTTTTATGTAGGTCTTAGTTGTCCCCTAATACTGTATCTAATGTCTCTTTCCAAAATTCTGCTGTGGTGCAGAATTACAGCCACTTTTAGCCAGTCCCACAATGAGTAAAAAGATACTGTACGTTTGTGCTCATTTATACATCCAATCACAGAGCAAATGCAATGCTTTGCATGTTTGGAAGCCATGACGGTCGGTGGAGATAATGTTTTAGGGGAGGGTGGGAAATTCTCTGGGCGGAAAAAGCATTAGGAATGGGAGGTAACCTTTCCATATTCCAGATCCGACCGTCTGAGCTGCCGCTCAATAAGCGGCTAAACAGAATAGCGAAAGCACTCTTTACACCTATGGCCATAGGAGAACTTGTATTAATGTTAAATAATCTCACAAAGTAAACATTTCATGATAGGAGAAAACGGTCAGGAAGGCCACCGCACATTTACATTTATGGAATTTAGCAGACGCCCTTATCCAGAGCGACTTACAATCAGTCCCCCTGGAACAACTCAGTATTAAGTGGCTTGCTCAGGGACACAGTGGTAGTAAGTGGGGTTTGAACCTTTGACATTGTTGTCATCTGTTTCATGGGTTACTACACCACCCAGTGACATAGTCAATCGATTTGCTTGACTTTTTTTTTTTTAACTGTGTCTCATTTGGTGGCAGTGGCTATGGGACCATTGCTGATGTTAAACTTTGCTCAGTGCACCATGAGAAGCTGACACTCAGATTCCTTTCCATAAAATGACATGTTCTTTGAAAGTTGGTCTATTCATCAAACATGGCTTGTCGATGGCCTGTCAAATTTTAGCAGGTTATAATTTACCTTGCAAATGGCAGAAAATCATGCAGTTTGGTGCAATGGTCCAATATTTCTGCTTCTCAGGGTCACAAAAAAAGACTTTTACATTTTACACTTTGACATAGACTTGTTTTATTAAAATAAAGCTTTATTTAAGAAAACTTGACTCACTAACAACTATAGGTACATTAAATATTCAATTAAATAAAAAAATTGTTAGTCTTAAGTAATGCAGTTTGTTAACATAACATGTATTTGCAGATTGGGTTTATTTTAATGTCACTTCCATGTTGGAGAAAGTTGGAGAAAAAATATTTTTTATGTATTTGATCAATAAGGGTTTTCCTTAGGCAAATTTAGAAGGGCAAATGTAAGGGGTGCTCTAAGGCACATTTCACTCTACATCAGATTCACCGTCAATCATTTAAAACAGCAGCCCCAAAGAATGTGTTGTTAGTGAACGGGAATTATTGCTTGGTATATGTGTTACTTGTGTATTTAATTAGTGTTAGAATGTATAAATCCCATCACACTTTATTCCAGATTTAATTTAAGCAAGATATAATAAACCATTTAATACAATTCAGTTTAAATGTGGTCCACCAGGTGGCACCAGCTCACAGGTGAGTCCTAATCACCCAAAGATGTACCCGTTTTGTGTCACGGTCATAAGAAATTTTGTGTGCCATGCTAACATTTATTTTCCGGCCGTCTAAACATTTTGGTTTCGTTCATTATTTAATACTCACCCTTTCCACCATGCGCCTGTGCCTCATCCTTCAAACGTGGAATTACAGGGTTACATGGTATGTGTCAAATATAGGGTTGTACACTTTGTTACACAGTGTGTTATAGTGTCATTAAGTATACTATAGATAAGTATACTGTAGATCTGGAGTATATTTAGATTTATCCAATTGTGTGTATATTTATAGCATTTTTGTGTTGTTAGATAAGGTTAATTTGATTTAGTGCATAATACAAGACTGCCTAAATGAACATTTTTACTTGCAAAACTTTGGTTGTATGTGTCATGCAACCCATGTATTTTATGAATTTGAAATAAATGTTAGAAGTAACAGAACTGAAAATGTGTCTAACTTTATGTAACTATCCACTGTAAACCCCACAAAAACCATTTGTGATCTGTGTATCACAGGCATTTTCAAACCTGCTTCAAGTTGTGAATATCGCAGTCTTCACTTTATTACTTGTGCGATGTTTATGGTTTCAGTTTGTTGCTGTGAGATCCTCTTTCTGTGATAGTAGTACGCAGCTTGCCGAAGAATTCAGCTTCAAAAAAGATCCTACACTGAAAGCACGTTTCTGATGTGCGGACCTTAGACATTTCATTAATATTATCTTTCAGACTGGCATAAGAGACATTAGACGCTTGATGTGAAGTGGAGCCATCATCATTACAGAGCTTCCGTCAAACTGTGTGAATGATAGAACAAGCTCCCTCATGCACCACCTGCCAGTCAGGTAACTTTGTCCCCAGGCTTATAATGATGAAATGCACAATGTGACTTGTGTTGCTTTTCCACCGAAAGTGGAGCTTTTTAAAGAAATGGCTCTATTTTGCTGTATTGATTTTTGGACAAGAGATGCTGAGGTAACAGCGGGCAGTGCTGCATCCCGACTCGAATTGCATGCACTAGTTTCTTACTATCCTACAGGGAGATGGGGTGCTTTCACCCTGTGATTGGTTGGTGCCCTGATCAGGCTTTACAGACTTTTGAAATGGTACACACCAAGTTTTTGAATGTCTTTCCCTTCTCTTTCATGATTCTCTCCACATGCATTCATACAATTTATTTACATTTACTTTATGTGTGATTTAGGACGTAGCATTTTATGAAATAAGCAAAACCAACTACCGCTAATTATACTCTCATTGCAGACGATTTTAAATGGGAAAAAAAAGGAATCAGTCACAAAATAGTCAGTGTACACAGATGGTGCACACTTTGGAGAGTTTTGAGGCCTGGCATCTGTCCTAACGCGGTGTTGTAGCAGAGAGAGCACTGCGTCAATGATTTAATGAAGTCCTCTCCTCACCTCCTCAGGAGAGACACTTTAATCTGGAGCCATCACTGTGCAGCTTCCTTTTCTGACAGTCATAGGAAATGCAATCAGCATTACCTGCCGCCCTTGAGAGCATTCAGTGAACATAAACACATGAATTAAACTGTGCTTTCTGGTATGGCTGCCGGGGATGTCCCTTCTGAAAGTGAATTCTCTGCACTGGCAGTCCATTGAAAGTGTATTCGATAGATTTTTAAATTATATTGGATTTTGAACACTTTGTACTCATCTGAGGAAATGGAAGGAAAAATAATTGAGGCACGCTTTGATTTGCCTTGTGGGCACACAGCAAAATCTACAACAATGACACCTTCCTTGCTAAAGCCTACATATGTGTAAAGCAAACCCATTTTTAAAACCGACAGATTATATTTTTTTGTTGTAACATAGGCAGATGTTCCCCAAGATATAGGAAGGAAGAGAACATCTTCTCCTTAAAATAGACTCTTCGTATCTCTTGGAGGAACCATGAAAAATGCTTTCTTATTGTCCACCGAACCTAAATCTAAGACTGAAAATTATGTAAAGGGTTCTCAGGGCAGTATAGGGTCTCTGAACATAATGCCCACCACACAATATTCCTTTGGCTTGGTTGGTATGTAGATAAGTAGGAGCTTCTGGGTGTTTTGGAGCATTAGGGATTCAGTGGTGCTCTTAAAAGTTGGTGTAACGCAGGGGTTCCTAATCCTGTTGCTGACTTAAGCCTCTATGCTTTCATCTTGCAGCAGAGAGTACACGACGCAGCCATGTCACAAATGCATCACAATATTAGAATAATTGAGTGGTTGGAAGTTGGTGTCAGTTCTTTGGTTTTGAGGGGTTTGTTCTATAACCACACCAACCCCAGCATTAAAACCACTGGTACTTACATTCTTCTTACTCTCCAAAATATAGATGTGCATTCATGTGGGTGTTACTTTGACATGGACCACCTACCTCAACTTTGTTGCAGATAGGAAAGGAACCTGAAAAAGAGTTTAAAGTGGGCATCTTCTACAAATATCTTGATATCGACCAAAAAGAGTCCATGTGCTCATAAATCAGAGCTGTTTTAGTGTCACGCAAAGGGAACCTAAATATACTTAGACAGGTGGTTTTAATGTTGTGGCTGATCCATGTAGTCTGTGTTCCTAGAGTGGGACTATTCAAAGACATATTTGCATGTGTGCAGTCGCTTCTGACTTTCTTCTTGTCCTGTTTAGCATGTAAATCAAGCATGATTGCTTGGTGATGAGATTTGAAACAGAAAATTACAGTTTCATATTTTTGACTTTAGTAAACCCTCTATTCAGCTAAAGTGCCATTAATTGAAAAACAACATTAGTAAATGTTACAAATGCATACAGATCAGCTGATTAAACTGAAGAGGACTTTGCAGTACACCATCAATTACCTTTTCATGAAAACAATGAAATAAAATCTGTTGGTTGTTATTCACAGGCTATTCACAAAATATTAGAGGCATCACCTGAGATTAAAATGAATAATTGCAGAGTAAAGCTTTCTTAGACAACAATGTATGGTAATATTCTATGGTTGAAACATAAAATAGCCCATTGGGCATTTATGTGATTCATTTGTTTAAATTCATGTCCTTAATATGATTAATAATAGAGAATTTTTCCTGAATGATTCAAAACCATGCCTGTTACATGATCTCTCATGTTCTCATGCTGTCAAGCTACCATGGCACATGTTGAAATTAATTTCCATATATTTATGAAGTTATTAAATTCAGACTTGTCCATTCAAGCCTGTGTTGCTTCTAGACCAGAAATGGATTTCGATGTAGGCTGTTCTGGTTAAACCTCCAAAAAAGCCACAGTCACCCAACATCCACCCATTAGCAAACCCTACAGAACAACTGTGCATAAAATGAATGAACATTTTTTGGCTAATGGGCCACCCTAAAATTAAACCGACTTAAAAGCAAAGGCCCACAGATTTCAGCATTTATCGCTGTGGAAAGGCCACTTCAAACGTCTGTCACTCCATTTGCCGGGCTGTTGTTTATTCAATTATGCATAACGGTTGGCTAGTAGCATTCCATGTTCTGGCTTTCATTTTGGATTTCAACAGTCCAGTCGAACATCAGCAATCTCATTACGACTTGTAAGGGTGTCCGATCCACTTCTCTTCTCCTCCCATGATGTATATAGTATTTCTGCCTTCTTTATGTCTAATTTCAGGAGGAGATGGCATTGCCATCAAGGGCTTTATGTAATTTATGTACATGTACATAAATGAAGCCCCAGGCTTAACAACATAAATCAGGCCATAAGAACCCCATGCATGATTTAAACTTTTTTTTTCAGTGTCACTTGAATTAATGTCTTTTCCTGAGAAGCGGATGATTATTACATGATTATTACAGTTGCAGTTTGAACACGCACAGTAGGGCACACATCTGAGCGGCTGAAAATGATTTCCCAATGCCTTCTGCACCAGCCTTTGATGCGACTTGTGCAACGTCTGATTTAGAGAGAGCTGACGAAACGAGCAGGAGTCTGGAGGACAAGCCCACTCGCATTGGCAGTAATGGTCACATGAGTTAAGATCCTCTGCATTTGTAATGAAATGCCTAGATGGTGTCAAAAAATGAAAAGAAACCCCATACAAATGTATCAATGTGCATTGATTTACAGTCAAGTAACCAACAAAACATTCACCACAAATTTACAGGACTATCAAATGGAGGGATTATGGGACAACTAACTGCCACCTAGCACACAGGAAATTAATTCTATACAGCAACCTATGCAAACCACAACCAAAAAGACCGGGCGAGATCTCTAGCAGACCTCACGAACACAGTCTGAAGTCTCCTTTTAAATCTTGTGGCATCCAATCATCAGCAGCAGGGACGTCACGGTCCTCATTACCAAAGGCTACTGCTGTTTCAGGAATAGCCCTCTTAACAAAGAATGGTGGGAAAATGCGTAAAGGCCATTTGATTAGAGCACATGGTCTTCACTTATTTTAAATATCAAGGTCTTGCATTACAGCGGTCCAGCATTTTCCGTGCCTGCTTGATTGTTTGTGCCATTTTGGCTTTTGGAAAATTTTAATTGCCTCCCCAAGGTATCCCAGGAGCACCTTCACATCAGAGAAGGAACTTCCAGACCGTTTCCCAGCGTTCCACTGGTCTTATTCTGCCAAAGTAGATAAAGGTCGGCCATCGTCTTCATCAGAAGGAACAGCCTTTTTTTTAGGCATTAATATTTTTTCTGGTCCCTTTACGGAGGAAGAGCAGGAATCTGCCATGTCATTTTAGGATGAAGACAGAAGTCTTGTGCGCTTTGTCAGGAAAAGAGGCTTCACAAAAGGAAACCTTCTGTTCCCTTTCGAGGGCTGAGCCATTTTATGTTCCCGGGGACATGAAACAATGTCCTGATTTTTTAATGGTTTAGTCGGGTACGTTCGTTTCGCAGATGTCTCCACCTTCGGTCTTGAATATCAGAAATTCATCGATGTTGCCGTGATCACGCATTTTGTTTTCCTGCTACACTAAGTTGTTTGTCTGAGCAAAATGCATGCCGCCAAGACAACAGTTCTTACTAAAGTGTGGAAATTAGGCGGCTTCTCTTATGCCGCATGGATCTCTCTCTCTCTCTCTCTCTCTCTCTCTCCCTCTCCGGGGTGTTATGCTCTCTCATTTTCAGTCTGTCTGCACACCATCGCACTTCACTTCACTCCCCCGCATTAGTTAGGAAACTTTTGTTTGTGTGCGGGTGGAAGATCTGAGAGAATTCCTTGGCACGGCTAATCAAACAGCCCACGACTCGACTGTTGGTGGCACCTTACACGGTGCTGCCACTCATCAAAGGCCCCGTCACTCTTTCTGTTCCTCTCAATACTGTTTGTACCTCGGGAAGTTCCACTGAAGTGCACGGTGTGCAAACTTTTACAAGTTTTTTTGTACCATGTGTGCAGGTTTGTGTTTTCTTTTACATTAAAATGTTCATTTTATCTTAAACCATCTCAACATTCGTCATCGCCTGACAGCTTGAACTCCCAGTGAGCGCAGAAGCAGCTGAAAATAGGTTACAGTAAAGGATTTTAAAGTCTGTAATGTCGTGAGAAGCATCATCAGATGCAGTCAATTCAGGTATCACTTGCAATCACTGTCTTTTTCTCGGTCCTTTTCAGAAGCTAAATTATTACTTGCTCATTTTTTGCTCATTATGTCCATATGCAAATCATGTCAAGTAGCTTTCAACACCTGAGCCTGAAGCTGTGATTTTTTTTTCCGGAATGTGCTCGCAGCTCAGATTGCTTGTGAAAAGTGATGACACTTTCCACTGGTCACTGGATTACAGGCATGCGTTGAGCACGCCTCTTCTGATATTCAACCTGTACAACATGCAGCTCAGGTGCCATCAACACCTACATCTTTCAAGAACGTCCAAGAGCCTCCAGTCACAGGAAAGAACATTCTCAGTGATGACTCAACTCTGACTCAGAGGAGGAAGTGTGCATGCCAATCTGCATGTAAACAGCTATATTTTACATTTTAAAGTATTGGTCTATTACATACCCAGATAATAATGGGATGCACACTACCAGTCAAAACCGCACACCAACTCTAGAGGCTTTCAAGTTTGCTTCTTAGTAATTCTTACCTCATATCCTCATGTATCATGTCACAGTTTTCGGTCTTCAGTTTTGTTGTACAGTGTAGAAATTGTCAGAATATGAAAGGAGAAGGTCTGGTTTAAAGTTCTGGAACTACAAATTCATATGATGTATAGCAGAATGCATTTCCAAGTGTCCACAGATCGATATATTGGAAAGTACTTTTTCTTCCCTATATAGACAAATATTCCACAACTAATCCTTCAGCTTTATCGGGTATTTGCACTTTTCTGCAATTTAAAGCCTTTCAAGAAATAACAAACATTATCCATTCCGAATGGCCACTAAAACTGTATCAAAAAGCTGCATAACCTCTCATTTCTGAAACCTAAATTATAATCTGATGATTATAGTGTTCACCATTGTTGCTGAATGGAAGTGTTTCCACTTGAGGAGTGTCTATTAAGAATTTGATAGCAAAGCACTTTTGCCTCATCTGCTCCCAGAGAAGCATCCCTGTAGGCAACACACAACAACAGTCTTTTCAATATTTGCCTGTGGTGTTGTGGTCCTCTGAGCCTTAGAGGTTCTCCTGGAAGTTGCCCGTTCCTCTATAACCCTCTAAACAGATGGTTGGAGAAAATCGGTAGAGGAGAAACTGGCTCATTGTTGAAAAGGTTCATTATTAAAGTACAATGAAGAAATTTGCCCCCCTAACTTGGAGTCTTTTGCAGGAAATGAACACAATTGCAATAAGTTTTGCCGGCTGTAGAATTTAATTAGTTACTGTTAAAATATTAAGCTAAGAAGTGATGAATCAGAGCCGCAATCATTTTCATCACTGGGAAAGAAATCTTTGCACCACTGAGTGTTTAAATAGGTTCAATATATTATATATGTGCCACAATTAAATGAAAGTAAACTGTCACTTTTTTATACCTGAAGTCTTCACACTGAAATGTATTTTATGGCTGTAGATCCAGCTGCCGTGATCTGAGTTGAGCTGATTTGATTGAATATTGACTTACAAACAACTTCCACAGTAAATAACACCATCGATGTATAAAATGAGAGGGAGACATATAAAATCCACTCGTGCTGGCTTTTACGCTATTGTGTTTTCAAACGCAGCCTGGGTGGGAAATGGAATTATGGGTATAATAGTCATGTGGGGGAGGAAGGGAAATCCAAGCAAATCTGTGAAGAAATGAAGGCTTACCTGGGCTACAGCCGGGCGAGGCTGCTGTTGACTTTTGGATCATTTTCTTAGCCTGTTTTCGCAGATCAATTTTGGTTGGGGGTCTGTCTTGCCATTTCCTGAGGTCAATGTGGGTGGCACCTAAGAACGGAATGTATTTTAAGCAGCCTTGAAAGAGCTTAGGCATCCATCATTTTCTCTTGGGTGGAAAGTTAAGGCATACACACACACACACACACACACACACACACACACACACACACACACACACACACACACACACACACACATATATATATATATATATATATATATATATATATATATATATATATATATATACACACACACACACACACACACACATACATACATACATACACGAAAAGGCTAGAAGAGAAACCAGTGTAGATATACAGTAGCTGGAGTGACAGGCTGAACAAGGTGGTTTCTGCTTAAACAATCTGTTACAAACATCTTGAAAGCTACCAGGTCATTAGAAGGATGTTCATGTGTCTCTGTTGTCAGATGTCGGCATGGATACTGCATGCTCCTTTCTTGGCAGCAGATGGCGGTTCCCAGTGTCGCTACTTTCACCGCCTCGACCGTAGGCAGAGTCTTCCTCCAAAGACGCATCTGTGCCACCTTAACAGCATCAGTACTCTCCAGTTGTCGGCAGTTCACAGTGCAAAGGACAGCGGTGTTTTGGTCTGAAATCTGAATAAATGACTTGATATACAGAGAAAAGAGGGATTTGCCTCGTCCCAGCCTTTTATTAACAGGGCTACAGAACATTAGTCCGCCTGTGAACGGAGATGCCGGCCGTGTTAAGCAAATTAGCGCCCGAGATCGGGAGCCAGCACTGGAATGGCCAGCGACACGTCAAGCCTCAATTATTGCAGCAGCCAAGGGCAGTTTTTCAGGTGGTCGATCAAAGGAAAAGGTCTCAGATAAAATCTCCTGATGTAAACCTTGAATCGTGGGTGCGGCAATGTCAGCCATTAAAAAAAAAGTCTCTGAATATTATACAAATATCTGAATGGTTCTCTCTAACTTCTCTCTGACATCTTTTACCATTACATATTCCCATTGAAATATGAGTAAAACACGTTGAAAAGCTGTTGCTTCTGCTGACATGCTGAAGGCTGATTTTGGAAATGAACAAGCCTTCGACAAGCATTAATGTTGTTGGCAATTTATGAATGTCTTGCCCTTAGACTATGAGGAACCATAGTTCGTCATATGAGGTGTGTGTGTGTGTGCGTGGGTTTTGGGTTTGGGTTTTGTTTCCTGGTCTCCCAGTGTTTATTGATTTTATGGTTTGTGCCTTATCCGGTGTGGAAGTACTGTGGGGATTTTTAAATGTCTCCCAATGCTGGGGAAGGGGCAGAGATAGGAATTTACCAAAATGGTCTTTAGGCAGAGGGGGATTATGGTAACTGGGTGAAATGATTTACACATTAAGGTTATACCATGTATTTGAAATGTTTTTTAAATTCCTACTAATTTATAAATGTATTTATTATATGAATGTGCAATATGAATTATTATTGAAACGCTCAATGTTTGTGAGAATACAATTGATTTATTGCCTGTCGGGTAAATGGCTTGACCCAGGACTATAAAAGCTGGCCCAAGTTTTTAGTTGAGAGATAAGACTTTTGATTTATTATCTATATTTTTAATGCTGTATTTATTGAAGTTTTTAGAAATATATAATTTAATAAACGGAGTCTGCCTCCGAACGGCATCCACCATCCCCCTACCACCATCACTGCTCAGCCGTCCTTCACTGGGGCTTCTTCAGGTCTCTCCTTACAGTGAGTCTCGACCTGCACCCAGAATCCCGGGATGGGCTCCACGTAGGTCCACGTAGTGAGTGAGGGATGTGAAAATACTCTCACGTCTTCGGCCACTAGAGGGCCACTGCAGCCAGTCTGTTGATTCTGTCTTGGTCCCTCACCCTATTAACATAGCTTACTTTATATTTATATATTCCTTTGTCTTCTCTGTGTGTGTGTTATGCATGACCTGCTTATATATTCTTTTGTATTGTGCAATTCTGCCTTCTGGGGCCATGACCTTTTCTTGTTCTTCCTGTTCTTCAGTGTTTGTAATAATAAACACTTTTTACATCTCTCCAGGTTATTTATTCACCTATCAGCAGAAAACTAATATAGCTTTAAACAAGTTCTTTATATAGATGCACACACACATACACACACACATACAGTACAGGCCAAAGGTTTGGACACACCTTCTCATTTAATGTCTCCTTTAATCTTTATTGGTAGATTCTCACTGAAGGCATCAAAACTATGAATGAACACATGTACTTAACAAAAAGGGGAGACCTGGCCTCCACAGTCACCGGACCTGAACCCAATCGAGATGGTTTGGGGTGAGCTGGACCACAGAGTGAAGGCAAAGGGGCCAACAAGTGCTAAACACCTCTGGGAACTCCTTCAAGACTGTTGGGAAACCATTTCAGGTGACGACCTCTTGAAGCTCATCGAGAGAATGGCAAGAGTGTGCAAAGCAGTAATCAGAGCAAAGAAACTAGAATATAAAACATGTTTTCAGTTATTTCACCTTTTTTGTTAAGTACATAACTCCACATGTGTTCATTCATAGTTTTGATGCCTTCAGTGTAAAAATAAATTAAACACATTGAATGAGAAGGTGTGTCTATTTTGGCCTGTACTCTGTGTGTGTGTGTGTGTGTGTGTGTGTGTGTATAAGTTGTACTCAGTTCCTTCTTCATATCTTGGTGTGTGTGTGTGTGTGGTTTTTAAAGTAGGACTATGTATTTGGTTGGCCGGCCCTCTGTGTAAACTACTCCTGTCATACCCGAAGACCCTTCCTCAAACCCTCCGACCGGTCCAGCCTGCCCTCTGCCTCCATCTGTCTTCTGGTGGCGTAACCCCTATACCACACGTCTCTGGCCGCCTACTGCTGCTCCGCTCCTGTGTTTGATTATGGGGCTTTGGGGAAGGGCGTCGGAGTGCGATTTGTGAGCGCCGCCTGTGCCCTGTGTAATGTACCATGAGTTGAACCTCACTTTGCTTCAGGGTAAGAGCCACCATGCCAGTATGCTGAGTAAGGGAGCTTCACTGCAGGCTGGGAAATAATAGAACTTCACAGACGGCTCTGCGCCAGTCCTGTCATTTATCAAAGCCAGAACAGTTTGGAAAACTGGCCACAACTTTATTCCTTCCAAAAATTGCTTCTACAAATGTGCCATAATCAACAAATAAAGCAGCGGTGCAAGAACAGTTCTGCTCTCGACTACCTAATTCACAAAAGTGACAAGCTGGGACCAGACTGCATATCACACACACTCACTGTGCCCCAAGTGGGCCACTCTGGGGGGACTGTCCTTCTAATTAGTGGATGTAGGTCTGCTTGGATAAGGCAGCTATGAATAATGAATAAATCTGTAATGTCATACAAGGTGATTTACATTAGACTTCAAAATATATCAAAATTTGAAATATTTTGCCTTGTTTCTTTTGGTGAGGGTGAGAAGGGTGCAAAAAAATGTATGTATTTCTGAATCAGTTTTATTCATTAGTGCTGTATTTGGGAGGGACACAGAAAATTGACTTTCCTCTATGGTCACGACTGTTGCCATGCATTTCATGCTGGCATAGACCTACAGCTGCATACAAAGGTTTAAAAGGTCCCTTACTGTACGTAGTTAGGAGGGCACAAAATTCATTTATAAGCTCTGTTTCTTGCACAGCTGTAGAGTGGAAAAGAAAAAGAAGTTTGTGCACCCCAATGGATTAGATTTTCCTTGCTAAGATGAGGCAAATACACCTTTTGGAGCTCGGCAAAATAGCTGCTCTTGGGCAACGTACAGGATGTTGACCTTCACAAATCGGGGAACCGTTATTCTTTGCTCGCTTGTATCTGAAACTTCTTTCAGCTTTATGCAGCCCCACCGAAAGGTGGACAATAGTTTTGAAGGGCACAAAAATCCAAGCCTGCATGGATGAACTCATAATTTTGTAGTGACAGATCAAGATCTATATTTATGTTGTTTTTTTACAAGATGGCGCTCTTATCTAGAGTGACTAATTCCCTAGAGAAATGTAAGGTTCAACATAACATTACATTTACATTTTTACATTATAGAATACTTGCAAGCATCTCACATGATGTTTCCTTGTTTAGTGTACAGAAAGTATTACAGTATTTTTCTAGTCTGTATAAGTATTTAAGTTCATGTGTACTGTAATATATATATATATATATCTTTTACAATTGCACTTTGGGGGGTCTGTGTGTATGCTGAGTATACTGCTGAGTATACTGCGGTATAATAAGTATACTGTTGTACAAACCATAAATCTCTCTTGAATCTTGAATCTTGTCAGACACCCTTATCCAGATCGACTTACAGTCTGTAGTTACAGGGACAGTCCCCCTGGAGACAATCAGGGACACAAGTGGGGTTTGAACCTGGTTCTTGGTTAGCTTCCAAATGTAGGCTAGTACATGACATTTATACGTTACATTTATCAGACGCCCTTATCCAGAGCGACTCAGTAGTTACAGGGACAGTCCCCCCCTGGAGCAACTTAGGGTTAAGTGTCTTGCTCAGGGACACAATGGTAGTAAGTGGGGTTTGATCCTGGGTCTTCTGGTTTATAGGCGAGTGTGTTACCCACTAGACACCATGTCCTAGACTACTATTTACCACATAAATATTGGCAGTGAGTGGTTCAGCGTCCTGGCTTTACACTGTTGATATTTGGCTTTATTGAAAATCAGTTGTAAATCTGTATTTTGGCTTTGTTCACAGAGCCTTTCACAACCTCGCACATTAAGCGATTTGGATCAATAATCAATAACGAATGGGAAGGAATAATGCCGATAACGGTGTCACTAACATACACAAACAAAATGCGCTACCGCCCTTTCTCACTGTGGGGCAGCTCAAAGCGAAAGGTCCACATGGGAATCAACTCTGAGTCCATAAATCAAAGACCAGCAGAAGCAGTGCTCTTCTGCCATCCATCAACGGCGCGGTGTTTCCCCACCCCCGCGTCCCCCTCAAGCAGTCCGACCTCCCCGTCATGTCAGCACTTCGCATAAAACGCCACACTGGCAAGGCCCGCACTCCCAGCTGTTCCATATGGATATATTCATTCGAATGCTTTATTTATGGGGCCACACGCATGGCACCTTTGGCATCGGTGTGGGATGTTCGGCAGGAAATTGCTACAGCTTCGACATCGCTGAGGCGGCCTGTTTATGAAAATGAGGGTCGGCACGCTCCCCTCGGAGCTTTGCTGCTCTTTGCCTTTTATCGCTCTTTTTGTCCTGCATTTTGTCATTGGAAATTAGAGCAATACATATGTCATTAGGGTCATTATCGAATAATCTGCCTGCCTGGAATTTTCCAGAGATAAATGGGAACATTAGCCATTGTATTGAATACTCAGTAAGGTTGTGATGTATCTTCCGATAAAATGTTTATTTCACCTTTATTAATATCTATATCTATCTCTATCTCTGCATGCTATGCACATACTATGTATGAATGCTATGTATGAATTCAAATTCAATTTCATATAATCTTTCAAGTTATAATTTGTTTATTTATGAGTACTTTAGATCATTCTTAAGACATTTAATTCATTTTACTCTTTGATAAATTCATAATATAACATAAATATTGCTATGGTGTGTTTTTTTATGTCCTCTGTCTTTGGAGATCATCTCAATACTGTCTGAGCACTTTTGCAACCTTGATGCATCATTACATGAAATTCCGCGACGGCGGTTTTATTAAAAATGAGTGTGGGACTCTACCGCCATCTTCCGGTCAGCAGAGGTAATGCGCCAAATGTCTTATGTTAAATTTATACTGAAAGTAAACTATCTTATGGCACGTTGGTTATGCTTATTGTGCTAATAAGATGTTGGTGTTTATGGTTTTCGCTGCGTAGGTATTTGACTGTGTTTGCTTTCATTTGATTAGTTTATTTAATGCTGATCTGTGACTGGAAGAAAGTTTTAGTGTGATCTGATTGTAGTTCAGATTCGTTCCACTTACATGTTGTTTAGTTATTTTTGGTACTTTTACTAAAGTGGTGTTTTAAAGGGGCGTTTTAAACCGCAGTGTTAGCCCCAGTAATCAGAAGGTTGCCGGTTCGAATCCCGAACACTGAGCAATGCACCTTCCCCGGCGTTTAAAGCCGAGGACACCGTGTGCCGTGCTGTGTGTCACAATCACTTAACCTATACTTAGAATGTAGCAACGTGTGACCTTGTGGAAGGCTACTCTAACTCAAGTACGCGGCGTGCGTACGTCGTCCGCCACCGCTTGTCCAATAAACCTGACACCGACTCTGACTCCGAATCAGCACCACAAATCCGAATCGAACGCAGAAACGGTGCGATGCGCCTCCGCGCCGCCAGGCGTCGCTGTGTAAATAAGCGCCGCGCGCCGCACCCGCGTATTTCCTTCCTCCGAAGTTCGCGGCCGTGGCTGAAGCAGAAGCTCCGCAGGCGTCCCGAGGCCTCGCCATGTCGTACAACTACGTGGTCACCGCGCAGAAGCCCACGGCGGTCAACGCGTGCATCACGGGTGGGTTCTCGCCGCGCAGCGGCGGGAGGCGGGAGGCCGGAGCCCCCGCCGCCGACCGCGCGTCTCCGGTCGCGGACTTCTCCCCTCTCTCCCCACCCGGCCGCTTCGCCGGGACGTCGGCGTTTCGCTCCGCTCCGCCCCGCCGCCGAACGCGGCTTCCAGGCTCGCCGTCAGGATACGGCCTTCCGCGGCCGTGACCTAAATAGCTGCGCGGCGCGGCGTTGTAAACAGAGCCGGTGACGGGCCGCGGGTCCACATCTCCCGCCTTGCTGTGGTCTTCACGGCGTTAGTCGGGGATCCGTGTCGCGCGTCTTCATGTACAGCCAGCATCTCCGCTGCTTTTGGTGCAGGATGTGCAGTGATGTCACTTTTTTTTTTTTTTTGCTCCCTATCTGCAGGCCATTTCACTTCAGCGGAGGACCTGAACTTGCTGATCGCTAAGAACACACGCCTGGAGATCTATGTGGTCACCGCCGAAGGGCTGCGGCCCGTCAAGGAGGTCGGGATGTACGGCAAGATTGCGGTCATGGAGCTCTTCAGGCCTAAGGTCGGCACCGGGCCGCGTGTCTCCGTGTTATTAACTTTCTGGCTGGCTGTCTGATCCAAATCCTCGGGGTCGAGTGTTCTGACCTTGTTCAGCGTGTGTAGTCTACAGCGATGAGTGATGCGACCGCGTTGTTCCTTCCGGCTGCAGGGCGAGAGCAAGGACCTTCTGTTCGTCCTCACCGCGAAGTACAACGCCTGCATCCTGGAGTACAAGCAGAATGGAGAGAGCATCGACATCATCACGCGCGCTCATGGGAACGTCCAGGTATTCCGCAGTGTTCCGGAACAATACAGACCATTCGATCCATTATTTATTCAGAACGAGAACTGCGGGGGTGTTTTCTTGTGACCCAACAGGACCGGATCGGTCGTCCGTCGGAGACCGGCATCATTGGCATCGTGGACCCGGAGTGCCGGATGATTGGCCTCCGGCTGTATGACGGCCTGTTTAAGGTCATTCCGCTGGATCGGGACAATCGGGAGCTCAAGGCTTTTAACATCCGCCTGGAAGAGCTGCAGGTCATCGACGTTCACTTCCTTTATGGCTGTCAGGCCCCCACTGTCTGCTTCATCTACCAGGTATACGTCTCCTCCTACAGCGCTGGGAACTCATTTTCTATGTGACTAAAACAGTAGAAAAAGGGTTTGTTCCAACCCCACTTACTACCATCGTGTCCTTGAGCAAGACACTTAACCCTGAGTGTCTCCAGGCGGGGACTGTCTGCCCTGTCTCTACTGATTGTGGTTTTCGGGCACCGGCATAATAATTCAAGTCAAAAAGCAGCGACTCTGGCTGCCTGATCTGAGAACAGCGCCGCTCTCGCCGCGTGCGTGCCAGTCAAGTCAATAAAAAGGCTCCAGGCGTTTTAAAACGGTTTTTATCAACACATTGTGTGCAGCGTTTTTAAGCGTGTCGCACAAAAACTAAATACTTTGTGAACACTACAAACTTAAGGAATTACTTTTGCCGCTTTTTGCCGGGACTAACAGCACCACCAGCTGAATTCTATCCGCATTGAACAGCTGACGTATAAAACTTGTCGGGTTGCATCGTGATTCATGCCGATGATCATTGTGATCGGATCGTGAGGCCGCCGATGGTTCACACCTTCAGTATCTGCAGGACCCGCAGGGCCGTCACGTGAAGACGTACGAAGTCTCTCTGAGGGAGAAGGAGTTCAACAAGGGACCGTGGAAACAGGAGAACGTGGAGGCGGAGGCGTCCATGGTTATACCAGGTACGGGCCAAGGAAGGGTGGCGCGGCGGAGGAGAGGGTCATTTAACAGACGGCCAGCGTACGGAGTGTAACTGTGTGTGTGGCTTGCAGTCCCGGAACCTTTCGGCGGAGCCATCATCATTGGCCAGGAGTCTATTACATACCACAATGGAGACAAATATTTGGCAATTGCGCCGGCCATTATCAAGGTAATGATGGTCACTGTTGCTGCAATAACATTTTTGCCTGCATCGTGGAACTAAACACATTGTGCCTGATGTATGCCGGTTAATAACGAATCTAAGGAAAATACCGGCACCTTTCTATAAGATTCATTAAAAAATGGCGCGGCCATTTGACCATCTCGTTTTTGCTCTAAATTAATTTAAACCAACTATGCCCACAGCAAAGCACCATTGTGTGCCATAACCGCGTGGACCCCAACGGCTCCCGCTACCTGCTGGGGGACATGGAGGGCCGACTGTTTATGCTGCTGCTGGAGAAGGAGGAGCTGATGGACGGAGGAGTGGTGCTGAAAGACCTTCGTGTGGAACTTCTTGGAGAGGTGCCTGATTCTTCACAAGCCTCCACGATGTTGTGATTTTTATTTATTTATTTTAATGAGGAGATGCTCTTGTCTCTCACCCACAGACATCAATTGCTGAATGCCTGACATATCTGGACAATGGAGTGGTATTTGTCGGCTCCAGGCTTGGTGACTCCCAGCTGGTTAAGGTCTGTACCAACTTGAAGGCGCCTACATTCACATATTTACATTTAAGGCATTTGGCAGCTGCTCTTATCCAGCGCAACTTACAACGTGCTATCAATGAAGTGATCAATTCCGGTTCACTAGGACCCCGAACTATGAATACAATCAATACATTGCAGTAATGTGTACCTGTAGTCTGATGATGGGCATATTTCCTCATTTCTGGGTTTTTCCATCTGAGGATGTATTTTGGCCCAGTCTGCCTTTTTAATGTTTTTTAATGGAGCCACTTTTTCCCATTTCAGCTGAACGTGGACAGTAACGACCAGGGCTCTTACGTAGCTGTGATGGAGACGTTCACTAACCTTGGGCCCATAGTGGATATGTGTGTGGTGGACTTGGAGAGACAAGGACAAGGCCAGGTAAAAAGTCGGGGTGGGGGGTAAGTGGGGAGCACACAGAAATGTTTACATTTCTAACAGTCTGTAGGATCTGCTTCTGCATTAGTACCAGCTTGGGATGGTGTATAAATTGTGACTTAGAGGAACAATTTGTCTAATTCAGTTGCATCAACTACGTTTTAAGTACAATATCTCACAAATGTCAGTACACAAGTCACATTTTGTAAATATGTGAATTGATATTTCTTTGGGACAGCACTAAATATGACACTAACACGATGCGAAGTAGTCAGTGTCCACCTTGATGTATCTGTAAAATGTTTGTTATTAAAATTTCTGCTGCAGTGTCTTAGCTATGGACACGTTACACTTTCAGAAACCATTACATTTAAATGTACGTATCAGATTATATGCAGTTTATGTCTACGGTTAAATTGACGAAAATACGAATTTTATGCCATACTGCACAGAACTAGCCCTGGCTAACTTTGTGTAGAGCAGCATATTCCCTCAGACCTCTTTTCCATGAGGTCCCATGTTGAACTACAGTGACCAGAATGGGAGTGAGAGCCACAACACAAAGTTTAACACACCTGACACCTTTTAACACAAATATTTGCACTATTGTACAAGCTGTACACTGACTACATTGAAGATATGACACTTTGAAATTGTTGTCCCTCGGCAAGATATAAAGTAGTACATTTACAAAAATGTGTGTGGTGTACTCACTCCTGTGAGATACTGTGTGTTTTGGGTGTTTTTCCCCTCAAAACCGTATATGCATTGTGTGTGAGGAAATTAGCGAGTGGTGATCAGTTTTAATTTAGCTGAATTTTGGATTTGTTCATTTTGTCTAATTAAATACCGGCACAACCACCATCAGCGTTAAATATGGTCTAATGAAGCAGTAATTTTGTGGTAATTGTGATAAATGATATTATTCCATGGCACACATGGAATGCTCCTTAAATGGAACATATGGTAGAAAGGGGTATGTTTACTTAACGGCACAGCACACCTTTCTTACATTGTAAGCTTAGGAAGCAGTCTTTTAAATGAGCTGGCGCTGTCCGTCATTAAGAAAGGTGATAAGGTTTTATACCGGTCCCCTCCAGCTGGTGACCTGCTCCGGAGCGTTTAAAGAGGGCTCCCTCCGAATCATCCGTAATGGCATCGGGATCCACGAGCACGCCAGCATCGACCTGCCTGGAATTAAAGGTGAGCGTAATGGCACAGCTTCAATTAAAGCGGCAGCCACTCCGCTCCTGCTAAGCCGTGTTATCCGGCCAGTTTTATGAGCCATTAAGGCCTCGTTGTGTCATTAAGGGCCAGTCCTGGGAGTTTGGATTCAGATGGTGTTCTCTCCTTTGGGAAATTAGCAAGAAAAGCCGTGCCAGCGTGGTCACCTGTGAGGGGAAAATGGTTCATTTTGCAGATATTACCACAGAGGCTTGCTTCAGTTCTGGCCTTCATCACGCTAAATAAGCTTTTAGCCATTATCACAGTTCCCCCGGTGCTTTCCAGCCCTCAGTGGAGAATGAAGGCAACTGAAACCGGATGAAGTGGCATGGCTGGAATTTGTGATCTAGAGCTCTCGCTGTATTGTTCTGTTTTGCAGGTCTTTGGCCTCTTCGCTCACAGGCCGGCAGAGAGACTGATGACATGCTGGTTCTGTCTTTTGTGGGTCAAACCAGGTACATGTATTAGTTTTTAATATAACTTTTCAATTAAACCGTCAAAGTGTATGGGCTCATTAGCATGCAGTCTTCTTTTGGCCTAAAGTGTAGTGTAAATTGTAATAGTCAAGTTTAAATGGCATTTCTCCCGCAGAGTACTGATGCTGAGCGGAGAGGAGGTGGAGGAAACAGAGCTTCCTGGCTTCGTAGACAACCAGCAGACCTTCTTCTGTGGTAACGTTGCTCACCAGCAGCTCATTCAGGTATGTAATGTCTTTATTATTTCCTCTTTTTACGAGTCGAATGCACCTTAAATTTCGTTGTTCCTTCAGAAGTGACAATGGCATCTAAGCTATAAATCACAGAGAAGAACATAAACAGCACCTTGTTCAGCTTTGTGTTACTTTTGCTCAAATTTGATGAAGGAGACGAAGCTCAAATGCAACAGTTTATTTAATGTGCTCTGAACGACTCCGCAGATAACCTCTGGCTCTGTGAGGCTGGTGACGCAGGACAGTAAATCACTGGTGAGTGAGTGGAAGGAGCCCCAGGGCAGGAACATCAGCGTAGCGGCCTGCAACTCCAAGCAGGTGGTGCTGGCAGTGGGCAGAGTCCTCTACTACATCCAGATCCTCACTGGAGAGCTGAAACAGATCAGGTACTGAATGGACTCATTGAAGAGAGACCAGTGCTGGACAAATGTCATGAAGAACATATTTTTATAGTAATGAAAGATATCACTTTATATGGTTAAAGTAAGCCTGGGCACAATATACTTTCACATATTGTATTTGAAAATTTATCCAGACAAACCAGAGTTAAATAAAAGCCTGTCTGCACTGAAATCTGATTGGCTAGTAAGTAAACCAGTCAGGATGCTCTTTGTCTAGAACGGGCTACATGAACACATGAAATGATCCACATACACACGTTCTCTTTCTCTCTCTCTCTCTCTTTCCGTCGTGTGCACGATGCGCACTCTTTGGGGGCATCAGCGAGCCACTGCCAATATGTAAATACACACACAAAATATGCGAATTTGTGCCATTTTTACCATGGTCAAGAAAAATGCCCAAGATTGGGCTGAATTTTATCGCCCAGCCCTAGGTTAAAGGCAAGGTGTTTTCCCCTTTCTTTGTATTCTCGCCACGGTCCCTGCACAGCTCTACAGAGATGGAGCACGAGGTGGCATGCCTGGACATCACTCCGCTCGGGGAGAATGATGGCGAGTCGACCCTGTGTGCTGTGGGGCTCTGGACTGACATCTCGGCGCGAGTCCTGAAACTGCCCTGCTTCAGTCCGCTGCACAAAGAGATGCTGGGAGGAGGTGAGCCAGAGAGTAGTAGGGATGGGGATTGTGACGCTGAGAGGATGGTGGAATGAGGGGAAATGAAAGCAGCGGCTTCATGTGGAGTGGAGATCTTCTTATAGTGTCATCTTATCAATACAGTATGATTGATTTTTTTTCTTTAGATGTTAAAGTATTCAAATAAATGTAGTTTTATTGTGATATACATTTCACAGATTTTTGCTTGACATAAATATTATTTTGCATCGCACTTTGTTTGTCGATGTTGCACACATGCACTTTGTCAGTATGTAACTGTTTATCTGGTTCCATAGAAATGTTGTCTTATTTTCATCATGTACTGTCTAACGTGTGTAGCTAAAACCACAGTAATGCTCACTTGAACTTGATACATGTTGCATCATGATACAATAGCGAACCAATCCACGAACAAAGCCAACTGTACATGCCATTTTACTACCATTGTGACCAAGGGGCTTCAGGTCATTTGTCCCCAGTGTCTGTAATTGCATTAGATAATTCTATTGAAATGAAGTGCAGTGGTAAAGGTTGGGAATTAAATGAAAGGTGGGGGGGATGTAACTGATTCCATTCTCTCGTTACAGAGATCATCCCTCGATCCATCTTGATGACCACATTTGAGGGAAGTCACTACCTGTTATGTGCTCTTGGTGATGGGGCGCTCTTTTACTTTGGCCTGGACCTGCAGTCAGGTCAGTTGCTTACATACATGCAGATCGAGGCCTTTATATTATTACTGATGGATACTACACGAATAGCTGCTCATAATAGGAGATAATTAACTGCAAAACAAATTCGTGAATTTGGTGGAACTCACACAGAATTTATGTAATCGGGAGAGGGAATCGGTTGCTTATAGACGCTGTTCCAGGATATAATCTTCAGGTTTACTTCAGCAGTACATTCACTAATTCACAGTTTTCAATTAAGAGCATGCACAGTTATTTGTATAATTATTATTATTATATGAGAGTGGCTACATTTAATAAAAGCATCATGGCTTACATTCTAGTCAGTGTTTCCTGCATGTTTTTTTAGCTGTTATGCACATTATATACAATAGAAAAATATTTTAGATCATCAACTCTGTCCTCTGTTGTAATAAATGCTTTGTAGGTTTTAGGACCCCTCAAGCAGTCACCTGACTGTTTATTTAGCAAAGTTGTTGTTTTTAACACTTGCCCTTATCACGTTGCTAAGATGAATGTGTATGTTGTGTAGGTGCACTGAGCGAGAGAAAGAAGGTGACTCTGGGAACTCAGCCCACGGTTCTGCGCACGTTCCGCTCCCTCTCCACCTCCAACGTGTTCGCCTGTTCAGACCGTCCCACCGTCATCTACTCCAGCAACCACAAGCTGGTCTTCTCCAATGTCAACCTGAAAGAAGTCAACTACATGTGCCCTCTGAACTCAGAGGGCTACCCTGACAGGTGTGTGTGTCTGTGTAAAAACGTGTGCGCTGACAATCCTAGCAGGACAGTTTATTTATTAGACGTTGATAGTTGACATTTTAGTGCTTTCCTATGTTATGACATTGATAAAAATTAATTTTAATTATATGTACAATTATATACAATGTACAGTTTTATATAATGTTAAATAGGAAAGTCCAAATCTTGAGTGTGTTTCAAGCCTAAATAAATATTGACACCTTCTAATCATTATTAAGATGTCCCCTGAATGCAAGACAATACCAGTTTTTCAGATTTATTTTGAGGACTGGGGGTAAAAATAAGTGAAGTGGTTGTCATTGTGATACACAGCACAGCACACAGTGACAACAAAATGTGTCCTCTGTATTTAACCATCACCCTTAGCGAGCACTGGGCAGCCATTACAGACGCCCGGGGAGCAGTGTGTGGGGACGGTGCTTTGCTCAGTGGTACCTTGGCGTATCGGGATTCGAACCGGGTCACTTCCTTAACCGCCAGGCAAACACTGCAAAAGTGCAATAATGTGTTTAGATCCGCCCTGCAGTCTGTTTTTAGTAATAGACGATCTTCGTTCAGCAGGTTTGTGATGTCTGTATCACTGAAGTGATGCTGTGAGTAACCTGTTTCTCTGTTTCTGTCGCAGCCTGGCCCTGGCCAATAATAGCACTCTCACCATTGGCACCATTGACGAGATTCAGAAGCTGCACATTCGCACGGTTCCCCTGTACGAGTCGCCACGGTAAGTGCCTGTGCCGGTGCTCAAGTGTCTCCCTGATTTGTTTAAGGTTGACCTGTTCGACAGCACGAGCCAAATCGGACTCACTTTTAAACCAACAGACATCCGTTAGCAGAGGAGCCTGTCGTCCTTGTAAACGCTGGGACGTTTGTCCCTTCCTTTCTTCTCTCCTTTCAGGAGGATCTGCTATCAGGAGGTGTCTCAGTGTTTTGGGGTGCTTTCCAGCAGAGTAGAGATTCAGGATGCCAGCGGAGCCACTAATGCAGTACGGCCCAGTGCCAGCACTCAGGTACTGTGTGTGTGTGGATTTTATTTAATTTTTTTGTGTAACTGTGTGTTGTGCTCTGATTGCTGCTGCTCTTCGTTACCACAGGCTCTCTCCAGCAGCATAAGCTCCAGTAAGCTTTTCCCCAGCAGCACATCGCCACATGAGACCTCTTTTGGGGATGAGGTTGAAGTACACAGCTTGCTTGTGGTGGATCAGCACACATTTGAGGGTACACACAGACTCTCTCACACACACACACACACACACACACCCACCCACACACAGAGTATTGAATTAAAGCAGCGCACACTGCACTCATGTTAATGGGATTTTCCGGATATTTCTTCAGTGCTTCATGCGCACCAGCTACTGCAGAACGAATACGCCCTCAGCATGGTCTCTTGCCGACTGGGCAAGGACCCCGCGGTCCACTTCATCGTTGGCACAGCTATGGTTTATCCTGAGGAGGCGGAGCCTAAGCAGGGCCGCATCATCGTCTTTCACTACACAGATGGTAAGGAGGGGGCCTAAAGTGAACTTGGGCTTGTTTGACACCACTACACCCACATAAATGTACCCAACTGTTAAGAAACAAATGTAATGAATTAGGTTTCGCACTAAGTGGATAAACGCATTACCCATTATCCTCTGTGTTTGATGTTAAGGTAAGCTGCAGACTGTGGCTGAAAAGGAAGTGAAGGGAGCCGTTTACTCAATGGTGGAGTTCAATGGCAAACTTCTGGCCAGCATCAACAGCACTGTGAGTCTGTGTGTGTGTGTGTCTGTGTGTGTGTGTGTGTGTGTGCGCCCTTTTCGTTCTGAGATTTGACTGACTTCATCCAAACGCAAGCTGTAACAGGCGGCGACCTTTTCCTCTCCTGTCGTCGTGGTTCAGGTACGACTGTATGAATGGACAGCGGAGAAGGAGCTGAGGACCGAGTGCAACCATTACAACAACATTATGGCTCTATACCTGAAGACCAAAGGAGACTTCATCCTGGTGGGCGACCTGATGAGGTCGGTGCTGCTGCTGGCCTACAAGCCCATGGAGGGCAACTTTGAGGAGGTGAGGCTGACGACACAAGTGCAAAGATAATTTTATGAGCCTCTATCAATAAATGTATGAAATTATTGTTGCCATTACTTGACTTTTATGTCCATTTTAATGTTTGTTTAAGATTGCACGGGATTTTAACCCCAACTGGATGAGTGCTGTGGAAATCCTCGACGATGACAACTTTTTGGGTGCCGAGAACGCATTTAACCTCTTCGTTTGTCAGAAGGACAGGTTGAGTATCCCGGCCAGTTTAGCTGAACTTGTTGTCCCACAGCAGAAAGATTTTAGTGTGACCATCCTGTAGAATGTTCTAATAATTCTTAACATCCTTCTTTCTGTTTATGACACTGTCAAAACAAGAGGAAATGAGAGCATTAAGGTTTGTTGGTGTTGACAAGTGTGGTATGCCAGAAGATCCAGGTTCAAATCCCACTTACTACCATTGTGCCCCTGAGACACTTGACCCCCCCCGTTACCGCGGGTCGTAAGTCCAGGGGCACCGCCCCCGTTACCGCGGGTCGTAAGTCGCTCTGTATAAGGGCATCTGATAAATGCCATGAGTGCGAATGAATGATCAGAACTCCACAAGCTCCATTTGGAGGAAAGATCATGTCAATAAGCATTTAGTGAGCAAAAGCGTTATGTAAGAGCTGGATCTTTCAAACCGAACTCCTGTCCTCGGCAGCGCCGCGACCACGGACGAAGAGCGCCAGCACCTGCAGGAAGTCGGGGTGTTTCATCTGGGCGAGTTTGTCAACGTGTTTTCCCATGGTTCCCTGGTGCTGCAGAATCTTGGCGAGAGCTCCACTCCCACGCAGGGCTCGGTGCTTTTTGGCACCGTTAACGGCATGATCGGTGAGCCTACCTGAGATCCTCCACGTCCCCCAAGTGATTTCTGCGCTTCCGTTATTATTATTATATTGTTGTTATTATGTTCATAATTATTATGTTCATAGTTTATTTCTTCCCTCCCCAAAGGTTTGGTGACGTCCCTGTCGGAGAGCTGGTACAGCCTGCTCCTGGACCTCCAGAACCGGCTCAACAAAGTCATCAAGAGCGTGGGCAAGATAGAGCACAGCTTATATCCTTTCCTTGCCGTCAGGTGTGTGCCGGTAGGAGGCGTATACTCGCCCCAGAAGGTGACGTCACCATCTGTTTAGGTTTTTCCCGGCTCTTTGAGAAGAAGTCGTTTCATTTCTGGAGCTCCGTATCTGGGCCGAACAGCAACTTCCTTCAGAGGGAATCCACAAAAAAGGGGAACCGACGATTGATCTGTTGGAAGCATCGCAGCGCATCGGCGTGTTCTGCTGCTTGGGTTGCGTTCGCCACAAATTCGCAAAAGCAGCTCTGCGGGCAAACACTATTTCATGTAGCGCGTACGCGAGGCCTGATCACGCTCCAGGCTTTACGCCCCCACGGAGAGACAACGCTGCGCGCTACCATGCGCCCACTGCAGAGAAACCCAGGTGCTTTCCTTAATTCCCTGCACTTGGAGATCCTTCCACACGGAGCGGAAAAACGAGCAGGCCACGGGATTTATAGATGGGGACCTGATCGAGAGCTTCCTGGACCTGGGCCGAGCCAAGATGCAGGAGGTAGTCAGTGGTCTACAGGTGAGCGTAAAAGGCCGCATTAAACTCTGGACAGCTCCCCCCCAAAAAAAAAAAAGCAAACATGCGAGAGACAAACGGCGAACGATATTACACCAGCGATGCAGAAATGTTTAGCCAAATCTGGTTTGCATGCAGCACTGGTGACCATTTTGTATGGCCTACTTAGGGGAGGGAGACGTAAAAAGTGCAAATCTGTTCAAAGTGCATGACGTTAAAGTTACACAGTTCAAAATGACAGCCACCAATTCATAGTTTATGGTACCTTATGAGGTGACTTTAACTCTTCATTCATTGGGCAGCAGGAGTCAGATTTCTGAGTTGCTGTACTTCAGTTCATGTGAACAAGATTTTACTCTGTTTTCCTATAGAACGTGATGCTATTCTGTTGTGTCGGAGACTTGTTTTGTCCATGCATTCAAATAATGCTAAGACAAAGCTACAAAAACTAGGGATATGAAGAGATATACATTTTCTGGGCTTTTTCTCATTCTCAGCAAATTTAGTCATGAACCAGGGCCTGTGCAATATGACTTTCTGCATATTGAAAACAATATTTAAACAACACTTGCCTAATGCTGTATCTAGATTAAAATCTGGAACTGGGCCTCTCCTCATATCTGTGAAAGTGGGCGGGTGGGGTGAATGCAGTTTAATCTCAGTCTCTCTATCATCACTTAAGGATTCTTATACAAAACATTATAAGAATCAGATTGTCTCCTTGGTCCTTCCTATGTTTTATTTATTTTTTTTCCCTCAGATTGACGATGGCAGTGGGATGAAACGTGAAGCTACGGTAGATGAGGTGATAAAGATTGTAGAGGAGCTGACCCGCATCCACTAGTCTGTCTGGCTGAGTTGACCATGGATGGCTCTGTACATAACTATAAATAAACACTCTGTGTGTGTGTGTGTGTGTGTGAGTGAGAAAGAGCGTGTATAAATGTAACACTCCTCATTAAGACAGTCCCCTCCCCTTCTGACAGATTCCCATTATAGACATTTTCCGAAGAATTTGTGCATACACACACACACACACACACACTCACTCCCTCAGACCCCAGATGGGCCTCACTGGCGTAGATGCTGGGCAAGAGTTCGCACCCAATTGCCCAGTCCTATACTAAACTACCACAGTGTCGCACGCACAGGCTAGTTCCTTCTGATTGGATGTGGGAATTGTGGGTAATTCTATCAGAGTGCACTGAAGGGTGCTGAAACAGAAAAGAATTGATCTAATTTTTAGAATTTGTTTTTTCTTTGTTTGATCTTGTCTGTGAGATTTTCCTTGTATTTCTTTTAATAAAGTTTGCTTCTGTACTGCTGCAGATGTCTCTCTGCGTCGTTTTTGCTCGTGCAGTCAGTAAATAGCGCAGTTTTATATTTCTTACATGTGTTGTGTATACACACACTGGAAAATTGCTAATTATAATAAAAAGCTCTTCTGAAGAGAATTTAAAGTTTAGGCTGTCTCCACGATGCAAAATTTGCACTAAAACATCCGTAATTACTGAAATGCAATCGTTTTATAAGGACAATCTCTGGATGGGTAAAGTGACATGAGTCATTTATCGAGTGTACTAGTTGCCCATGGTGATTGGTTTAACGGTGCAATGCGCCCCTCCACCGCCAGGCGGCAGCAGAATGATGAAAAACTGGTATCTGCATCAGGCGCCGCCTCCATTCGTTTTGGCTAAATTCTTCTGACCATTCTCTTCAGATGTTTTAAATAACCTCTTTTCAAGATTTCTGTGTTGCTGTCCAAAATACAAATCGAAATTATAACTGTGTAGTGGAACAGTATTGTTGCATTAAAATAATTAAGTATGATTAATTACGCTGCTGCTTTAAAGTCTATATTTTCCTAACTTAATTTAAGTATTCTGATAAATGTATACCTTTAGCTGCAAACACCTGCCACTTAAACTTAACTATTACATTTCCTTTAATTATTCATGAATTGTGTATGCAATCTTGTTATGTGAACACTTGGCAGCAGGATGAATTATGAGTTGTCATTTCTCATATAATAAGCCATCCATTATCTTTCTAAATCTTTTCATTCAGGTCAGGGTCATGGGGGTTCTTTGCTTTAGAGGAACATTATATTATCCATATAGTGCCTCTGTCTTATCATTTTCCTCCAACTCAACATTTTTTTGTGATCAGGAGTTTATAAGAAGCCCCATTATGAGTGTGACAGGTTGTCAAGACATCTGGGTGATAAAGAAGTATGAAGAAAGGATCTTCTACTTGTACACTGTAGAAGATCCTGTGAGAAGAAATAGCATCTTTAGTTGTTTGCTGTGAAAGCTTATTCTGTACACCATGGCATCTAAATTTTCTCATCAACATTCACATGAGATTCACATTTCTTACCACTGACCAATATTTCACTTCAAAATATAATATTCATTTATTCTCTATGTCTTTATACATTATATATATAGCATACACAGCAGGCCAGAAGTGTAGGCCCTACCTCAGATTGTAAAAAAAAATGTGCTGATTATTCAAATAGTAAGAAAACCTTCAAAACACAAAAGTATTTGTGTATATAAGTGCTGTAGTTTAGCTTAGAGTTGTTTATTAAGATAAAATTTTAAAGGGTGGCGGGGGAGATACCGTGATCAAGAGGGCGGTTCACCCAGGGCGAGGCTCAGCCATTGCACTTCGGCTGTGCTGACCCCTGCGAATTCCCTAAATGTGGGAATCTCGACTGCATGATTTCTGGTAGTGGGGGACTGCATTTGCGCTCTCCCCTGAATTTTTCAGGGCAGTGGTGGCCTAGAGGTTAAGGAAGCGGCCTCGTAATCAGAAGGTTGCCAGTTCGAATCCCGATCCACCAAGGTGCCACTGAGGTGCCACTGAGCAAAGCACCGTCCCCACACACTGCTCCCTGGGCGCCTGTCATGGCTTCCCACTGCTCACTAAGGGTGATGGGTTAAATACAGAGGGCAATTTTCACTGTGTGCACCGTGTGCTGTGCTGCTGTGTGTGACAATCACTTCACTTTATAAACCTCTGGCCTGTACTGTAATATGCTCATGATCATAACATCACAACCACATAGAGGAAAATCATCCAGATAATGAAGAGTTTTTTTAACTAAATAGTCTGAAGGATGAATATTTGTGCCACCATTGAAAACTGCAGATGTTGTTGCACACACACACACAGAGCCTGGCAGGGTTGATAGAACATCAGCCACCCTGGGGTACCGCATCGTGTCCGAAAACTGAGACAAAGAGCTGACCTGCGACGGGAGTTAAGGCCAGACGGAGAGCAGGAGAAAGGCCGAGGAAACTCAGGTATGTTTTATTGATCTGACAGGGGGTGGAGGTGAGCGGAAGGGATGGAATGCATTATTGATCACATGGATGCAGGGAGAGAGCGAGGTGGCAAAGAGCGGGAGGAGGCCGGGCCGGAACAAATGAGTCACCGGAAGAGGGAGAATATCCGGGCCCATTCTGCCTGCTCCATCACACGTTCCATTTCACAAAACGAATCTTAGAAACCAGTCATGAAATGCCAGTCCGGCCTCAGAGCCATCAATATTTTTCATTTGGTGCAGTGGGCCCACCATTCAGAGTGTGTGTGTGTGTGTGTGTGTGTGTGTGTGTGTGTGTGTGTGTGTGTGTGTGTGTGTGTGAAATGCAGATAAGTCACCCTGGTTCACTTTGTTTTTATGTAAATCCGGCAGCTTCTTGAAGCGGCGTGCTTTATAGACCACGTAGCTGATGAAAATGCGCATGATGATTCCCACGCGGGGCGTCTACTTAATGGGTCTTAAAGTATTTTCTTACACAGCATAGCTTCGCAGAAACCATGCCTCTAGATCATAATTTCATCCATTTTCAACAATGAAATGAATGTGTGATTATGCTGTTTAGGCGGACAATGTCTTAAAAGCATTTCTGCAGGACTCGAAGACCCTGAGAAAGCAACAGAAGGAGCTTCGCAGCTACAGTGTGTTCACAGGGGAGAACCTTCAGATCACACACATACACACCTGATCTCTCTCTAGCCTTCATTCCTCATGTCTTTTTTTCATCCAACTGTACGGCTTTCACGTTAATAAATATAGATGACAACATCTAAAATCATGAGGTGTCCACAAACACAAACACACTCAGGCCTAAAGTCTAGTTTCTCAAAGTCAAGGTTTGTGTCTGGGTACGACGTGCCCTTCAACATCAGGTCTTAGACACAAAGTGTGGACAGAAAAACTCGCTTGAAACTGGCTCCTTTTCCCTGGACTGGGTGCATATGTGTGTCCAACTCATTGGATTGAGGGTGTTCGGCGCATGCTGAGGATATGCATATCTTGCATATGCATCCTAGTTTTTTTTTTTTTTTTTTTTTTAAACAGGTCTTGGAGAAGTCCTTTGGTGGTATTTGATGAGGTGGCAGATTTTTTTTTCCCCTCCCAAGTCAACAAAGGACAAGTTTCAAGGATGCCACATCATCAAATTTCCAAAATGTTGTGGATCCTTCAAATCCACACCAACCTCCAGGTCCTTCGTTCTGAGCATTTTTTCTAAGGACGTATCTGCACATCCCACCATCCTGTGAGTGTGTTTGAGGGCCGGGCCTGTTAGATGATGCGTTCTTGAGAGACCGTTCCACCATGTGTCCTCTGATTGCAAGCAGGCCGTCTGGCTGCATCTTTGACCTGAAGGCTGGACATTCGCCATCATTCAAATCACCCAACCCGTTCTATACCTCGAATATAAATGTGTACACACATCCCTAGGCAGCTGTATATTATTATTAGCATCCGCTTACACTTTTCATATTCCAGGAAGGAGCGCGGTGATCGTTACTTTATATTAAAAGCCGCCACAGCGCGTTCCTTTAAAAAACCGGCGTGGTGATTTATTTTGGAATTAGACAGGATGATATCAGCCACCACCGCGATGAAAGACTGAAAGATGCTGCGGGTTCCCTAATGGCCACTGATGAATGCTGGGCTCCATTTCATCCAGGTACAGACACATCCTATCCTCTCTCAGGAACAGACAAAACCCCAGTCTCATAATGCAGCACGCAGCGTCGCACCACCAGATTACTCGCCTCCATCCATCAATCCACCGTCAGGGATGGTGAGTCCAGGTCAGGGCCACTTTGTAGCATGAATGTGATGAATAAAATAATGGAATAAATAATATGCTTTGGAAATGCGCTGTGCAATTTTCATTTTGCGTTGCCAAATAGAACAAAAAAAAAAAAAAAACACAAAATGTTGCTCTAGCCTCAGGCTAAAAACCACAGATTTGTTTATGCGGAACATGTGATTCCATATGGAATTTAATCGCCCATGTTCTGTCAACATTCTCAGATTGTTTCCCCATGACTGAATATGAAAGCAATTTGATATAAAAAAAAAAATAATTTGAACAGGTTTAAAATAGACAATTTTCTTTTCTTCCAGAGCCTCTTATTTTTTAGAAAACAATCAATTAGCAGAATAGACATCTAGGGAGAAGCCAACTTCTGATCCTCTGGGTCTCACAGTTTGGCTCAGAGAAAATGCTGAACGCGCTTCTGAATAGTTTATTACAGGACAAAGAACGTAAAAGGATTTCTCTGATATAGAGAGTTTACGTAACAAGCCCTCGAAATCCTGCATCTGTCATCTTTTCTCTCCGTAATGGAATGAAATCCTCGGGATCAGGCCTTTTCTCTCTTTTTTTTTAGTTTGATCCCATTCCCAGCATACATGAGAGAGGTGTCGGTTTCAGCAGCCTTGGATTTCGGAGAGCAGATAAGAAGCTGGTTGCAGGCTCAGAGGGAGGGAATAAGACTAATGAAGACACTGCGTTTAGATCTAGGAAACATCTCAAAGTCACACAACATGGGGCCGACAGCTACCCTGTCAGGTTCACACCCTGCTCTTTATCCAAGCAGGTTCAAAATTGGCACGTTTTTAGTCAAAGAGCGATGAGATGTAGTATTTCTTACAACAAGGATGCCTCCTATATTTACATTTATGAGACACCCTTATCCAGAGTGACTTACAATCAGTAGCTGAATGACTGCTGGTGTCTTGGAGGAGAAGAACTAACTAGGGGTTGGTGGTAAACTCATAATTACTGTATGAATTAAAAAAAAAGATTGTCAATGATCTTTCGATCCGGAGTGCTTTAATGAGTGTTCAAAAATTATTAAATCTGGTAACTCTGTTTTTGAATTAATTATGTTCAACGTGTAAAATTCTGAAGGACGACCAGCTTGCGTAGCAGGCTCAGCAGTGTGTAAGCCTGTTCTGCGTAATTCCCATGGAGAACACAGAACAGGAAGAGGCCATCCAGGTCCATGACTTCCCCCCCGACGCCCCGAATGAAACGGACCTGGTGTCAGAGGTTAACGAGCGAAGATGTCACCAAGCCTACCGCTGCAGTACAGGCGCTCTTACGAACTACATGATTAGTACGAAAATATTTAACACATCAGGCTGAATGTTGCTGAGCATGCAGGTTGGCGATTGGTCTCTTTAATATAGAATGGAATGCCGCGTAAATTTTTGATTTCGGAGGAGTAATGATTAAATTGAAGACTAATGGTATCGGATGGGAATCACAGATTGGCACAGGATATAATACCATTTCACCAATTAAACCACAAATAGAACCACAATATTTTTTATAAAAAAATATTTACACATGCTTTAAACTTTCAGAATTTTATTACAAAATTTTATTATGAGTTTTATATATATATATATTGATAATCTTGGCGCAAAAATACAGTGACAGTTGGTGGTAAATTGAGATTCACATTCCAATAAAAAAAATGTTATTTCAGGCCTGTAGATTCCAGAAAATAAGATTCTGCGATGCCCATGGCCTGGATGGTTGAGTCTCTGGGGGTTGGAGGCAGTGTTCAGGGTGCAAGGCGCCATGATAAGCTGACAGACACAAAGACTGATGCCCGTTCCAAAGCCCATTCCAACAACAGCACCACCTCTTCCATCATCTTCGGGTGCAGGGTGTTCCTTTCTGTGCTCTTAAATTCCACCAGAACTTATTATTCACATCCACATCCTTCATTCATTTGATGCATTTTGAAAAAGCAGCACTGTTCCCTGCCAAGTGCACCACATCTTCATTCCTCACGTCCACCGGGCTGTTTGTTTTACATTCAGAGTTGTGTGTTCCTCAGTCTGGGGACAGGGAAAGTCGTCACGCCTCAACACCGCCAGGCTGATTAAACAACCTGTTCAAATTAACAATCGGCTCTATTGAGCATTCAGCGCCCCTCATGAAATCTCCCACCTGACTGTGCTTCATCTTTTCATTCCAGTCTCATACAGAGCAGACGTCAAGATCACCCTTTATTGCAGGGCTTGACCTCAATAATTACCTCAGAATGATCAAATAATTAAATACGCTGGTATGTTGGTCGACTGTACAAAAACATGGACATTGTCTTTTAAGCAGTAAACCCACCTCAGGTCTAGTGCCCCTGCTGGCTGTCTGCAGTTCAAGTTTAGCACTGCCTACCTCTTGTGTTCTGGTGACAAAATGGCCTTTTTACCTTTAAGCTACAATGTCAAATTCAAATCCAAGATATATATTGCTGATATCTGCAATTTCCCCCCCAGAAGTAGTTTTGTGTTACCCCCCTGTGTTGTAAGAAGGGTGTGGTTACTCTTGGGAATTGACCAACTGAAAGTCACTGCCAAGCATATTCAGAATACAAAAAAGAAAAATATCTGTATTCAGCCCACATCACATTTTACAAGGCAGTGTTTTTTTTTTAAAGTTCTTATGAAAAATAGAGTTATAATTTAATCAAAATAAGAGGATACATGTGGACGATGTATCCTATGTGGAAATCTTGATATTTTACTCATGTCCTAGAGGAATAGCAAAAGAAAATTGAACAATGTTCAGTATTCAGTGTCTGACCCAACCCTTATGCCGTCTGTGTTGTGAGGTGGGGCTAACAGTTGAGTAGGTGGGCACACTCCGGCAGACATATTTTTTTGCTTTATTTCTACAGAATGTCAATGAAGCCACAGTGTCCATGTTTTTTTCTACAGTTGATATTGTACCAGCTCTTACCCATGTGGGAATAAGTGAATTGGCGCTATTCCCTTTGTGAATAAGACTTGGCTCCCCTGATCTACATCTACCTATCTTAGTCCTGTCTTCTAATAACCATGGTTGGGTTTGTGCTCTGTTTGTGCTTTAGCCTTTAAAAAAGGAAAACCGTCATCTTGCTGTCTGATCTGGACTTTTTCACATCAATGGACCCTAAACAGTAACTTATTACAGTTGCGCTCTATGTGACAGAAATGAACTACATATACTGTATAAGTTAGTATGGTCAATGGATACAGAAGCAGACTTCGGTTATATGTTACATAATTGATTTTCTATGCATGTCCCATATAGCCCTCAAGAAATGTCCACAGAGTTCCTTTGGGATTCATTGTGTAAAAAAAGCTTCCCAGTCCTATATGAAGAAAGTCAATAAAAATATATGTATTCAATCAAAACTTGAAAATCATGAAAACGGCAGATGGATTGTTGGCCCAAGGCTTTGGAATGACTCCTCTGTGACATTTACTTTCTGCTATGTCATCAGGTTAAAGAGTCATCACAGGAGCACTGTAAAAGCATGTGTGGGTGAGGTGCACTCAGTGGTAATCACAGAGACAGGGGAAAAAAAAGAATAAAAGAAGAATAAAGGTCTGCGAGAAAATGTCAAGTCTTCTGTAACCAAGGGGGCCGTCCGGTCATTTCACCACCGGGGCGTTTGGCAGTGATCTAGGCATAAAATGTGTCCACTTTTACCGCTTGGCAGAACATTGTCATGGAGAATGCCAGGCCGAGAATCTGCACACACATAAACAGAAAGAGGTGAACACCACATGCACCATTTAAGTGGAACTATACAATCCACAACTTCAACCAGAAAAGTGTAATTCCACTCTGCAGCAGTGATTTTGAAATGCTGAAATGTGGGCCAGGGACAAAAGTGGATAGGGGGGGGCTATGGAGGGGCGTGGCAATCTTTAGTCTGATTTATTTATAGTCCCTTTGCAATATTTTTTCACCCGACGCCATCTACATACTTTTGTACATCATCAGTGGGCGTCAATATTAAACATCCACTAGTGGGAAGTCCAAAGTGTTGAAGGTGGACCATTGTGTCCCTGAGCCAGACAATTAACCAGGAGCTGCTCTGGTGGACTGTCCCTGCTACTTCTGTGTCGTAAGTCTTAATCTATTGAACTTGAACTAAAAATTAAACCATAATTTCCAGACGTGTTGCTCCATTCTGTTTGAAAATGTGCCCAAATATGGATCGTGGACAGAATATGGACAGAAGGCTCTATGCATATTTAATCTTTATACATTTCAGTCCTTACCTGTGTGAGCACAGTGCACAGCCCAAAGATCCACAGAGCCACCAAATTTTCTTGTAGCCAACTCTTCACCCGCTCATAGCAGGGCTGTGGATTATAAACAGACAGCAACACAGGAAACATGAACATCCGATGTGAAGAACATGTTTAAATAAATAATTCTCAATGGCCCAATGCTGCTGAAAAGTAATGCAGCACTTTTAAAAGTGATGCCGCCGGCACTTTATCACCTTCTGACAATGGACATTAAAGTTAATAGTGTTTCAGAGGAGGGTTTTCTAATATTGAGGTACAGTCTGTATTATTCATTGGTGCTTGCTGCTTTAAATTGTCATTAACCTTGTGGATAAGAAGGCTACATACAGGACCAAGCTCCAACTGGGACCTCAGAGAGCAGCAGATCTTCCTGCAGCTGGTCCAACTGAACCAGATCTTCCTATGACTGAGAGCTCAAACTGGAGCAGATCTTCCTATGGCTGAGTGCTGAAACTGGAGCAGATCTTCCTGTGGTAGAGAGCTCTGATTGGAACAGATCTTCCTGTGTCTGAGAGCTCAAACTGTAGCAGATCTTTCTGTAAGAGACAGCTATGATTGGAGCAGATCTTCCTATGACTGAGAGCTCAAACTGGAGATGATCTTCCTGTGGCTGAGTGCTGAAACTGGAGAAGATCTTCCTGTGGTAGAGAGCTCTGATTGGAACAGATCTTCCTGTGTCTGAGAGCTCAAACTGTAGCAGATCTTCCTGTAAGAGACAGCTATGATTGGAGCAGATCTTCCTATGACTGAGAGCTCAAACTGGAGATGATCTTCCTGTGGCTGAGTGCTGAAACTGGAGAAGATCTTCCTGTGGTAGAGAGCTCTGATTGGAACAGATCTTCCTGTGTCTGAGAGCTGAAACTGTAGCAGATCTTCCTGTGGCTGGGAGCTCTGATTGGAGCAGATCTTCCAATTGCTGAGAGATCTGACTGGAGCAGGTCTTCCCATGGCTGGGAGCTCCCACTGAAGCAGATCTTCCAGTTCCTGGGAGCTCTGACTGGAGCAGATCTTCCTGTGGCTGGGAGCTCCTCTCACACTCCCAGTAGGCCCGACTGCAACGCTGGACAGAAACTGCCTCTGGCACCTTCATCTAAACCATGTAACCTCGGCACAGTCTGATCGAGGATGTCACTGAGGCAATGCAGGCAATGTCAGCCACAACATAAAGAAAATCTGCCTTAAACTGATGCACAGACTGAGTGAAACCATTTCGGAATGCTTTTCAATGTAAAGTCCATTTGAATGCAAGTCCAAGGTCACACAGAACATCACATTTCTATTTAGAATGCAGGTTCAGGTACCTTGGTAATTCATAGCTAAGAACTGTCTTAACGATTAGACGTGCTATACAGCATGAAGTTTACAAAATATGGTTTTCAATATGCTGCGTATGAGCTGACAGCCTGGTCTCACGTGTGCAGTGTAGGCAGCAGAATTCATTTGTTTATGGGTTTGTTTGTCAGATAACACCGAAAATTCAGTTAGGCACCTTGTGTTCTGGCTCCGTTTATCATAAAATTTTATTTCATGTGGCCATTATCCCGATGCCGTTTCACTAGTTGTCCTTTTTTGGACCGCTGTTTTGAGACACATTGACCCAGTTATTTAGCACCACTGCTCATTGTTAAAGTCACTCAGAGTCAAAGTCACTTCCAGCACATCAACGTCAAGACCTGACTGTTCCCTTGCTGCCTCATATCCACCCCTTGACAGGTTGTGTTGTAGCCAGATTATCATTGTAATTCATTTTGCCCTGCCAGTGGTTTTAATATTGGCATCATCATTCAAACTTGAGACCATGGCATATATTTTAATAAGCACACTAGGAGCCTCCTCAATCTTAAACATATGTAACTGAACCGCAAATATACACATATACACTGCTCAAAAATAAATAAAAAAGACATCCTAAATCTAAATGAGATTAAATGTCCTTATAAAATACTTTTTCTTTAAATAGTTGAATTTGCTGACAACAAAATCACACATATATTATTGATGGAAATCACATTTATCAACACATGTAGGTCTGAATTTGGAGTCAATTAAATTGTAAAAACACACTACAGGCTGATCCAACTTTGATGTAATGTCCTTAAAACAAGTCAAAATGAGGCTCCACAGTGTGTGTGTGACCTCCATGTACCTGTATGACCTCCCTACAATACCTGGGCATGCTTCTCCCAGACCTGGACTAAACGTGGCACTGGTGGATGGAGCAAGACATGATTTCCCAGATATGCTCAATTGGATTCAGGTCTGGGGAACGTGCGGGCCAGTCCATAGCATCAATGCCTTTGTCTTGCAGGAACTGCTGACACACTCCAGCCACATGAGGTCTAGCATTGTCTTGCATTAGGAGGAACCCAGGACCAGCCGAAGTATGTAACTTTGTTTAAATGTCTCCTGGTAGCGCCTCGATGCTCTGGACACTATGCTGACAGACACAGCAAACCTTCTTGCCACAGCTCGCATTGATGTGCCATCCTGGATGAGCTGCACCACCTGTGCCACTTGTGTGGGTTTTAGATTCCATCTCATGCTACCACTAGAGTACCTCCAGCTCCAGGGTGGTAGTAGATTAGTGTGTAACACACTCACCTATGAACCAGAAATCCCATTTACTACCATTGTGTCCCTGAGCAAGATATTTAACCCTAAGTGTCTCCAGGGGGGGGGGGGACTGTTCCTGTAACTACTGATTGTAAATCGCTCTGGATAAGGGCGTCTGATAAATGCTGTAAATGTAAATGGTCACCACCTGCAGGACCACGCCTTATTAGGGATGTCTTGCTAATTGCCTATAATTTCCACCAGTTAGATTTTGTTGTTTAAGTGTTCACTTTATTTTTTTGAGCAGTGTATATTTAATCACTAGCGCAAGAGCGTAACCTTCACACATTTACAGAAAACATTTACAAGATAAAAAAGACATAAACAACATGAATGAATATTATAATACTGATATCCAAGATGCTGATGACTGTTTATAGTGAAGAGTGTGTCTCTCACCGCAGTCCACCATGTTCCAGGGTTTTCCAGGCCACAATTATCACTGTATTCCAGACAGCAGGAGTCTGGAACACGGGAGGTGTTGTACACCTCAAACCAGTCCGTGTGATTGGTTACACCGCAACATCGGAACTAAAGTAGAAATAAAAAATAAAATAAAATCACCATTATCAGCCTGGCATGCAGCATGTGATCGTGATCTGCATTTTAAAAAAAGAGAGATTATAATTAACACACGCCATTACAGAAGTTATAATTTGCACTCCAGACATGTTCGACAACAAATTAATGGCTGGTCAAATTATGGCGCAAGCTCTTATGAGGCTTTTGAGAATTTAACACTAACTGCCCTACACACACGAATTCACAAAGGCCGACTTTTATTGCTCTTCTTGCTCTTGTCTTTCCTGGGCTTGTATAGGTGAGAAGTGAACGCTGCATGAATAATACAAAGGATTGCACATCAAAAGGACAAAAGAACAGAGTTCCACTGAGGATCTGCGAGGGTTTCTGTGACTGAACTCCTTTACTGTTGAATGGCCACATACCCTAACATGAGGACATTTATTTTTTACACAAAATGCCATGCCAAACAATTCTCATACTTACCAATGAGTGTATATGATAACACCTGATAATCGTATCTCTGACTCAAAATACATTTTTTTTTTGCAAAATCCAGTTTAATGTGTACAAAAAGTTTACGAGCCACAGAGGCAGTAGTTTTTTCACCCAATGTCCCAATTAATTGTATTAATTTGTCATTAAATGATCATAATTTGTTTATTAGGATAAACTGATCTATTTTATTTATGTATCATTAATTTATCCCAATAATTACCTATTTAATATATCAAACGTTATGCTAATCATATTTTTGCCTTTTCCACAACTCACTTCCCCTGGCATTTTTACTTGAGACCAACCTATTCCTTTTTTTGTTGTTGTCCTGCTTCAAAAGTATAGATCAGCCAACATGAGCTTTCCAAAGATATAGTTTATGGACACAAAATCTCCTACTGTGATGTCAGAGCTTATGTCAGAAACCAGCAGATATTTTCTGATTTTCAAACCACTACTTTATAAGGAGAGCCAAGGATGTGGGTGTGTTACTACCTGTCTGTCATCCCGGTATGTTTCTGACGCACCCTCTTCTCCCACGCTGCCCCTCACCCCTTCACCCCTTGAAGCAAAGGGTTCTGCAGAATAAAAATGGTAACTTACGTCAGTCTGTACGATGCTCCAGGCGTTGGTCAGGCCCACGTTGCCTTCAGTGCCAAAGAGCTGGAGACCTCTCTTCAAGTCGTTCTGGGCATAGTGATCAATCTGTGAAGGCCAACAAGGCGGGAGACAAACAAATCATTACAGCCAATGAGAGTGCAGATAAACAGATGAGCGAGAACTATAGCGGGTAGGCGACTGAGCTCGACCATTTGTCTGACTGTCGATAGTTAACACGAGGGGGGGTTCTGCACTACGTCCAGCACGAGCTGAAGCCTCCACTCATTAGTCTTTCTCCAGCGGCTATCGGAGCTGGCAGTAAAATTAGGGTTGAGAATTTGCAGCCAGTCCTGATCCAATATACATGGCCCTCTTCAGTTCCACAATGGGACCATCCTTTCATGGTGACATTTTATTGTCCTTGACTGCTCTATTGAAGTCATATATTATCAGAGCTTCATGAACTCCAGTCCATCCACAGACACTCAGCCGCTTGTCCGCAGGTGACAAAAATGCACAGTTCAGAAAAAAAACCTACATGTTTGAGGATGCTCAAACGGCTAAAGGTTAAGTGGTGCAGTGTCCAACACTATTCTTCTTTTAAATTGTAACATTTGAACATATTTTATGTCTCTTTGCAGGTTTTGCACTCATCACCCTACTCTTGTTACTTAAGTCTCTCTCTCCAAGTTATTAGGCTCTTTCTCATTTGAATACTGTAATGTTTAGATTTGCAACTAAAATATCCATGGTTCTCCACTCACGCAGATTGCATAATGTTTTCTTTCATATCCCAGAGAAGTAACAAAATCCCAGTAGAAAAAAAGTACCTTGAGATGGTAGAAGCACAAGGGTGGTAGTAGCCTAGTGGGTAACACACTCGCCTATGAACCTGAAGACCCAGGTTCAAATCCCACTTACTACCATTGTGTCCCTGAGCAAGACACTTAACCCTAAGTTGCTCCAGGGTGACTGTCCCTGTAACTTCTGATTGTAAGTCGCTCTGGATAAGGGCGTCTGATAAATGCTGTAAAATGTAAAATGTAAAAATTTGTACATGCGGTTTTATAGAAATATGACTTGAAAAGCTTCCAGCTGGGTAATTATAAGAACAAGAGCTCATGGATGTCCTACAGTAATAAGATCAGCTATGGAAAAACAATGAGTCACAATGATGTCAAACTTCATGTCCGGCATGTTTTTTTAATCACTTAACTCACTTACTTGTTTTAAAAATTTCATACTTCCTCGGCACATACTGACACTGTCACTACAGGTGACTGGAGAAATGAGAACATTTCAAATATTGATGATCCGGCACTTAGTGAAATCCAGCTGCGTTTGGCGGTCCCTGCAGACAAACGGGATAGTGATGCGAGCAGAATAATGTCCCCCGAATTAAGACCGAGTCCCTCTATGCATTCTTCTCAAGTCCAGACTTTAACAACCCAAATGACTAACAGTAGGGATGACGCTTGCCTTTTTAAACCCTGCCATGTTTTGCCATGTGATTTGCATTCATTTAAATTCATTCAAAATGCACTCAGAGCTCAATTTGGTAGGATGCACTGAAAGGCAAAATTAATTATAGAACACACAGGATAATATAGAGCTGCATCACATAGATTACTAAAGGCTAATTCAGGCTCCCTGTATAAGTGAAAATAACTGAAACATATACTTTTAAAAAGGTATTGCTCCGTATCCTCAAGATTTTGGAAAATATGCACAAATACAGATGATAAAAATGCAGAATATGGGCAGAAAGCTCCCTCTGCATTCGTAGCCATCTTCACAGTTGAACAAATATGGGACTTAAGCCAGATACACACACACCCCTCACTAGCGCAGGATAGGTGCTGCAAGTTCACTGCTACTGCGGCAGTAGTGCTGAAATCATTATTTATAACCTGGATTCCACCGATCCGCCTGAGCTCTACAGCATCAGCGCACTCGCACCCTGCCGTGAACCGAAACTGACACGTCAGTGGCGCCAGATTCGCACACACACATCACCAGATGAGACAGGTGATGCCAACTTCCCAGCATCTCGCTGGGCTCGAGGGCGGCGCTGTAACAATCCATCGATTCCCCTTAAAACCTGCCCTGGTCTAGCCGTGGCGCCGGTGACGCTTCGTTACAGCACAATAACACCAGCGCTGAGCCCAAGACGGATCTTTAAATACACCTGATAATGAGCTACTTACTCTAACAATTAGCCTATCAATCAAACTGACTGCCATTGACCTCCCGACCCGGCTCTTGAGTGAAACAGCGACTGGAAAGAGCAGTCATCTGCGCTCGGAGGGAAGATTTGGGGCGCTTCTGTGACCTCTCTGCCCCCCCCCCCTCCCCGACAGCTGATCGCCGCCCTCCAGTAAATCACTGCGGCTCGCAGCCCACTCCAACAATGCTCTGGTGTGACCTGAATAATGCATCGGCCCACATCCGCTCCCCCGCGGCCGTTGGCTGCTTATGGAGGGGGGGGGGGGGGTGGCCAAATTCGTTCATGTCCCGGTGAAATGACGTCCTCGCGGGGAGCGCGGGTCACACTCGCCAGAAAAACACTGCTTGCTGGAACGGTGCGAGGAGAAGGACGCGGGCTGCTCGCAGCGTTTGCTCCCAGTTGATTCAAGACTGCTGCGTCTCCAACTCTGCTGAGCTGGGCTACGCTATTAATTATTCAACGCGGGGGTAAGATGGCGAGGGAGACAGTGCAATGAAGAAAGGCAAGCAATAAAAAAAATAAAAAGCAGAGGAACGAAGAAGAAAGCCCTGATACGGTGGGAGAGAGAGAAAGAGAACAATTAAGGAAAAAGAGCGAATCAAATTTGGACTTGTGTTTGAACTTTAATGCCTTTGGAATCGAATTCACAGAGTTTCAGCACCGCAACATTCGATATGCGTTCCGTGTGTTGAAGTCATCGACACTTCATGCAGAGCTCAGCGCTGAATAAAACAGGGTGTCTGGGCGCGGCATGACTCTAATCAATTATCTCTATAGCAGCCTGCACCCTCCCTTTGGCGCCAGCAGCATGGAGTGTAACTTTCACATTTATCAAAGCCCACATCTGTTTGAGCAACAGATACCATCACCCCGGAGCATGCAAAATCACTCCGAATGAAGAAGATATCAATATTTTACTCTATTCTATGTGAAATATGCAACAACAGACCCAGACAGGGGCATCGACCTGAATCGGCCACAACATTAAAAGTAAACAGTGAACGTCGATTAAAGGCAGAAAAACATGACCGTGTCAGATCCGGCTCCAAAACAGCGGATTCTGTGGGGGTGTTCCTGGTAGGAAATGGTTAGTAGATACCAAAAGCGGCCCAGCACAAGGTCATTGAGCAATAAAGTCATGGGTTCACCCGAGGCTCACTGATGAAGTTATGTGCAGAGAGCAAAGCCCTGCCCAAGGAACACTCCTTCATGGTAACAGTATTCCCTGATGGCAGTGGCCTTATTCAGCGAGACGAAGTGTCCTGCTACATGGCAAAAAATAGTTCACAAATGGATTGAGGAAAACCAAAGGGTTTAAATTCCCCAGATCTCAATCCAATCGAGCACGTACCATCCATGGAGGCCCCGCCCCCCGACTTTAATGGACACCCTCAGAGGCCTTGTGGAGCCCATGATTTCAAAGCTGTCCAAGCAGGCATGAAGAACATTATTGAGCACGGCGGTTTTAATGTCCTTGATGACATCTCAGATCTCCCTGTCTACTGCACAATATCTCAATTTAAACCGTGTTTTTATGGTAAAGCAGCACGTAGGAACAAACACCCACAGAACATCAGAGAATAGAGTGTATAGACAGATGAAAGGATTGTTCAGAAATAAGAGCGACTGTTTGCCGCCATCACACACTCAATTTGCAAAATGCTATAATGTATATTCTCATCCTTTCTGTGCCGCTGCAGATGAATAGACAGAAGATTTCCGCTCCTTCCCCGCCTCCCAGTGTCTCCGACCTTGAGTCGATTCAGACCGGCATCAATGTTCACATGCACAACACACGGGGGAGAGCCATGAGTGATGATGGGTGAATGGGAAGATATGGGGGAGGGTGTGGCAGGAAGGGACAGAGAGAGACGTCGAGAAAGTCAACAAAAGTCAAGGGGAGAAAGAGACAGATATGGGACACTCCCCCTTTTGCCTCCAATGACTTCTGAAGGTATGCTTTGGAGAAATTTGAGGCCATGTCAGCATCTGAAACCGTTCTTGAAGCATTTTCGCGGCGGGGCAAGGCACATTATCCTGCTGATAGAGGGAACGGCCATCAGGGAAAACTGTCTCCATGGAGGAAAGTATTTGGTCAGCAACAATGTTTAGGTTGTGAACGTAGAAGAACATTCCCTAAAGCCACACGCTGCCTCTGGTAAGAGATGCATTTTCAACTCATCGATCTATTTTATTTGAAGTGAAAGTGAAGTGATTGTCATTGTGAAGTGCGGCCTCTGAATTGAACATGTCACCCTTGGTGAGCAGTGGGCAGCCATGACAGGCGCCCAGGGAGCAGTGTGTGGGGACAGTAATTCGCTCAGTGGCGCCTCTGTGGGACCTTGGCGGTTCAGGAGTCCAACCGGCAACCTTCCGATTCTGGGTCCGCCTCCTTACCTGCTACCACTGCCAATGCTCGTGTGACTATTGTATGCTGATTGGGTGGTGGACATGGGTCAGCATGGGGACCCTGAACGGGTCTGGTCTGGTATGTGTTCACTATGCAAATCGATTTTTCTTACTTGGACCACTTTTGGTAGGTCCTGACCTCTGCAGACCAGGAACATCTGAAGTTTTCATGAAGTTATAACCAAGTGACCTTGCCGGCACACTTTTTCAAAATTTCTTTCTGCTCCCAACACGTCACATAACAAGATAATCAATGACTGAATGGTTCACTTCACCCTCCAGTGTTATGGCTGGTCGATGTGAAAACGTGTTTCATGAGATGCATATTTAAACGTTCTTCATAAAATATTGCACATTGAATTCTAAATCGTTGCAGCTGGAGGCTACAAGAGAAGGCTACATTAGCCTTTATAAATATTACTGTAGAAATCAATAAGCACATATTACTTTATTCAAATGCATTGCGAATGCACATATTAACTGCAGCATAACTGTGAAAATGTTGAACCCACAGCCTAAAAGGGCAATGGTGTGAATGTATGTTTCTGTCACTCCCTCCCCCATTAAAAATAAAGGATAATTAACATCTGCTTAATTAAAAGTTACATATACAGAAACTGAGTGAAATTTTAGTTGCACATTTGCAGGGTGACAGTCTTAATTTTCCACACAGGCAATCTTTACTAACTCAATTAATATTAACATTTTTTCATTTTCATTTTTTTCATTGCAGGATGTGCCATTTTTTATGTTATCTCATATAGGTAAAAAATCCTGCTTCTAACTATAAATAGAGAACTTCTTTCGGAGGTGGGGAGCCGTCAAGGGAATCTCCCCGAGTCCCTCCTCTCTGATTTGGAAAGTAACCCTCTACTCCTGCCGGGTGTACCTGCTGTTCTAACACGGCCCGCGGGCTGCCGGGGGAACTGGTGGCTGAGTGTGAGCTGCAGGCTGTGCGCACCTCCGTTCCCCTGCTTGCAAGTGGCTGCTAATTAGCGCTCCCTTCTTCTTTTTTTTTTTTTTTTTATACTTCCCGGCCGAAGCAGATGGCAGACTTCGCTCCCTAACAGAGTGAAAAGTGGATGAGACACTGCCAACTGTTTAGAGCTGTTTGCGCTAAGTTCACAGATCCGACAGCAGAGCTAGGGCCAACGCTAGAACCGCTGAGTTGTCGCCACGGCATGTGGTATGAAATAAAACATGAAGTTCTAGTCAATGCATTAAACATATGAACATAGGACTGAATGACTGAGGGGACAAATGCCTCAGATGACAGGCAGAGAATCCGTCTCCCTGGCGCTTAGGCCCATGTGAAATCATGCAGCAGTGTTGCAAAGGGTGACCCTGAAAAGCCATTTCAAGTTGACAAGCTCTGTGCCACTATATAATTTACATATTCAACTCACGTACCAGGCTGCAGACTTGGAAGTATTTTGTAAAACATTTTATTTAAGTTCACACAAACCCGTAGGTTGTAACCCTGACATGAGGACGTGGGCCACTACATTCCGAGTAGTGGCACAGAGCTCCCAGCTGGAGCTTCTAGCTAGTATCCATATCTTATTTATGTGCATCTAGTTAGGAAAAGTGCACCCTGCCTTGCAGCCGATGCACCGGGACAGGCTCTAGCCCCCACAAGCCCGACATGGATCAAGTGGTCATGGATAGAGAGCGAATTTAGCTTGAAAAAGTTGGTCTGAAAATCAGCGCTTCTGTAGCCACCGAACATGATCCAGCCACAGAACCACAGGGCTGTTGAAATAAACAGAAGTTCAGAAAATGTGTGGAGCTCCTGCGCGACATCCGCGGTCTTCTCAGATCGTCGTTTGTCACACTCAACAATTTTAGTCATGGCGGCTGGCGTCTGCTGGACAGATTGGTGTCACTTTTGAGTGTCAGACTGAACAATAAAAAAACGACGGCAGATGAATTGTGACATTTGAGTCACGATTTGAGAACTACAGGAGGGTGAATCTGCTTCGTCTGTCAGAAATAATCCATTTGTAAATATCACCAAAGCATTGCACATTACTGTATATCATTGTTTCGTTTGAACCTTCTGTAGTTTCCTGTCTAAATGGGTTTTGCAGTTGTGTCACTTTAGAGTTTTTTTTTTTGTTTCAAATACTGTTCAGAGGCCCAAAATTGCACAACAAAGATGTTTTTGGTCCATCAAAAAAGCCAAATGGTGTTTGCAGCAGTGAAAATTGGAGGGGCCGATGACAATGAAAAGTCCAACCAAACCAAATCCTTCTGTTTTATCTCCACTACGCATCTCCAGTCCGCATTTTAATCTCTATCATTAAGGTGAAGCAGAGCCATTATTTCACTTTTATTACGATCTGATAATTGCAAATACAACATTATCAGAGAATGAGTCTCAAGCACATTTAAAAAGCAAATTATAGGAAATTACAGAGCAGGGATCCCACTGCAGTAATGCTATCATGCCTAATTTGTTCCTAATATTCTCCAGGCTCTACACAGTGTTGCATTGTGATTATTAAATGCCCATCTAGGTCCATTTTTATCTTAGGCATAATCGTAGGACTTGAAGAAAAAAAAAGTTAACACTGCATTGCTGAGAAAAACTGAGACACAAAAACACACAAACGTCTTCATTAATAGTTTACAAGTCATAAATATTTAATCCAATTATCACAACTTAACGCCTTCATTAAAGAGCAGTGCCCTTGTGGGCTTTAGATATTAACACATAAAAAATATGGAACACAGCGGAATGATGGCATTTTCTATAAGAGGGGTAAAAAGCAGGAGCGCGTTACTCATCACAGTGAGCGTAATTTACCATGACACCACTCAACGCAATGTCAACAGGCGGTACATGCTCATCACATCAGCATCACAATGGAAAGGTGAAGCCAAGAGGAGGAGCAACAGAAATGCGTAGGTGATTAAAGGTTAATCAGGCTTCTGCAGTTATGGGTCTGTGTCTCGAAACTGAAATATGGAGGCGTGCAGTGATGGACACATATGGAGAACAAAGATTTTTTTTTTTACTCCAAACATATTACCCCTCTGAGGAGAATTCAGAGGAATTGTCTGCGGTCGAAACGCCTACACTGTCCAAACGGGTGAAGCTAAGACACGTTCACGTTGAACAGTGTGTGTTTTCTGGCGTGAAGTAGCCACCCCAGAGACTGAATGCTAAACAGAATAACTGGAGTGCGAGCGAGTGAGTGTTCACTGATGAACAGGGCTGTGGGCTCGATTTATCCTCCCAAGACCGCGCTGTGAATCTGTTTTAAGAGACACTCATGTATTCACGCTTTCATTGCAGCCGCTGAGGGCAGCCTCTGAGCAGAACAATGAGGGCCAGGAATGAAAACTGAGTTCATTGTCTGCAATGAGATCTGGAGAACTTTACATATTAATTAAAATTGGACCTAATTGTATCATCATCGGTACTCACTTCACAAAGACATTTACCTTTACGCCATTTATCAGATGTCCTTATCCAGAGCTACGATCAGAAGTTATAGGGACAGTCCCCCTGGAGACAGTGACTAAATGTGACTAAGGGACACACTGGTAGTGGGGTTTGAACCTGTGACGATGTGGTTTTCTGATTCATAGTTCAGTATCTTACCCTCTAGGCTACTACCACCCCTGGCCAGAAATATAATGGCTGTCAAAATGAACATGCTATTCGCTGCAGTTTTAGATCTTTTACATATTAAAATAAATGAACAACATTAACGCAGCTGCATTTTGTTTACTGCAGGCTCACATGTGCATGTTGCGTCAATGCTTCAGGGTGGGTGTGTCTCTCAATTCAAATAAATGGTGCAATGGCCGGAAACCTACGGTCAACTGAAAAGGATGCAGAACGGGGGAAGCAACATTATTAAGGCAGGAAATTAAGACTGGGTCCTGCTTGTGTCCTTTTGTAGGGCACCTGTGAGTGATCAGGGGGTGGTGGTAGCCTAGTGGGTAACACACTTGCCTATGAACAAGAAGACCCAGGTTCAAATCCCACTTACTACAATTGTGTCCCTGAGCAAGACACTTAACCCTGACTGTCCCTGTAACTACTGATTGTAAGTCGCTCTGGATAAGGGCGTCTGGTAAATGCTGTAAATGTAAATGATCAGAACCCAACCCATCATGTGAACGGGTGCCACCTTGGTGAGCCCAGGCAGAAGCAAGGTATTACAGTACTGTTACAGTACTGTTACAGTACAGTACTGTTTCCCACACTCAAATATTATATCAGACTGTGTTAGTAAGAATTACGCTCAGTTCATTCTTTGCAAAAAATTATTTACTTACATTTTTTTTATTTACTGACAGCCCAAATAAAAAATAATGAAAAGGACTTACCTGATCCTGGTGGGCAAAGAAGATGATGATGAACAGAATCTCCAAAAAGAAGATCAAGAGAAGCAGGATGAAAAACTGTTGAGAGAGAAAAGAGAGAGGGGAGGGGGTGAGGCACTTAGAAAAGACATTTCGGGAGATATGTATCGCTGACCATGACCAGCAGCAAGCCACCGACAGCGCGAGAGCGTGAAGCAGCTGGTGATATATAGTAACCTCGGGAGGGGGTGATTTAATGCCCCTTATTCGTCCACTCCTCTCTCTACCCTCTCTCTAGCCTCGCCAGATGACAGCACCGCCGCATCAGTCATCACGCTCTCTCTGCGCCGCACTCGAGCAGCACACTTTTCACCAAACACCGTGAACTCATCATCTGCAGACGAAACATCTGTATCTTTCATCACCAGAGGATAAAAACAGTAGAGACAGCAAGTTAACCAACAGACCAGGATGAGAATTACGTATTTGTCACTATTTTCAGGAGAAATTTGGTAGTGAGCGTGGTCCCCTTGGTATTGGAGTGTAGAGAATTGTGGGAAATGAAGGAGAAAGAGAGATGGATGACACACTAGACTTGCTCTGTATCTGGCATATTGACAGGAGGAGGTTTAAATCATTCAGTATGAGCACAGAAGAAACATGAGAAGCAGGATGCTCCCTTTTTAAAATTTTGTTAATAAAAACTTCTGGACTCCAGAAATAATTGTAACAAAACATAGATTTATGTCATCTGTTTCTGTAAATCTGGAAAATGTATAAGATGTGACATTAACAATACAAATGAGACAATTATTTTGAAGCTCTGGAAAAATACGTTCACTATCATCCTACAGAATACCAGAAATAAATTTTGCATGACACCGATTGTGTGATGTATTGAAATTCTTATATGATACATAATGTCAGTCATTTCAGTGGGTTCTATGGTACTTGAAGTGTATGGAATTATATGATTTACTATTTGGAATGATCTTCCTATATTATTGTGTGTATATAATATATTCATACCATATATTAATGAATGTGAAGTGATTGATTACAATTGTGATACACAGCAGCACAGCACACAGTGCACACATTTGTCCTCTGCATTTAACCCATCACCCTGAGTGAGCAGTGGGCAGCCATGACAGGTGCCCGGGGAGCAGTGTGTGGGGACGGTGCTTTGTTCAGTGGCACCTCAGTGGCACCTTGGCAGATTAGGAGTCAAACCAGCAACCTTTTGATTACAGGGCCACTTCCTTAACCACTAGGCCACCACTAACCCAAAGAAATCATAGAAATTCACCGAAATCACTGAACATGAGGGCGACACGATGCCCTGTGATGATATAAAGTTCCTCCTCTCTAAGATATCCAGGTCATTAGCAAGTCCCTGCTTTGTTGTACATACCTATTTATTTCTGCTAGTCCAGAAGGCATGTTTGCCGTGATGCCACATGCGATGGGCGAAATACAGGCCCTGACTGTCAAAGAGCCATTGCAAAAGAGAGAAAGCTCATGAAATATTGTGACTGCTATATGGAATTCTTTACATGAAAGAATAACCCGTTGAATAAAGCATTCAAAAATCAAGGCAGTGTCAGGTTCTGATGAAACTTCCCAAACATCCCTGTTGGCAGAATCCATTAGTGGAAGAGACAAACGGAAGAGGGGCTTATGATGAGAAATGATGAGCTGAAAGCATTCTCAGCCCACGTTTTCCTGTAGATACTGGCAGAAAGTTGCATTGCACATTTTTTGCCTCGTACAGCAAATGTGTTATTGTGTTAACAACAGTGTGTTAGCATCGGTGTGCAAAAGCAAACAAAGGTGAATTATATTGACTTTCTGGATACAAATAGAGAATAAATGAAAGCGTTCATGGAAAAGGTCATTAAATCATGGGTTTAGCCCTATAGTTCATGAGTAATGAAGTCATGAAGACATTGACTGAGTACAACTTACGTCTGAATCCTCATTCAGTGTTACCTAAATGAATAGGCTGATAATTTGTTCTGCAAGTCCCTGCCACTAGTGGCCGCCACCTACACAGGACTGTTGCATGTTCTTGACATTCAGTTCAAGTTGTGTTGGATGCAGTGGGACAGCGATGCTAGATTTTCCAAAACTGCTGCCCTTGTGAGATGTTCTCGGTGTGCATTGTTAGCATCTAACGAGGTCAACGGAAAGTCCCAAGGGCCACGGATGCATATGAAGATTTGCCCATCTGGTAATACAAAAGAGCTACTATAGCGCAAGCTGCTGACGACCATAATGCTGTCCGTGATAATAAGGTGTCAGAACACACAGTCTGCAGCACAGCTTGCTGTGTAGGGGCATAGCAGTTAAAGTGACCATTCTATGGTGGAGATGGTGTGACGCTCTAGGCAAAGTTCTCCTAAGAAAAAATTGGGTCCTGCATTAATCTAAATGTTACTTTGACATGCATGTTATTGTCTTTCCCTCCTCTGCTTCCTTTTATCTTCACTCACATAATTTCTTCCCTTTTTCCCCCTGTCGTTCTCACACTCTCCCTTATCTCTCATCACTTTACATCAGATGTGCTAAAGGTTAATGTTCCATCCTTCCCCCTCCAGCCATTAAAGAGACACTGGAGATGAGAAGCTGAAGCGAAAAGGAGAAGCAGTGACGTAAATAGCTGTTAACAAGTAAACATCTCTCTCCCTGGCAAGCCTGGGAATATTTTACCATAAATTCGGAATATGCTGCAGGCGCTAATGTCCTCCAAGGTTATATCACCTGTTCCAAGCCAGCAGGCAAAAGTCAAGACCCATTACAACATGTGAGCTGCATCGATTTTGGTTTCACGAGCCAGTTGCTCTGCCAATATATTCATAACTCTTTGTGTGTTTTGGACCTGAGACTGTCATCACATTAATTTTTTTAAGGGCTTTGAAATATATATTTTTTAAAAGTGCTTGAAGGAACAGAGCAGGAATATGAGTTTGGAGTGCATAGCAATGTTATGCATAATGAGATGCTGCCACCATTACCACTGCTTTCACATCCATCCACTGAAGGCTGATCTAACTTGATTGTCCTACCACTGGAACATCACTCATGAGGTTTTTTTTTTTCACGGCGTTACATGCGGAAAAAGGCAGAACGCTATGGGGTTGATTTTGTGGAATTACAATGGATGCAGAATGTCACATCAACTCTGTCTTCTTGATTTACAGAAATAAGCAGAAACAAGAAAGAACAGCTGGCAACTTACATATCAAGTCAAGTCACTTTATGCATGCAGCACTGTTAAAACCACCAGAGGCTGACCAAAGTGCTTTACAGTATAAAATATGCTTAAAAGATGCAAGAGAGTATATATATGTGCATTTATTTGTATATATGTAAAAAGAAATGTATAATGTAAAAGGGATAAAAATATAACTTCATAGAACCATGGCAGATTTGGAAAATGTTCCCAAGAGCTGTTTAGGATGGAGAGCAGATGGCCTCAGTGCCAGTCAATATTAGTGAGGTCACTGAAACTGCCTGGTGCTACACAATTCAATACTTAAAAATTACATTTTTAAAATCCACTCCATATTTCACGGTGAAACAGTGTAAAGATACTAGAATGGGAGCGAAGTGGCACTGTGCAGCTGCAGATAAGGCCGCGCAGTCTGGCTGACCCCAAAATAAAGTGTGCTACAGTCATCTCGTAGGGAGGAAATAAAAGCAACGTTTCAAAGTCACTAAAAGAAAACATGCTCTTGACCTTGTTTAAAATGCTGAGATGAAGTTGGAGAGGAGAAACTAACTACCACCCCAGGAGTCATTATTGCTGACGCCCTGAAGGTGAACTTTAATTATGTTTCTCCAACTTTAAAATGGGAGGAAAGTGTGTCGTCCCTTCCTCCTCCGTTTTCTCTCCAGAAGTAAAAAAACACAACACTTCCAGTGCCAGTAGAGTATCTTGTAGATACGATACTGGTCACTGTGGTTCAACATGGCAACTCATGATGAGGATTTTGAATGACAGAATTGATGTTCTACATAAAGATGGCCTGGCCTATAAGAAGATTGCCAACACCCTGAAACTGAGCTGCGGAATGGTGGCCAAGACGATGCAGCGGTTCCAACGGTTTAGCAGGACCGGTTCCACTCAGAACAGGCTGAGAGCATGTGAACTGCAGACGACGCACAAAAGACAAGTAGACTAAGGACATGGATTACTCAAACCAGGTCCTGTGGTCTGGTGAGGCCAAGATAAACTTATGTGGTTCACATGGCGTCAAGCATGTGTGGGGGCAAGACATTGAGAGAACAAAGACAAGTGTGTCTTGCCTACAGTCAAGCACGATGGTGGGAGTGTCATGGTTTGAGGCTGCTGAATGCTGAACATAAAAGCCAACTTGTTCTGTGACACATGCTGTGACACAACTTGTTCTGTGATAAATGCTGTAAATGCTGTAAATGTAACAACCAGCCTAGTGTAGTAGTAGTGGTAGTAGCCTAGTGGGTAACACGCTCGCCTGTGAACCAGAAGACCCAGGTTCAAATCCCACTTACTATCATTGTGTCCCTGAGCAAGACACTTAACCCTAAGTTGCTACGGGGGGGGGGGGACTGTCCCTGTAACTACTGATTGTAAGTCAGTGGATAAGGGCGTCTGATAAATGCTGTAAATGTAAAATTGTAAGCAGAAGCAGAGCATGATCCCCTAAAATTTGGACGTTTTCACTTTAGAGTTGTGCTCTCTCTTGTTGTCTGTGGTTCAGTCATTAATGGCTGATTTTTGTGTTTTGAGGGGACAGAAAATTGGCACTGTTATACAAGCTGGACACTGACTACTTTACATCGTATCAAAGCATCATATCGCCAGTGTTTTCCCAAGGAACAATATAATAATATAATAATATATCTTCCAGTATTCTGATTGGTGAGCAAGTGAATGGGACATCACTGGACACTTCCTACACTCTGCATCTCAAGTAGCACTGTGAAAATATCTCCATAAATGTCATATTTGCATATTTTGGATGAAAAAACTAGAACAGATATTGCTGGACCCTCAAAATCGTCTTAGCAATTGCGTATAAGGAATCAGCTGGTTCTGTGCACATGCATGGTACATTGGGATTTGTGTTGCATGAGGTTTTTTATTTAATCCATTGGGAAAAGCAGCAATATCCGAGTGCGGCGGTTATGTGGAAAAATATAATTACAGATTGGCAAGCATGAACCCCAAGACACCGATCTCCTAACCCTGATTTCCATTGAAAAAAAAAAAAAAAAACTCTAGACACCCCATTGTGGGAGCAGATAAAGCTGTACCACAGATCAATGGCCTTCAAGGCTGCCATTCTCCAGCGCAGAAATAACAGCTGTTCACCTAAGTTCTCATAATGTAAACAGCGGGCATATTGCCTCGGCCCAGAGCTACACAGCAGGTCTGAGCGCCGATTCAGATTCATGTCAATAAGCTTGTCTCCGACCTCCGACCTTGCTCATAATTCCATCAAGACGAAGAGCAGAGGTAATTTTAAGGCTCAGTGACTCCAGAATGACTCAGATCATATGATCTTGGGGAGCACGGATACGATCTTTGAAGCTGGATGGGGAATAAATAAAAGGGCACATGGAAAAGACCAATTTAGTTGGGTTTAACACTATAATTGATCACTTCCTTCCCGCATACACTTTCTTCGAAATCCTCCATCTACTTGGCAAATGAGAGAATGAACTGAGAACATTTCTTATGACATCTGTGAGATAGAAATGTTTAATATTAATTACACCCTATGACACTACGAACCAAAACCAGTTTGGCTCCTTTAGTAAATAAGCATGGCCCACAGTCTAGACTAGCATGACAAACCCAAATTTCCTTGTAATCTACTTTTTGCCCACTTTTGTGCAAGAACACACAAAAGCCTTTTATTCATATACATGAAATCTCAATTGAAATCTTTTGAGTCTAATTGTGGGTGAGGGTTTTTTGGGGGGGGTAATGTGCTATATAATATTAATGCCTTGTTGAACTGCCAAAAAAAAACTGAATGGAAATGTCAGATCTGATGCTAATGATCAAGCCTGTCTAGTGGACTCATTAGAAGGCTTTCCCCCTGTGGGTTTTAATTAACGTACCATGCTGTGCACAGCGATCGCCCACCTTATCAAAATGATCTCACTGGAACTACAGTGGTAAAAATACAGTTGATGAGTTCTTAAAAAACGCAACAGTCAGAGCGAGAACAGTGTTCATTTCATTGGCAAAATGTAGACAATAAGCGGTTTTAAGTAAAAAAATCCATAAAAAAAGTTATTAATTTTAAACACACCAAATCAGTTTAGCATACAATTGCATAGCAACATTTGTGCTTCAGTCAGTGCATTTATTATGATTCAAAGGCAACCTTCAAAACCAGCAGAAGCATAAGTGCCAGAAGGAGGTCGGTCATTATCTATTAAAAATCCTGAGAATCTTTTTAGCCAAGCATTCCATAAAAGTTAAATCCAGATACAGTATGATGATCACCTCATCACCTAGTCTGTCCTAGATAGACCACCATTGATGTCTTCTACCATAACCACTCAGTCCCAGTCACCCAAATCTAGCAGGATCTTCAAATATTGTCATCACCATGTGGAATAATTAATAGAACTGTGGGGCTTGTCAAAACCCATTGAGACATACGGTATGTGATTTTTGGGCTAAATAAGAAACACCGCAGTGTTGACATTGGACAGCTTTTTCAGAACAGAGATGTAAGTCTGCTGAACACATTAAAACCCAGGTTTTTTGTAATAGAAGCTTTTCATGCAGGAATACACAGCGCTTTAACAGAGTGCTCAGTGGGGTTATGGTTTGGCGGGTGGTAGGATGTATCGATTTGTATTTGCAGACTGAATAACTGTTTTCACCTTAGCCATTTGACAGTGATCAATGTTGTTCTCTGAGTCGTGTGTGAATCAGCGCTCTCTTTTCCCAAGGTGTGGCAGGTACTTACGCTCAACAGCAGAGGGCGGCTTTCCTTGACCGCCCCGACGCAGCCAATGCAACCAATGACCATGACAATAGTCCCCACGGCGATAAGGACGTTGGCAGCGGAAAGGGATGGGAAAGAGGAAGAGAGGGTGGCAAAGTTGCCCTGGGTCACGGACAGCCACACCCCCACTCCCAGAATACCACAGCCCCCCAACTGTAGAGAAAGAGAAAAAGAGAGGGAGAGAGAGAGATGGGAAAGGCAAAAAGAAAACACATCAATTCCTATATCAGGACAACAAAACAATGCATGAACACACAGGAACTGTCTTTAAATAAATGCTGATTGAATGTATGAGGAAATACATCATGTCCTCAGCGGTGCTCTCACTGTGCCGCACCGCCAGTGGTAAGGTGATGGATGGATGGTTGAAAATGCCGCTGTGGTTCCCAACACATTACTTCTGGTGCAATCACACACACAGAACCCGCTGTCTAATTCTAAACTTCCAGACCTCAGACTGCAACATGCCCACCATGCATTAATTATATTAATACCCATATCATATATTTCTCAATATAAGTGATTGTAGTAAGTTCATCATGTCTCAGCAAGTGTTACAGATGTGATAAGCTCAGTGGTAAAGTAAAATTGTCATAATTCCTGACTAGCACAGAAATATTACCACAGTGCTGAATCTCATTTGCAAAATTCATTAGCAAACCTTCACCCTTGTTAGAAGGAGTAAAAAAACAAAACAATAATATAATAGTGACAAAACCTCCAAGCTACGTCCTGGTGGTGGAGAAATAAGATCTGAGACACAAAACTCATTATCTCTAAAAACTGATTCCTGAGGCTTGGAAGTCTTCAGATTTAAGTATACCATCTTAAACAAAAAAAAAACATATTCTGAAAATAATTTTATTAATCTCTAGCAGTATAGTCAGACTGCTCACATGAGCTCAGTTCATGGAGAGAGAGATTGTGTCACAAAAAAAGCATAAGATCTGATGTCTCAGCCAGTATTTTCAAGGCTGAGCTAAAAATTCACACTAGTGTGTGTGTGGTGATGTGTGTGTGTGGGGAACGCTTTAAAGGGCAGCTCATTTGCATTCAGTCTCATGTCCGTTCCTCACCATACACTGCTGAGATTTCCTCTCAAAAAAAAACAAAACAATAACATAACTATTAATACCAGTGTCGAAACCTATAAAAATCTGTAATTCACAATAATCTCCATACACCATTCATTTAAACACAGATTATTAAACTAAAACCCAATCAAACCCTTTCACTGAAAATGATTAGATCTGCAATGGCAAAAGCTTTGTAATCCTTCATAATTCATATATGTAGACATAGACCAAAATTCAAACCAAAAAATATCCAAAAGCCCAAACTTTGCATAACACATGTACCCACAGCATGAAATCTATTTGACTGCTTGCTCATGCTGTTTAATGACCAAGAGTATCACCCATGAATAAATGATTCAGCCATCAGGCCTGGTTCTGGATTAAACTCCGAATAATTGCCAGGACTCGCAAGGGAGACCCGAACAGTACTGTACTGCTTTCTCCACCATATTAAAAACGATATCTAAAATGGATGTTCACTGGTTGTCAACACCTGCCATCTCTTCCGCCCCTTCTCTTGTTTTATGGCTGTGCGCTGAAAGCACCAAACTGTCAAACGCTGCTCGGTGGCACCTCACAAAAACACACACTGTACCAGCGACCTTGCACTCTCCTGCTCAGAAACCCTCCTGGTATCCATAACACGGCTAAGAAGGATCTGCCTGGAAACTCTATAAATACCCTCTGCCTTGGAAAGAAGGAGTACAGTGATAGAGAAAGAAAGGCGGAGGGGGGAGGGAGGTATTAAACATAATGGGAAAAAGAATGGGCACAGAGAGAGAGAGAGAGAGAGAGCAAGCAGAGGATGAGAGGAACGCAGAGATGCCGAGTAATCAGTAATCGCCTGATCTCCTTCTACCTCTCTGTGGATTTTGGTAGTAGACGTAATCACTGCAGCCAGCCGAGACCACACCAATGCATAAAAAATACATACAGTCCACATATTCCTATATGCAATATAAGCAAATGGAATGATAAGGGAACGTGAAAGGGACTGTGAACGTTGTTGTTGTTGTCCTCAAGGGGACCTCAGTGGCACCTTGATGGTTTGGGATTTGAACCCGCAACCCTACGAGTCTGCTTCCTTACACATTAGGCCAACCACTGCCCACCCCCACCACCACTGCGCGCATTAGAATGCAGAAGGAACAATTAATACAGGCTTCAATTTTAAATTGTTAACAGAATATGAAGAGCATGTCTATTCATCCCTTACAAAACTGCACCTACGTAAGTATATAGACAACTGAACACACACACACACACACACACACATACACACTGTTCATACTTCAGAAATCAGTACAGTGGGCTTTGTTCAGGGCTCCAACTTGCATTTATATTCAGCAGCTGAAAATGTACACTATCAGGATTTCCTGTGGAGTCACCCAACAACAACTATGCTTCGGGAGAAAGGAGGTCTTGGAGAGCCCAGGCAGGATAACGAACAATTCTAATATTCCGTAGGATCTCTACACAATTAAATTTGTGATGTTTGAGGACGTGTTAAGCAGATTTGTTACAATGCATTACTCAAATCTGATTTTATTAATGCTCTCTCGATCAGAAACACCGGTCTGAACCGTTTGCACTTTTATATTGGTACGGACACAAAACTGTTATGCTTTCCACCCCGCCAATGAGTCACAGTCTCCCTTCCACTAAAGAGCTCCATCGAAGCACTCCATGTACATTTCATGACCTGCCGGCACGTGTGTTCTGAACAGCCTGAGAGTGAGACGCCACATATCAAATATGAAGTGATTTCAGAACATCATTTCAGTGTGGTTCAAAATTGACTATTGAATTTCTCATTATGTGTGGTTTTACGCTGTTCATTCTTTCATTCAAAAAGCAAACCCAGTAGTGTGATTTTTTTTGTCCTGTTATTCAAAACTGAGCGTCAATCAGAGTCTTTCAAATTTACCCCATACCACAATAAAAATCCAAGTGATACACTTTATTGCCCCTTATTCAGGGACAATAAAGTACCCTGTAGAGTAAATAACACAGTTTAGGCCTTCACTTCAGTCCCAGTCATAAGAGAAGTGCTGTTTGACTGACTTCAGAACTCAGAGCAACAATCAATACATAAAAGCAAAATACAAAGGCCCTCCTTTGATGAATTATTAAAACAGAAGCAGCATGGCTCAGAGTTGCAGAACATTTCACTGGTTGACTTCACACTTCACAAAGCATCACAGTTTTTCTTCCAGACCAGTGGAACTATTACATTTACATTTAGGGCATTTATCAGATGCCCTTATCCAGAGCGACTTACAATCTGTAGTGAAAGGGACAGGCTCAAGGTGAAGCGTCTTGCTCAGAGACACAATGGGAGTGAATGGGGTTTGAACCTGTAACTTTGTAGTCTTCTGCTTAATATGCACATTACACACTAGGCTAATCCCACCCTTAGTATTAGGAACCACATACACCAACAAAGCTAAAAACATAATTATAGTTACAGCTTTAATACTAAGCACAGAATGATCATAGGCAACAATAAACAAGCGACTCCAGGAAGTGAAACAAGAGAAGAGTCAGTATTGAAGTGGATGGCTATTAGTGGATCCCCTTCATAATGATCATCCAGGTAATAGCAACCAACCCAGAAAGTACTGAAGGAAAGGCCACGAGGGTCTGATCAAAGTATTCTAGAGAGCTGTTCATTCAAATTGGATGGGGAAGAAGACAGGAACATGGAGGGGACAACACCAAACCACTTCATGAACAAGAAACATGGAGCACAGCAGTTCTAATGAGGAGGCAACTGGAGATGACAGGAAACACGAGTGCTTGAGACTTGGTGAATTACTTTGATCAAGTACACTTAGGGCACAGGTTCCTGAGAAAAGGGCTGCAATTTCCAGTCCTTCAACAGACAGACAAAGACACTGATCAGGCCTGAAGAACACAAGGTAGTTTGAGCCCTTGTAATAAAAAGGAGCTCTTGAAGAAGCCATGGAAGAGGGGAACCTACAGGCTGTACCTGTAAACCACAAAAAATGGCAAGATGATTACAGTAATTCCTGTTGGCTGATTGGCCTCTGGTCCATTAACTAGAGCCTTTAACTAAGGTGGATCTTATAGGCATTACATCCTCTGGAAGTCTGTCAGGAGGTGGAGGAATAATTGTTCAGTCACAAAGGTACAAAAGGTTAATGAAAAAATTATCTCAGTAAAAATTACCTCAGTTCTGGATGCTGAATGGCATTCAAATGCTTTGTCAGAATCCAGAGCTTTCAATGGGTCAGCTATAGGTAGAACATAATCAGTGCAGTCACAGTTCTGAAGCCTCAGATAAATCTCCTGCAGTTGACAAATCCCAGCAATTGTTGCACACCTTTCAGGGGTCATGACCTGCACCACATACGCTTTTTGTACATCCATCTGCACTGGTCCAGAAATCTAATCTAAAAAGGTGGTGGAAGAAAATACATTTTTTGGTAGGAGGCATCTCAACCTGGCCCCACTGGCTCTAATGATTGATGACAAAAAGGCTAAAATAATTTCCTTGAGGATAAATAAAAGATAAGATAAATTATCTTAATATTGATATATACCTACCTATCCTTCTACAACTCATTTTATACCTTGGAGGCATGAGGCCGCGATACTACACACAATAATTCAGAAGCAATTTCGAGATGTATCCATTTTTTAGATGTTTAGGCTCTTTTCTATTAACACCCTGCAACCCTTTGGATTGACATTCCTTGTACATGGTACCTTCATCGCACTCACAATAAAAGCAGAAACATAAAGTTTAATATATTCATTCATATAAAACAAATCAAGGAATAGAACTAGTGTGCAAAGAAATACCAACATTTTACAGTGGAGTGGCACTAGGAAGGAGTTCAATACAAGTTCAATAGTGCAATCGTGCATGGTATCAGCTTCTAGCATGGATACAAAACTCTTCAAGAATTCATGGCCCTTGAACTGTATTTAAAGTATAGTAGTTTTAGTAAAGGAAGGTATATGTAGTGAGGACATTGTTACTGAAGCTATGGAAGCTACGGAAGCCCTTTCGCAATTTTGAAAGGGTTCAATTTGAGAATAAATAAAATTATTTCTTAGAAGAACCTCTGTTCCCTGATGGTCTAGTGGTTAGGATTCTGCACTTTCATCAACACGGCCCGAGTTCAATTCCCGGTCAGGGAAGTGCTGTGGAAGTTTCCCATTTACGAGGCAGTGGTGGCCTAGAGGTTAAGGAAGCGGCCCTGTAATCAGAAGGTTGCTGGCTGCTCACTAAGGGTGATGGTTAAAAGCAGAGGACACATTTCGTTGACAACATGGATATGAGATGTCAGCTGAAATGCTAAAGTGACTCCCTCAAAGGACCATCAAGAGTGCAGAGTAAGAGCAAGAATGTCAATTGAAGTGCAAGGAAATGCTGAGAATAGGAGGAAAAATTATTTTAAAAATTGCTTCTCAGTGATAATAGCTGAAGGACGTCTGTAAGGACAGAAGTTCCCGGGGCCAGGTTAACAAAGAGCAGGTTGGAGCAACACTTTTTCTTCTCACCTCCCGTCTGAGCATGAACGTGCATGAATTCCAATTTTCAGAAAGCAGAAAAATCTGCCTCGCCTTCTCATCAAAGAGGGAGCAGTGGCTGAAGAAGACATAATAAGCGTTCCGCTCATGAGCAACTGGTCACAGCATTTACATAAAATATATATATATATATATATTCCTACTGCCAATTCATGGAGGTGCGAGGAAGTGAAACAGCAGCCTTTGCCTTTTGAGAACCGTGAGTGACTCAGCAAATCCTTTGCTCATTCTCTGTCACCGTGTACCAGATTTATGTTTCCGTCTGTACGGGACATTTCTGATACGGAAGCATTGTTCAAATCCCGGTGACATGCAGGATAAGTGACGCTTCGTTTCCCTTTCTGCAAACAGTCTAGAGACCAAAAAAAAAAAAAAAAAATCCCAAACCATGTTCAACATTGGAACAATAATATTGTTTCAAGACTGGTATAGGTATGCTTTTTTTTTGTTCTGAATTTTTGTTCTGATCTTGTTGAGCAGACAGCATATTTTAAAGTACAACCACATTTGTGTTTTTCCTTCTTGGCCTACTTGCTGCAAAACCAGTGCTCCCTTGTTTTATTGAGTGACTTTTTCCTCTGCAAAGCACACTGTGTGCAATGTTTTACTTTTCTGAAACAGAATTTGCTTAATGCAGCTGCATTAAGAGACATGATACCATTTTCTGTCCCAGCCCAGGGGCTGTCTGCTCTGACTCTCCGCTCTCTGAAGTTCCTCTCAAAGCCTGAAAGATATATATGAATTAGATGACCAGGTAAAACTAAATTAGCCCACCGAAAGAGGGTGTTTGCTCTGCAATGGTAATCTGGTCAGCACTGCGTCTCTGCCCACTGGATTAACTTTAAATGAGTCATTCCTCAGTACACTGTTTGCACGAAGGGAAGAGAACGATACTTCTACATTAGACCAGGTATGGGTGAGAGCCGTATTAAAGCAAACATCCGGCTCCTACATTTTCCATGTTCTTTGTTTAAAATATTTCAGTTTGTGTGTTTTCTTTGCACAATTTTGCGTTTCAGTTTTTTTTTTACAGGTCAGATTAATAAAAATACATAGAGAGGCATGTCTGAATGCTAATGGTTTTATCAACATTCTGAAAACATTGCTTCCAATTTGTGCAAATGCTTAATTGCAAATGTCATTTTTATGTATTTTGCCCTAATTGCTACTTGTCATTAAACTTTGGAATTTTGCTAGGTTTCAGCACAGAAATGGACTGGAATAGAAGAATTTCTCTCATGATGGTCCTGAGATTGCTGCTGAGGATGTTGTGGTTTTCACCTCAGCACTTTGTGCAACCTCTGCAGAACCATTCCAGGGATGCAATAATAATGGCTTGTTGGTACAGCAGGCAACAAGCTTTAAGCTTTATTTTCCTAATGTTGCATATTATGCAGTCAAGGTACATGAAGATTTCAGATTTCCCCCTCACAGAAATTGAATCCGCTGTAATATTCATGCAAATTTCCCATATTTCGAGATATCTCAAAATGGATCATTCTCCAACCACTACAGAGGGATATGAGGTACTTACTGAGGATAATCCCAGTGTCTCCCGGTGTGTGTACTCCGCAAAACATGCACACAAGAGAGTTTTCATTCCATTGGCTCACAGGTAATGAGGCACGCGCAAATGGTTGGGGATTGGGCCTAATTAATTTAGCTGTGCTCCACATAACACCAGAACTAAATGGATGCGTGAGGACAATGAGCTACTTTAATTTTGCATGAAACAAGACTAACCTCTTTCAGACAATGAGATGAAGTAATCTAATGTGGGACTTGGTATAAAATGGCCAAATATTAACAAAAGAGAGCGGAAAGGCGGCGTTTTTTATGAGCTTGCACAGCAGATGCTGCAGTAATACCTTATGTTTTGTGCAAGTGAATGGATATAATGACACTGACTTCTGAATCTAAAATTGGGCAAAAACAAGAAAATGATTGTATGTATGATTGTATCTTGAAGAAAAAGGACATTCTGAAATGCAGCTACTCATAACAGAGAGAGAGAAGAGAGAACTGAGCTCGTGCGAGACGTATCTCTGAAAATGAGACGTGGGCTTGACAGAAGCCCTTCTGCAGCTGGTTTGCTGGTGCTGCCAAAAGCTCAGATTCATGAGCGGTTTGTCATCGGTATATGAGGTGAACGTGCCAATCTGATGCTACCCGCAGACCGTCCCCGCGCGTCTCACGCCTGCTGCTCTCACACCTGTTCCTTACCTCCGGACCCCGGCGGCCCACCGCCATTCTGCTCGTATCGCCAGTCAAGCGTTTATCGGTGTGCTTTGGTGTCCCCACCAATGCCTTGGGCTGCCGCTGCGACCTGACTAATTAATTTAAGCGAACGCAAGGGTGGGTGGGGGGTGGGGGCAGTGTTTTTATCATTCTCATTCAGGTCACCTCGCTCCCACGGGCAGCCACTGTGATGCAGCTGCAGCAGTCTGTAGACCTCAAGGATGGCTCAACAACAGAGCGCCTTTCAGCGATCATCTGAGAGCTCCTTCTACCCCCCTCAGCCCTGCGCCTTCTGCACGGCACCATCTTTCTATTGCTCTTTTAATCCCGCTCAACTCTTTAAACCCTTCTGACACTGCAGCATTGTCGCTTTCTTCTCTCAGCGCAGTTTTCTGTTTGCAGTGCTTGGTCTATTTTTTGTCTGGAAGTGTTCGTAAATAGCTACATAAATGGGAGAACTGTACGGTGCTTATTAGCAGTTTGCTGCTGCTTCTCACTAACGCAGTTTACAGATAATGCAGGATTCATGATACCTGGACTGTGTCAGTAATTTCGTCACATCTAAATATGATTCTTGAACAAAGTCAGATACTCAAGTGAATTTAACACATTTTCTAGTTGCTTTCTGTAGATTTCTAATTATAATAGGTTTATGGGTTTCTAAATACCTGGTTAAATGAACCAGGTTCCAACACGCCTATAAGACAAGATCAGTGCTACCAATCCACTTCAAGTATATTTTATCCTATGAAGAGACAAGATAGTTGAAATGCAAAAGCACTCATAATCCACAAGAGATGCAACAAGACTGAGCAAACCAGCTCATGTCTGCCCCATAGCAACCTGACTATACATTTACCACTGCTTCCAATTTCGCATTTATGACTCAATATTCTATCATGTCCCAAAGTGATTTTTAACAAAAGGAAGTAATCATTTCTAATGTTTCCCTAACCTCACAGCACTCTGGGGTTTTAAAGAGGCTAGCAACAAATTCAAAGAACAAATTATTATGTGCTGTTACTGCTTTACAAAATAGATGTTTTGGACACTGAAATTCTCCTCAAAATTTCCCCCTACCATTGGCCTTTTATTGACTAACTGGTCCACGAGGGCGTCTTTTAATAACGGCGTGGAAAGTAATTCCAACAGCGAGAAAACTCATCCCCTAAGTAAAAAATGCATCAATAGAAGTTATAATACACACATAACTATGTCTCAGAGCTATCATTAGCCAAAATTAATTAAGCAATTTATCTTTTTCCTGCCTACAGATATCTCTAGATCAGGAGATTTGTGCGTTTCCAGGATATCTAACATACCTTTGAATCATTCTTTAGATACCACACAGAGTGGAGGTAAAAGAAATCAAAGAAAGCAGCTAAGCAGGCACACGTGTCACCGCCAGTTTAATTCCCCCTTCAACAAAGCGCCGATGTGAAAGATTGACCTCTCTCACCTGGTCATGGTTGCCAGTCCCGGTGCACAGAGTGCAGGCCACGCCCACTCCTCATAACAGGACTGGCTGCACCAGTGCTCTGGGTCTGGTTTTGTTTCACACGACCGCGCTCTGCTGTGTAGCGCCTGTTTTAATCTGAGTCGCAGTGACTCTTCCTAGTTGGGTGTTCCTTGTCAGAGTGATTCTGCTGTCTGTCAATGTTTAATTGTCTTTAGCGTCTGTTTATCGTTGTCTCTCATGCCCATCCTGTTTGGTGTTCCGCTGTGCTCGTGTGTCCTCTTCCCAAAGTACTGACCCTGCTTGTCTGATTTCAGTGAATGTCAACCTTGTCAAGTCAGTGTCATGACAAATTTCTACAGTAGATAAAGGAAGTAGCATGTGAGACCCATTTTAAATTAAATGTCTACAGACATAATTCATCTTCTGGATGTCAGACATAATTACACACCAGCAAAAAGGGCACGGTGGATCGTTCCTATGCTCAAAGATAAGTATCAAGCAGTAATTTCTTTCATCCTATCCATTTAAATGAGGTTAATAATACTTAGTTGGGCTGTAGTAAAGGGCGCAAGCAATCAGCCCACGCAGTCTCGAACCCAGGACCAACTTTTTCATCCTCTCAAGCATGGCTAGGGCCAGACCTTAAAATAATTCCCTACAAACTTTTCAAGCACAGAATGGTATTATGAGGCCGTGCAGACTGCTGCTATCTGATCAGTTTGCAGACTGCAGCAAATATATCTGTAACACAATACACATATGTCTTTGAAACAATGTCAAAGCAGTAATTTATTCTGCTGATAAAGAGAGTTATTTTTAGCATATTGTTCCTTTTAACGAATTGAGACAGCAAAACACTGCTAGTTATTTTCTGAATACGATCCTCTATGTAGATAAAAAATGCCTCGGTGACAGAAAGGTGGAACATATTTGACTGAAAACCTTAACCAGTTGTGACACACTTTTTGTCGTGCATTGTCAGACTCGAAAGACTGTAAGGCCTACAAAATACCCCTGTTGCCTGAAATATGAAACGCAACTTCATGCGAATCAAAACTGTACCGAGTTCTTCTGCTGACTTTGATGCTATTTTTAATCAGCATTGATCCTTTTTCATTACTGCGGAGATCAGAGACTCCTCAGGCGTCCGGATAGCTCCAGAACATTTCCCATGGTGCCCAACGTTCCCTTCTGCTCGGATCAATGTCACTCATTTGTTTATTTACTAGAATGGAGTCCTCAGCTGTTCCACTGCATCCATCAGGGTCTACAGAGCTTTTTAAACATTAATCCCAGCTCTGCAGGGTGTGGGATGGAAGGTGCAGCAGAAGTATGGTGACCTGCAAGGAGCAAGAAGGCTGGACACACTGTCAGGCCACAGTTGGCAATGATTGCCACGGAAGGAAGCATAGTGGATTCACATGATTACACATTTTATTCGCCAGTGCACAGAGACATAAAGGTCTAATAAGCCAAAAAATTATTGCTTTTCATAACTTGGTGTCAGCATGATATGTTTGTTTGTTTCTAAAAAATGCTTGAGGCAGTATTTTCATCTCTGCAGATCACATATAGCACAAATGTCTTCAGAACATTCTGGCCTTGAGTTAAACGAGCCTGTGCTGAACATGAACCAAGCTCACATACTGATGCCTTGGCAACCATGTTATAAAATGGCCACAGTGATTTCTTTGATGTGAGAGCTCGTTATTGTGGTGCCATTAAATAAATCATTGATATACCTTGAATGCTCTGTATTCTCAATGCATAAGATAACGATAAAAACAGCTAAATTAAAACTGGAAGTCAAATTATGAAACTTCTTTTTTCGGAGCATTGAGGACTATTTTACACCAGTTAATTATGTCAATGTATTAATGTTAATGATGTACATGCCTTACTACACTGAAAATGTTTAAACTACAAGAAAATGTTTGTAAAATACAGGATTATTTCATATATTTTTATTTATATTTATGTCATAAATGCAGTATTTTACTGTAAAAACAGAAACCTGCTAGATTAAAATTAAAATTTCAGGTGATGGAGTGATCGGGCGCTGAAGCTCTACATGTAGAGATGAAATTATATTTATTAAACAGAAAAGGGCACGATGGCCAAAACTACAAAGAAACATCACAAAAAAAAAACAGAACCGTGTGACTGTCATGAAACACGCTAACCGCACAACTTGTGGCTCCTTCACACACTCTTTTAATGGGTCATGATCACTCGCGCCTAATGAGCAGCATGTGGGAGTGATCAGGACCCACTAATCAGGTACACAGGCACCCGCTGTGTGAGCTGTGTGACAGTACCCCCCTCAAAGGGGAAGGCAGCGGAAACCACAGGTCCCCCGTGCTTGTCACTCTGCTGTGGTCCTCCATGGCACGGAAGACCCTCTGGCTGTGTACCTACATTTACATTTACAGCATTTGTCAGACGCCTTTATCCAGACCCCCTGGAGCGGGACTTAAGTGTCTGGCTCAGGGACACAATGGTAGTAAGTGGAGTTTGAACCTGGGTCTTCTGGTTCACAGGCGAGTGTGTTACCCACTAGGCTACTAAGACCCCTAGCATGCTGGTTGGGAGGGCAAGGTGGGTCCTGTTTCAGATCAGTTTTCTGGGGAACCCAACCGGGACACGGCCGATGAGGTTCCAGGACATCCAGAACCTTCTTTCTTAACCGCTAGGCAACCACTGCCACACAAAAGGAGAAATAAGCAGAGGATGGTTTCGATCATTGACCTCTGGGTTATGAGCCCAGCATGCTTCTGCTGTGCCACTCATCAGCCCAGATGGGACTTGAACCCACAATCCCTGGATTAGGAGGCCAATGCCTTCTCCATTAGGCCACTGGGGCTCACAAAATATCTCCACTCCAATATTTCCATCTCCATTAACCACATTAACATCTGGGCGAAGAAGCCATCTTTAAGCCCTGAAAGTTACAAGTGGACCATGGCTACTGTAAAGTGTCCACAGGCCTGAAGTAGTCCAAACACCTCTCCTACACCTCCATCAGACCTGTTCAGACCTCTAACAGAAGGACCTGACTAACTCATGGAGCAACACACACAGAGCATGTCGTGCAGAACTCCAGGATGTGCTCTTTAAAACGCACGAGCTCTTTAAAATGTTACCAAGAAGGAGTGAGCCACACGATTGGGAGTTATTTGTGTCTATTTTGACTTTGCTACCTACACAAAGGTCAGGCTTCTTATCTGATTTTTTTTCCTGCTGTGTGTTAACAATGTCCAGGCAATCCTGAGGAGGTTTTATCTATGGATGTTCCAGGTCCTGGATTCAGGAACAGGTCACAGAGAGCCAGAGCATTTTTTTCACAGCCTGCAGACTGAGCAAGCACCAGCGTAACAGCATTTTCATGTCATTTCAAGGCCCTTTTAAATAAAAATCCCATCCTGGCTCTTGTGTAGCCATGCTACCGGTCTGACAGCCTGACAGCACCTTGGAGGTCGGAGCAACTGCATTATTATTTCCATCAGCTAGTGCCAAGCTCCAGCCAGCCAAGTCTTGGATGTCTGACAGAGCATATCGCTTATATAGTGGGATCGGAGCCCCTTGTTGTGAGCAATATTATCTCTCATGCATCCACAATATATTTATAATTATTAAGTGCAATATTTTGTATTCTGCCAACGTCACTCTAAATGCCCAAATGTGCACTTTGGCAATTTACTGGCAAAGTAAATGTGCTGTCTGCTAGAAAAAATCGCATCATTAAGACACTTAAAAACTTCAAAGGACACGTATTTTCCTCTCAAATAAGACTTGCTACACTCTGAAAATGAAGCTCTAATGACTTGCTTGCAGCTTATAATAAACAGTTTCATCATTTTCTTGCATTTGTGCTGTTGTGTTTCATTGGAAACAGGACTTGTTGGACGATTTAGTACACAGTTCAAGTGTCACCCTTTATAATTTCACAGTAATCCTGCCAATCTTTAAGTGAGAACCCTGCCACGGAGGTGAACAGAAGCTTTATTGCATGTTTTTTTTTTTCAGGTGCCTGTCAGGCAAACATCAGCACGTCATCTTTCTCATTAGTGCTGAGTGGATGAGGGGATGCAGCGCAGACGTAGGGACAGTAGGGAGAAGAAATGCAAAGCCTGCTCTAATGTTTCATTCAGAAGCTGCAGCAATTAACTCCTGAAACTAAGAGCCGCTTCATACTGAATGGATCTGCATGCAGATTTATACGAATTGAAACTGTTCTTTAAAACCACAAAAAGGACTGGAGATGATGGGAGCATGGCAATGCAGACATATGTGGAAACGTTAGTGATGCAACGTATGTTTTCGGGTGCATATTTAGCACCACTTGTGCACAGAATAATATGGAAAAAATCTTTATTTTTTTGTAAGTAAACAGCCATGAATGATTATATTCAAAAAGAAATGCTGGAAATAGAGTTAACATTTCTTGAAAGCGCAGCCTGATAACCGAAAAAGGAAGAAAACATGACTGATAAAAAGGCAATGATCCTCTAATGTCACTGACATCTGAAGGTAGAAACTTGAGATGACACTCAAAGAGGACTCTGACTTTGAACAGCAGACCTCAGGCCATGAGAGCCGAGGCGCTTAGTTCTGAACCCAATGCAAAACCCAGGCAAAATCTGCCCCAAAAAAGAAAGGACAGCATAATTCTTCTATGTTCTTCTATGTAAAATCAAGGTATATTCATTTTGACTGCTGTTCTTCGCATCTTGAGCTGGGCTGGGACCACCTAATTTGCATTTCTAATGCAAGTGCCAGGTTCCTGAATAGAAATGCCTATTCAGGTCAATCATCTTTCATCTTTCAGCAACGTGATGATCAATCATCTTTCAGCAACATGATTAATTATCATATTCAGATACCACAGTTTCACCAGCAGTAAGGGATATAATCAAAGCAGCAAAAAAACAAAAGCAGAGCAGGCGTGATTTGTGTGTAATTAGAAATTGTCTCAATGAGGAGATCAGTACATTCTGATGTCGCACATTTTCTTAGCCAAGTTGATCGTTTTCCGCTGTGTGGCCATTTTTTAATTATGCATTTATTCATTTTTATTTTTTGTACTTTATGTATACGGGATACTTTTTGTTTTTACAGCAGTTTGGTATCCACAGTGTTTTTTATATATATAAATACATTTGACTAGGCCTGACATTCCCTTCTACAACTAGTTGAAAATCTGTAAAGTTGCTGGTGTGGGATGACATGTTTTCCAGGATGCCAAGCGGCCGTCCAGGCTGAGCCACACCGCTGGCGTGTTAAAAACTGCTCTAGAGCAACATGGTGCATTCAGGGGTACAATGGTAGAAACCAAATGCATAAGAGTTTCAGCAAAACTACTAATTTTGTGGGTTGTCTGCTTGATAGCTGAGCCCCTTAACCCCCAGGCCACTACCGCCCCTGCTTGCATTCCAACTGTTACCTTGAAAAGGAAACGTAACAGAAGCTCCAGCTCCACGGCGAAATAATGTTAAATATTTTTCCAACCGCCACAGCCCAATATTTACTTGGATAGAAGTGATCGATTGGAGGCCAGGCAGAAGCAACAGATTGTAATCAAAGCTCACTGCATCATGAGCTATGCTCTGTGTGTATAGAGCAGACTGCTCTGCTCTGACCTACTTAAGACCAAACTTATGGCTCATGCATCTCATTCTAATTGAGGTTTTGCTTACTTTTCAATTCTCCAATTTTCCCTGTTTGACACCCCCCCATCACACACACAGTTTCTTTTAGTTGTGTTTTTTGTCATCTGCACAAACTCCTCTGTGTGGAAGCGCCATGTTGGCGTTAACAAGATTAATTATAGACTGACGTTAATAGAGTGCTGTACACGGAGCCCTCCGGGGTGCGGAGGTTCAGGTCTTCTGCTGGCTGCTCGATTATCACAGGGTCTCCACGTGTTTCAGAGGCCAGCGTTGTTGTAATTCTGCTGTTAACTCATTTATACCACAGTTGGTTTGCTGAGTAAAAAAAAAAGAGAGAAAACCTTTTTTATGTCCTTCAGTTGCTCATCAAATATCTGAAACCCACGCACCCAGCTCAGCATGGGGTACACTAGTGTGGGCCAGGGAGGGTGTACTGAATGTACCTAAATTCTTATCAGATAATGGTGCCGGGGTAGAGATAAAAAAAAAATGCATAATACCTTAAAAAAGGGGAAATAATGAAGGCATAATGAGAACCAGGGGAAGTGGAAAGGACCGATGTTTTTTTTTTTATATTTCACCATTTAGAAGAGGCTCATTTTACAGTTGACAAATTAATTATGTTTCAGATCAAGGCACCGACATGGGCATGATTGGAGGCAATTAAAAACATGTGCATCTTTTTTTCCAACAAGTTCCATGTTGGCCCACATTGTCATGCCACAGCAGGTGTCATGCCACAGAGTGAAAGTGATACTGAAGTGATTGTTATTGTGATACACATCACAATGACAATCACTTCACTTCACTTCAGTGGCACCTCAGTGGCACCTTGACGGATTGGGATTCGAACCATCAATCTTCTTAACCACTAGGCCACCACTGACCCTTACAGAGGCGCAAATGCTAGACATTTTGGGATCAACTGTGGGTGATCAGGACCCAACACCCAGTGAATGGTGACACCTGGCTAGCCCAGAACTGACTACTCATCACACATATAGGTGAGTGGTGGTAGGGGTGGAAGTAACGTAGTGGGTAACATACTCATCAATGTACCAAAAGGCCTCAAAGTCCCAGCTTCAAAACCCCACTTACTACCATTTTGTCTCTGAGCAAGACACTTAACCCTGAGTGTCTCCAGGGGGGACCGTCCCTATAAGTACTGATTGGATGTAAGTCACTCTGGATAAGGGCATCTGATGAATCCCATTAATATATTTTTTTGAAAACAAATTTAAAGACTTACAGAATTACAGAATATCATATCTGGTGCCATCTACTGGTATTGCATTCTTAAGTAACAGCCACAAATGTAGGTGAACACCACTAATTTCATATGAATTTTGAACATATGCTTATATTTCATATGTATGGATTAATTTCATAGAATGCTGGTAGACTGTAAATGGGCATGTTATTTTGTTGATATATTTTTGAGGCATGAACGTGTTAAATAAGCTGATATTTTACACACTTCATATGCACAATGTCCATCCAACATTTGGTTGTGATCAGACCTCATATTGTGGCATTCATGTCCCAGTCCTGAAGTAAATCCCACGTAGAGTGGGATCTCATTAGCCGGTTCTATTTTTTTTTTGTTAATGGTTTGGTCAAGAGGTTCCTCCACTTGCGCTCTCGCTCTCTAATTCACAGGAGGCGGTGGCGTGTCTGCACATTCCTCCGATCTGACCTGACTCTAAATGTGCCTGGCCCTCACCCACACCCCCTCTAACACATAAATGAACTGTGGCCCACCTCTGGCACCCTGTAATTTAAACAACTGGGAGTTGAGAGTCTGGACAGCTGCAGGATTTCTGCT